>NW_012114599.1:14166149-14225753 GCF_000951035.1 Colobus angolensis palliatus | reverse complement strand
ACATAAAATGGAATATTATTCAGCCTTAAAAAAAAGAAAATCCTGTCATTCACATCAACTTGGATGATATTATGCTAAGTGAAATAAGCCAGATACTGAAAGAAAAATACTCCATATTCCCCTTATATGAGGGATCAAAAATAGTCAAACTCATAGAAGCAGAGAGTAGAACGGTGGTTGGCAGGGCTAGGAAGATTGGGAAGTGGGGAGGTATTAGTCAAAGGGTACAAAGTTTCGGTGATTCAAGATAAATCTAGAGATTTGTTATACAGTGTAGTACCTATAACTAACAATACTGTATTTTATACTTAAAATTGCTAAGAGGGCAGGTCTTAGATTAATTGCTATCAAAATTATAATAATGGGCATAGAAATAAACTCTTGGAGGTGAGAAGGTTATAGTTTTGATGGTGGTATTTCAAGTGTGTATATTTATCCCCAAATTCATTGAGATGTATACATTAAATATGTACAGCTTTTCACATTTCAATCATACCTCAATAAAGTGGTTATTTAAGAATATAGTTGCCTCAAAAATATTTGCATAAAAGAAACTAATTAGAAATTTAGATAATATGCCTATTATTCCTCCAAATATGTATTTCTGCTGATGAAGTCTATAATATATTAAAAGTATTAAAGTGAAAAGAAATGAACCAGTGTTTCAAAAATCAAATTTAAAATTAAGTATATGATAAAGATTTTGGTGTTCCTTCAAATGTTACTTATCAGAGAAAGTAATATACACATATCTTCAAACTCTGTTGAAATACCAGATTTTCATGTTAGGAACAATTCAATCAAAAAATTTTTGTGAGGCTCCAACACTGGCAATTTATCCGTGTTAAATCTTATGAAGTTCCACTTTAAGTGAGTTCTGAATTTATAGGTGGTCATCTTCAGTACTTCTGTAATCTTGCTTGATTACCTTACATATACTTTTAAGTTATGATCTGATTATTTTGTTGATATGAATATGGCAGCCTCAGGCAGTGAAACCACACATACACGGAGCCTCACAAAAATTTTTTGGTTGAATTGTTGCTAACATGAAAATGTGCCTTTCCTTGGGAACAATTATGAAATGACAATGACAATGATCTACTCCAAAAATGTTATTCGCATTCATGTTAAATAAGAGCATAAATTTGTATCTCTTTTTATTTGTTGTTTCAATACCTAAATTATGAATCTTCTGTTATGCTGAAGGCAACATATATAATATATAAAAATCTAATACTAATTAACTAATTAATGTGTATTGCCTTAAACATAGTAGGAGTATATATAGTGAAGTTCATAATTAAATTTATCCATGCAAGTGCGTAAATGAGGGTTGTGAAGCTGCTATATGGAGGGGCAGATTGAAAATCTTGTCACATGCTTAAACAATCATTTCAAGAAGCTAAAAATATTAATTATTAACTGATCTAATAACTAAACCAATATATCACTAAATTAAAGCGAAGTAATCATATTTTATCTTATTCTATTTTAAAGATCAAATTAGATCACCCAGACTATGTCCCCGATTGTCAGAGTAAACCAAGTAGAAAGGAAGATTAATTCTACATCTATGTGTTTAATAAGCTTATGTAAAAGTTATAGCATAAAAAGTACCTATCGAAATGAAATATTCTAAGCTTTCACTGTACTACTTTAAAAAAAATTTCTAGTTCATGTTTATGCTTATGCAACCACTCTGTTTCTATCCCATTATATATGTCTTCCCTCATCTTGCACACACATCCATTGTACAACTATTCCTTCATTGTAAAATGCATCAAGATCAGAGGCTGTATATAAATAATTGATACCATGATAGAAATATAGCATAAATGATATTCACAAGGATTGTGTTCTCATGCTTGATCTAAAAACTTCGAAAAGTATTTGCCTTCAGGGCTCTTGATTATCCGAAACTATAATGCTGCACAGTTAGGATGAGGAAGTGGCACATTTAAGAACTGTGAAAGATTTATTTTTGAAAATAACAGAAGGAAGAATTGTGGGCTGCTGAACTATCATATAGAAAAAAAAATCCATCCCACTCTTTTTGCTATTATATTGTTTGAGAAGTTGCAGTAAATCTTCACTTTGGCTACCATCCTATTTTATTTTACTATAACTATCATCGCTTTTACTACGGAATGCTTTATGGGGCACTTTAGCCCTCAGCGTTTTTACTAAGCACTTGTACAGATACTGTGGGATCTATCAAGCATTTTAACCAGTTTATATTCTTTGCTTTCAGACCATGATGAGCAACCATTATTATGGCCTCAGAAAAAGAATATTTTGACACCATATCCCAAGAAAAATCCTTATTTTGATCATATTTTAGAATATCTCTTCTCGTTCTATAATAATGGAATTTTCTGTAAGAATAAAACTACCAGAAATATTTTTTTAAAGTTTTTGACTGGAAAGATCCTCTTTTTCCTCTATGCTGTATTAGCACTAGCTGAAGAGCAGTTGACATATATTTCTTGTTGCTTAAGGGCTGATCCCACTGTTACACCTCACAAGAGTCAACAGGAAGCTTATAGTTGGAAATGCTCTTTGTTCAGATTCCTATCTCTCTGTTCTTTATTTTGCTCAACATATGTTATTTTTTTCCCTGGGTGCCAGAAAGAAATTTTACAGAAATGACTCAAAATTTTATCTCTTATGTTCACCAATTAATTTGCAATTCCAATAAGCTGCACCTGTTCTTGACCTAAGGGACTGTATCCCTTTTGTTCCTACATTTCTGGTGCCAAGGATTATGCCTGGTGCAAAATATGAATATAAATAAGTGAATATATGATGAAAATTACTAGAAAATTTAAAGATTTATTTGTATTGTGAACTTTCTTAAGAATTGTACAGAAATATTCAAATGAATATATAGAAATGAGGGACTTCAGAGAAAACAACTACTCTAAGCACTAAATTATTGACAGCATCTCTTGAAATAATAGCAAGTTCGTCATTTATAACATGAGTCTGCAGCTATGCCCCATGAGTTGAAGGAGACCCACAATCCCTTTGTGTAAATAAAGCTTTATTGGAACATAGTCATACTCATTTGTTTACATAGTTGCTTTTGTGTACTAATTACAGCAGAGTTGACTAGCTGTGACAAATACCATATAGTCCACAGTCCACATAGCTTAAATATTTACTATCTGGCTCTTTACCAAAAAAAAAAAAAAAAAAAGTTGCTAACTTCTGATCACAAAAAATTGACAAGTCTATCCACAGGAGATGGGACCCAACTCTCAAACATTCTATAGAGGTGAATTTCCATTCCAGGCTGAGGGAATTAGCATGACAATCTTATCAAAAACTCTTTTTTCCAGGCTGTAAATACCAGTAGGCTGAGGATACCAGTGTTCTCCTCCTACCATTTTTATACACCCAATTGCTCCTGTGCTGTATCCTGCTCAGAGTTCCAACAATGAAATGCCAGCTCCCTTTCCATGCATTCAAAGGGATGAAGTCTCTGATTCTGATCCATGCTTCTAGTGCCACATTCCCAACCTTAACTGCCTTTTTTTTTTTTACTTTTGAGACAGAGTCTCACTCTGTCACCCAGGCTGGAGTGCAGTGTCACAATCTCGGCTCACTGCAACCTCCACCTTCCAGGTTCAAGTCTTTCTCCTGCCTCAGCCTACCAAGTGGCTGGAATTACAGGCACTCACCACCACACCCAGCTAATTCTTGTATTATTAGTAGAGACAGGGTTTCACCTTGTTGGCCAGGCTGGTCAAGAACTCCTGACCTCAAATGATCCACCTGCCTTGGCCTTCCAAAATGCTGGGATTGCAGGCATGAGCTATCAGGCTTGGTCAGATCGTAACTCCTAAGCCACTGGGCCAGCTAGGTGCTCTCTGTTTCTCTAGGCCACACCACTCCTTATTTTCACATCTGAGCCAGTTTCATTCATTTTTGTTATCTCTGCCTGATTCTTGAAAATGTTCGAATCTATGCCCCAACACATGACAAAGCTTATCATACAGATAAAGATATAACTTCCAAATTATTAAGTAAAGTCTCACACAAAATTTATTCTAAATATCCACTCATCCTAAGCTATTTCATAAGTTATTGTCTCTTTTCATAATGAGCCCACAGACTGCTCAAACTCTTGTTTCAAAGGAAAATATCCTACTGCATTTGGGAAAACCCAGAAGATATGAGTCAAGGGAAATTCCTGTAGTTTCACAGTCAAGGGCATTCTTCAGGGCAGGCCAAAGTCTCAGGCCTACCAGTAATTTTTCACATGATGACAAGTTTGCCTGGGGCACTTGGTCAGGGTTTTCTGAATCCTTATGCAACTGCTTTATGAACTTCTATTTTTTAAAAATAGAAACAGGTAGGATTTAATTGAAAGGAAATGAAAGATAAAAGCTTGAAAGACTTTTTAAAAACTAGAAGTAGTTGGCAATACCGAGTATATGTGTTCTAAAGAGAATATGCAGCAAAATTAGAAAACTGTGCTAGTGAGGCCAAGGGCTCTGCCTCCATCCGTGTGTGGATTTATTAGCTTTGCACAAAGAAAAATGCAACTTAACAATCACTATCTGAACCTTTAACTCAACCCATAAGCCAATGACTACCTGTCACTACTCAAGAGGGAGACGAGAGTCTTGAAATGAGCCACCATCAGCCAGCCATCTCCAAAATCACTGCAGCTTTAGTGGATTTAGCAATGCCATCATTCTTGCTATTTCTAATGATCAGTTTTCAGGAAACTTTTGTTTGGCCTATTGATGACATTGGGTACAACTGACCATATCATTTTTTAATACATTTTCTTCATTGACTTCTGTACACATAACTTCCTTGGATTCCCTCTTTTCTCTCTGGGCCCTCATGTAACCCTGTCGAAATACAGGTTACATGGTGCTGCTTTTCAGCTTAATACTCTCCAATGTCATTCTGCTCAGCCACTGTGAAAGCAAAAGTCATTTTTGCCCTACATGTCCCCCTGAGTTGTGGGGTATCACTGCCTCTCAGACCCAATCTATTCTCTCTCTCACTACACTTCCCAGGCACATTTCTGCCTCTTTGTCTTTGTACTCGTTGTTCTGTATGGCTGGAATGTCCCCCCTTCACGTTCGGTCATATCCAAGTGCTCTATTTCCCTCTTCCTTGTGGCCTATGGCAATGTTATTCTTCTTTGCTTTTTCACTTATTGCTTGCTATTTTTTCATATTGTACATTTTTTTCTCTTTCTAAAAATTTGTCTTTACCATTAGAGTGTAAGATCTATTAGGGTTATGATTTGTCTTCACAGCTTCTGTGCTAGAATCTAGAACATAACAGACTGTTAATTCATGTGTATTGGGTGCATGTATAATGGAATAACTCAAAGGCCCCAGTCATCTTGGCCCAATTTGCTTTTCAGCTTCTTTGATGTAGTTGTTTTGCTATATCGCGGCTCTGAATATTTCAGCCTGCTTCTAGAAATCTCCTTCTCACTCTCCTTTACCTCTAATACTTTACAGTTTTACAAATATCCCTAATCTTCAACACCTTCATGAAGCATTTCCTGCTGCTACTTTGCCTTCCTCAGAGCCCTATGCAGATTTCTATCGCCTAACACAAAATGTTATTGCCGGCATTTGCTGACTTGTTTGTCTCCTTTCTTAGCCTTAAGCTCATTGAGGATACTTAGAGAGTAGATAACAAACACCATGCAAGATCTGAGACGTTTTACCCTCTAGCTTATATCTGCTCAAAGAGATAATATATATGCTAAAAAGTCTGCATGCCTAAGTAGCTAGGGAGTTTGTTATATAAAAACACATCAGAAGGAAAAAGGTATGAAGGTAAAAATCAGAGTGAGGTGATTTAACATGAATCTTCATGTTTGAGAAAACAAAATTGCTTACTTCAACCATTGCTTAATTGCTTCATTCAACCATTAATTCACCAAACATTAATTCATCGTCTATTCTGAGCTGGACATTCTATAAAATAGGGGAACATGAAGGAGAATAAATTGCATCCTCTGACAATGGTGGAACTCATACTATGAACAAAAAAAAAGTCTTGTAAGAAGTATAGCCAATCATTGTTCCTCCATTCCTTCAAAAGCATTGAAATAAAACATTAACAGTTCTTCCATCCTAAAAAGAGGGGTTGGATAATGAAATTATTTATCTGTACACAAATTTGTCAGAAGTAGTTCATATTTAGAATACCATTTAGTGATTTCAAATCTCCCAAGAATATCTATAATCTCACAATTGTTGATGAAAAATTCAATGCTAGCTTATATATGTGAGGTAAAACATGAAAAGCTAAATTTAAATGACATCAATTAATGATGACATAATTTAAATGACAGCATTGGAAGGACCTCTTTAAAGAAAGTTGTTAGTGATTTTGTAAAAACGTATTACGTGCCTACTACACGCCGGGAATTTTTCTTTCATTAAGGTTCCAACCAGGGATAAAACAGACAAACCCTCTGCCCTCATGCAACATTATATTTTGCTAGAAGGAAACAGAAAATAAACAAAAATACAATAAATCAAGTGGTAATAAGTTCTATGAAGAAAAATAAAGATGGGGAAGGAGGGAAGAAATATAGAAGGTAGCAGCTTTCTGTGTGTTGGATATATTGGAAAGAAATACTACTTATACAGAGTGGTTAGAAACATGTCTCATAAACTTAATCAAAAACCTAAAGAAATTGAAGGAGAAAGTCATGCAGAAATTTTGTGGGAAAATATTTGTTTGTGTCTGGGTGTGGACTGGCATGCCTTAAAGGTGTTGTAGGTTCAGTTTCAGACCAAAGCAATAAAGCGAATATTCCAGTAAAGAGAGTCACACAATTTTTCTCAACTTTTCTGGGATCACAGTGCATTTAAAAGTTATGGTTACATTTAACTTGTACTGTAGTCTATTAAGTGTGTAACAGAATTATGTCTAAAAGACAATATACATAACTTAATTAAAAATACTTTGTTGAAACTTCAGCAAGTCATCATCTTTTTGCTGGTGAAACTTCTTGCCTTGATTTTGATGTCTGCTGACTGATCAGGGTAGGATGCTGAAGGTTAGGGTGGCTGTGACTTTTCTTAAAATACAACAACAATGAATTTTGCTGCATCAATTGACTCTTCTTTCATGAAAGATTTCTCTGCAGCATGTAATGCTGTTCTGTAGCATTTTAATCACAATAGAAATTCCTTCAAACTTGGAGTCGATCTTCTCAAACCCTGTTGCGACTTTATCAATTAAGTTCATGTATTATTCTAAATCTTTGTTGTCATTTCCACAATGTTCAGAGCTTTCTTACTAGGAGTAGATTTCATTTCAAGAAATCACTTTCTTTGTTCATCCATAAGACGCAACTTTTGTCATGAGATTGCAATTCAGTCACATCTTCACACTCCATTTCTAATTCCAGCTCTCTTGCTATTTTTACCACATATGTTGTTACTTCCTCCCCTGAAGTCTTGAAACCCTCAAAAGTCATCCAGGATGGTTGGAATCAACTTCTTCCAAACCACTGTTTATACTGATA
The DNA here is from genome assembly GCF_000951035.1 of Colobus angolensis palliatus. NCBI lineage: Eukaryota > Metazoa > Chordata > Mammalia > Primates > Cercopithecidae > Colobus > Colobus angolensis. The sequence goes on along the minus strand of NW_012114599.1, from coordinate 14,218,228 downwards.
TTTTGATGTCCTTCCATGAATCACAAATGTTCTTAATGAAATCTAGAATGGTGAATCTTTTTGAAAAGATTATTAGCTTCCTTCCAGATTCATCAGAGGAATCACTATCTATGGCAGCTATAGCTTTATGAAATATACTTCTTAAATACTAAGACTTGAAAGTCAAAATGTACTTCTTGACTCATGGACTACAGAATGGATATTGTGTTTGCAGGCATTAAAATAGCATTCATCTCCTGTACATCTCCATCAGAGACCTTCGATGACCAGTTTTATTTTCAATGGGCCTTTATCTTTTGAAATAAATATTTTTTTCTTAGTAGTTCTCAACAGTGGGCTTAAAATATTCAGTCAACTATGCTGCAAACAGATGTGCTATCATTCAAGCTTTGCTGTTCCATTTATAGAGCCCAGGCAGTGTAGATTTAGTATAACTCTCAAGAACTTTAGAATATTCCGAATGATAAATGAATATTGGCTTCAGCTGAAAGTCACCAGCTGCATTAGCCCCTAACAAGAGAGCCAGCCTGTCCTTTGAAGCTTTGAAGGCATGCATTGACATCCCATCTTGAGCTATAAAAGTCGTGCATCTCCTTCCATAATAAGACTTTTTCATCTACAATGAAAAGCTGTCTTTTAGTGTAACCACCTTCATCAGTGATCTTAGCTTTCGTTTGGATAACTTGGCTGCATCTTCTCTCTCAGCACTTGCTGCTTCACCTTGCACTTTTGTTGTGGAGACAACTTGTTTGCTTAAGCTTCATGGGCCAACATCTGCTAGCTCCTAACTTTTCTTCTGCATCTTCCTTACCTCTTTCAGATATTACAGAATTGAAGAGATTTGGGATGGTATTCTGGGTTAGGCTCTGGCTTTAGAGAATGTTGAGACTGGTTTGATCTTCTAGTCAGAATCCTAAAACGTTCTCTATATATGCAATTAGGCTGTTTCATTTTCTTATCGTCTGTGTGTCTAATAGAATAACACTTTTAATTTCCTTCAGGAAGTTTTCCTTTACATTTATAACTTGGTTAACTGGTGCAAGAGGCCTAGCTTTTGACCTGTCTCAGCTCTCAACATGCCTTTTTCACTAAGCTTAGTTATTTCTAGCTTTTGAGTTAAAGTGAGGGACGTGTCACTCTTCAGCTGAACACACAGAGGCCACTGTAGGGTTATTCCTTAGCCTAAATTTATCACTGTAATGTCTCAGGGAATAGGGAGATTCAAAGAGACAGAGAGAGACAGGGGAACGACTGGTTAGCGAAGTCAAAACACACACAATACTTATAAGTTCACCATCATATATGGACACAGTTCATGGTACTCCAAAACAACAATAGAACAAATACAATCAAAGATAAAATGATAATTTAAAAAGTGTAAAATATTGTAAGAATTAGGAAAATGTGACATTCAGACAGAAATCACTTCACATGCTATTGGAATAACACACATGCTATTGGAAAAATGGCACTGATAGATTTGCTTAATGCAAAGTTGTCACAAAACTTTAAATGATAAAAAACACATTATTTGCAAAGCACAATAAAATGAATGACAATAAAAGAGTCATGTCTCTATATCACAACCTTTTTTAAATATAAAATTGAAATTTATCTTGCCTATTTGAGGAGAGCCCATACTGTTTTACCGCAAATTAAACTTCTGTTTTCTCTTTTAAAAATGATTATTGACCTTAGTGCCTCTCTTGTTGAATGAGATATTACATTTTTTTCAAATGTTCGGAGATTATTTGTTGTATGTCCATTTTTGTTTACGAGTTTTCCACATGTACTCCTTCAATGTATTGGACATCATCTCCAGTGATCTTGGAGGCAGAAATAAAATACTCACAATTAATGTTCTCGGTCTGGGATGCTGTGCCTAGTTTTTATGTCCCTTCCTGGGCATTTACCTGTCTGTTTCCTGCTGATTTTAGGTGCAGCAATCTGTCTGCTTGTTCTTCTTCGAGGTACCTAGGCCATAACCATGATGACTGTCTTCATCTGCCACTTCAAAGCAAAAGCTATTTCTACCTTTCACACAAACCCTCCGCTGTGGAAATTTTGATCATTATTCCCCTCTGTCTTTCAAGACCTCTTCAGATGTTTGGGTATATGAATTGTACATCACGTTTCGTTCCAGAGTTGTAACACGAGGTTTTATGTTTTGTTTTGTTTTTGTTTTTGTTTTCTTCAGTCTTGCCCAGAGATCTGGAGGTTATACCACCTTCTATGTAATTTGTTTTAATAGCAATATTTAAGTGAATTTTACTATATGCCAGGCACTGTTCTAAGCATTTTACACATATTAACTCAATCCCCACCATTGTTACAGGAGTTAGGCACTATTATTTGTTTCCACAGGTGAAGTAAATTACTCAGAGAAAGGTTAAGCAATTCACCTAGATCACAAACTAGAAATTAGCAGAGCTAAGACTCAAACCTAGGCAGTTGTCTTTAGCATCTCAGTTTTTATTACTCTGCATTGCTTCATTATATTAGGTAATATGTGAGGATACAGAGAAGAGCATGGCATAGGCTTTGACCCCTAGAGTTTTATGATCTAATAAGTAAAAATTATCATTTCCCTAAAGTTTCCTCTTTCCTTAAAAGTCTACGTCCTATGACTGCTTATCTCAATTAAATTATTAAATGGCAAAATATATGTTTGCTAACAGGAAGTTTTAGTATTACCCTTTCCAGATGCTGTACTAAAGCAGCACTGCCCACATAGTGTTTTATAGGAAAGTGCTTCCGTCGGATGTGAAGAAGTATAATAACAACAAGAAAGAACTCAGTTGGAAAGTGGTGGGTTAATACTCTGGGGTAAGGAGCTGTTAAAACATCACATAGCTGAAAGCACACTCATCATGTGAGTTTGAATGCAGGGACTAATTTGGAAATAAGGCTTGGAACACTGAAGAAAAAATTACTTTTGTTCTTTAAGGAGTGTAGGTATGATTTTATAATTTTAAAGAACTAGAAAGATAAGTATAAAAATGAAGTAAAACAACATTGTTTCCAGTTTACTTGTGTCAAGTACAAAAACTTTTTTAGCATTCTAGGTCTTTGGCCTATTAGAATGCAGTCTTAAGCAAGGCTAATACCTTGCATAGTTCCTTTTAACATTTTGCAAGATTATCTTCAATATATCTAATAGATAGAAAATAGCTTTCATTATTTAGCAATACAACTAGGACCACAGAATAAACAAGTTCTAAAATCAAAGCAATGAATTTTGATTCTTAAATAAACAAGAATTAAGAAGATATTTTTCTTTTATTTGGATGGTACAGTAGTCATATGATATTTATAAATAACAGTGGAAATGACTTACTGGAAAGTAATTATGTGACTTTCTTTTTTCAAACATAATAAGAAAACATGTTAGGTGTAATCATAGGGCAACAGTAAATCACTTAAATCCCGGTAAGGATCATTTGAGGGGATCTAAGCCTATTACAGTGGTTTAATATCTGAAAAGAAAAATCTGCATGTATAATGATGTCTGTGTCTAAAGATATAGACTGCAATATGTCAATCCATGTAAACAAATTCTCAAGTGAAATTTGTTCGTTCTCGTGAACAAACATGTCTATTTGTTATTAACAAAATCTTCAAGCTCCCAAAACACAAACTTTGTTTTGTTACTTTACTCATAATTTATAATATTAGAATATAGAGTATTCCTGATTACTTGTATTTGGATTATCTGGGATTTTCATTCACTATGCCCCTCTCTCTATTTGACTTGAGAGGAAATTGAGAAGAAAAATTACTCATGGTGGTAAAAGGAAAAGAACATGGGAAAAGGAGAAGAAGATAGAAGACTTGCTCTTTTACCCAAGCTCATGTTCCACATCTCAACCAAGCACACTCGAGTGTGCTTTTAGCTATGTGATGTTTTAACAGCTCCCTACCCTACAGTACTAACCCATCCCTTCCCATTTTCCCATTCCATGATTGATTACTTTGTTGTTGTTATTACACTTCTTAACATCCTACAGAAGCACTATCCTATAAAACACTCTGTGGGCAGTGCTGCTTTAGTATACCCATCTGGAAAGGATTATACTAAATCTTTCGAGTACAACATCCATACGAATCCAGGCAAACATCAAATCCAACACACTCAAAGAGTTATCTCTCAACTGAGCTTTCAATCTACGTTTTTCCTGATGGATACCACCAACCCAACCCAAGATAGAAGACTCAGGTGTTTAACATTAGAGAAAAGGTCAACATCCAAGTACACACGTAAACCAGGTGAAAGCATAAGCAATTTGAGCAGTGAACTTCATTCCTAAGATAGGTGTTTTTTTTATCTAGCAGCGTTTCATAAACAAATTCCATTACTGAACAAGATCTCATCTCAGAGCGTGTGAATGCAATCAGATTCACAAGTGCAGACAGAAAATGGTTTCACTTGGTAGGAAAGAGATGAAATATAGAATGATAGTCTCAGCTCATAATTCAACTAATATACACGATATTGACAAAGTTTACAGTTATAAGATGAGGTTGTCTTAGTATTAATAAGTCCCTAAGAATGTCAACTATTGAGCTCTTACCTCCATTAACTGACTGCTTTATACAAACTGTTCAACATCCATATGAATCCAGGCAAACATCTAATCTAGAACTACCAATATAATAAGAGTATGAATACTTATTTTAAAAATCCAATTATGACATAGGAATAAGAAAAGTTTCATGATTTACATGTCACTTAATCATTAAAGCAGCTTTATTTAGGTAAATACTTAAGATAATATATTCAGTTTGCATGTTGTAATACTATAATTCACAAATTAGCAGCTTCATGTTTAAAGCCGTATTACTTGATAACGCTAAAGCTGCAAATATAAACTACTTCTCTATCTTTTTTTATCTTTATTTTGCTATACTTTGCCCGAGAATAATTATTTTTATTGGCATAAAATAAAGCATGAAAATGCCAAAACTTCTTAAATAGAATGGGAACAAATTTCATTACTTACATACATACATTAGAAAAATAAAAATCATTTCTTCATAACAACGTAACTACTCAGAAATAATCAATCTAGCAGTTTTAAACATCATCCTATTCTTTTATAAAACCTAAAATGATGCTTAAGCTGAAGTGATGCCAATTTTATTGTAATATGCACCAGTGAGATTTTGAAATTGTGAAATATAAATAATACTTATTCAGTTCCTGATTCATTTGGTATTATTGGTTTCATTAGAACATAATGTAAGATAATAAATATTTGCTGACAAAAATATGTTGTTTGGGGCAGAAATCTTATTCGGTTGTGATAAAAGTTTAATAATACTAAGGAAAACCAAATGGACAAACTGAATTGGTAAATAATTAGGAATTTGCCTTTTTAGGTTAGAGTAATCATTTATAAAAATTCTAAAGTTATCATATGTATCTTTGAGGGAGAGGGGCATAATAATTTTTTTCTTTTCTCATTTGAGTCTAAAAATAATATTTTTCTCCTGAGTGTATTCATTTGTAAATTTGCAAGCACTGAAATATATGGTTGCATCTGTAGAATAATGATTTTAATGCATGCATTATACTGAATTTTATAGTATGTGCTTATTTCCAAAGTTCTAGCACACTAAGGACCCTTAGACTCTTAGTCTTAGGTGGGTTTTTTGCCACATCAGTAATCTTGTGCCCACCTAAATCACAAATCAATTTTGGCCTTGAGAAATGAGACAGGACAAAAATCTTCATAGTCTCATTAAATATACGTGAGACTCATTTTATATATATATATATGACTCATTATATATGATTATTTTATATATATATATATATAACCAAGGTATATAGCAAAAACTTGAGCAGTTTAGAGGTACAAGTTAGAACAACAAAGTTTCCCAATACACATTACTAAACTATGATTTTGGTAAGATTAATAGCATGATTTTAAATCAATAAACAAACTGCAAATATTTATTTGTTATTGCTTGACTAAGATTTATTCTGCCTGTATATTTACAGATACAGATACTTATCCTTTTGAATCACCCTTTGGAAATATGTAGAATAGGATCCTTACCCTACACACCAGAGTAAAGTTTAGATAGAGCGGATATATAAATGTATAGGAAAAAGAAAACACGCACATTTTGAGAGAAATCTTAAGTGAATTATTGTCTAACTTGAGTTGAAGAAAAGTCTTTTAATGTCCTGATTTTAGAATCAAGAAAAGCTTAGGTTAATCAATTTTATGACAAAAATTTAAGTTTCAAGCCAAAATTCAGTATAAGCAAAGACAAAAGAAAAGTAACTAGGATAAAATTTCATAATTTATATGACCATTATAAAACTAATATTCTTTACTTATAATAGGTTTTTATAAGGTATAAAAATATTCAGAAAATGGATAAATTATGCAATCAGAAATTGTACAGGAAAATAATACCCATAAGACCTCCAAAATATAAAATATATCCTACTTCACTCATAATAAAATGCAAATTATACTATGACAAAGAAGATGAGAAAAATAAAAAAATAAAAAATACCAATTAAAATGCACTGTGATACTGCTAGAGTTTGAAGTCCCCTCCAAATCTCATGTTGAAATTTAATTGCCATTGTAGCAGCATTGAGAGATGGAAATTTTGATAGATGATTATAAGGTCATGAGTCTTTCGCCCTTATGAATAGATTAATGCTGTTTCTTGCAGGAGTGGGATAGTTATTTCAGGGGTGAGCTCCTGATAAAAGGATAAGTCTGTTCTATTTTGCATGTGCTTCCTTGCAATGTGATGCCTTCCATCACACTGGGTTGACTCTCTCCAGATGTCAATGTCATACTTTTGGACTTTCCAGCCTTCAGAACCATGAGCCAAATATATTTCTGTTATTATAAATTATCCAGTCTGTGCTTTTCTGTTATATAAGCAGCTGAAAATGGACTAAGATAGGGGCATTTCTTACCTACCAGATTGGCAGAGATTTATAAACTTGCAAACAATTTATTGGTGAGGGTTTGTTAGGCAGTAACTTTTTCATATTGATACTAAGGATGTTAAATATGGTAAAACCTTGTAAGTATATGGAGAGAAATTTATCAATATATAACAATATTATGCATGTATTTATGTATTTACCCTTTGCCCCAACAAGATTTTTTCTAGAATTTTACCTAAATGATTAATATCTACAAACATAAAACATCATAGGAAGAAGTATACTTTGCCATGTAAAAATTTTGTGATTGTGCATATTACTTATCCCAGAAAAATGAAGCCACACAAATATGGAATGAAGAAAAATATGTGATGTTGGACTTAAATTTAAAGTCAGTCTAAGTTACAACTATAAAATAGCACTTATAGGCAATGACAACTCTTTAACAGTAAATACACATAGTGCTAAGAACATGGTTTCCAACACACGCAAAAAGAAAATGCCAAATAGCTGATGCAAGCTATCTAGTAGAAAAAGTACAAGGTAAGCTTAGAAATGTTTAAAACTAAGCAAGTTAGGTCTAAGTGCTACAAGGAAACTTGAAGGCATTCCTACTGGCCAAATATGGGCACTCACTTTGAATACCAAATAAAACAAAAAATTACAACATACCCAACAACTACAAGTACAAGATGTATAGGTTCATAATGTTATATTATTTTCAACAGCAATAACAAAAAAATTGATGGGAGACAGAAATAAAGTCAAGGGGCAGAGTTGCGGGTGGAGAAAGAAAGAAAAAGAGAAAGAATGCAAGAGGCAATAACATAGGATGAGGCTATAAAACATGTCTTTAAAAAAACAATACTAGCTATCAAATACAGAAGAAAGGACAGAATTATAAACTATAATTTTTTAATCACTAATTTAATAACTGAAACAAGCAATTATCATTGGTAGCTACTGAAGGGTTTTCGGGTAGAAAATATTTGTAGGGTCTCAAAATGGGTCTCAATTAAATCCTTATTTATTACAAAGGAGAATTACTGTTTGACACTGGAACTATTTTGTGATTGCCACCTAAGCAATCATGTTTAAAGAAGGTTAAACCAACAATGTGTGTCTCTTGAAGTGATGCAATCATGTTGTATATTCAATTAAAAGTGCACAAGGCAGAGACAGTTCTTCTATTCCTGTTAACTTGCTTTGTTTTCAGTTTCAAGATAAAGCCAGCTTATGGCAGAAGAACGGAGGTAAGGGAATTGCAGCAAGTCGGTGCAAAAGTCCAATTACAGCACAATTGGAACTTTTTTATGTATAGACTTCAGCTATTTATGATAACACACCCTTTTATGTTTGAGTCAGCTGAGTTAGAGTTTCTTGTGATCAATTTGCTTGATCCTTAACACAAAGTAAATAAAAATGTCCCATTCTTCTATCTCAAAAGTTGCTATAGTTTTTAGCCCAAAGAATCAACAGTTAGTATAGACTTCATTTTCTGAAATATGTGAATACTAAGCATTTGTTCACAGTGATTGTAGTATACTATTTTAAAGCTACTTAGAAGCTCCCTAAGCTATCAAGTCTAAAGTGACACAAGTCTCTTTTATTGTCTTTTTCTCTAGCTCCATATGGTGACAAATGGAGCATTTCTATTTTCTTCTAAATAAAAGCTTATTAAAATATCATAAAGTATGAAATGGACTTTAATCTTCCCAGGCTCCCACTGATAAAGGATAATAATATGTCGCCCACATATTCACATACCATTTGACCCGGGAATTAGATAATTAAACAAATGTGATGGATGTCAGACAGTAATGAATTTGAAATATTATAATATTTTAGCCAAAAAAATAGTTAAGAAAATGATTCTGAACACACACTAATAATAGAGTGTTGTATATTTCAAAATTGCTAGGAAAATAAATTTCCAATGTTCTCAAAACAAAAACTGCTAAGTATTAGAGGTGATAAATGTGTTAACTAACTTGAATTAATTATTCCACACTGTGTTAGTAAGTTATAACACCTTTTCATATCCCATAAATTTATACAACTAGAAAGTGTCAATTTACCAAAAAAAAACATGACTTTAATATGCATAAGATATTATTAATGAAATATTTTGTCAGCAATCTTTTACCCAATGTTGTATTTTAATATATTGCTAATATATTCTGGCTTAGTGCATTTTAAACTTTGTTCCATAAAATATTTTAAAAATAAATACTAAGCAAAATATGTCACAATACTTATTGATATTAAAGGACTAAAATTATACCTTAATTTTAAATATAGACAGCCAAAAAAGTATTGTAATATTTAAAAATTATTAGAAACATCTGTGAAAATAAGTGCTATGATAGGAACATCAAATGAACCAATCAATGCTACAAGAAGAAAAACTTAAATGTATTTCTTTCAACTGCATGTAGAATAGTAAAATACTCTAAGTTCTTTATAATAATTAACATGACAGAAATATTTGTTGACCATAATTGTAATAAATTTGATGCTTATGCTGTACAAAATATAGTATGTTTCACATAAGTTTTAATTATTCTTATCATAAAAAAGAAAAAAGAAGTAGCATTGGCTTGTTCACATCTATGTATAGCTAAGGAGGCATTCTTACCAATAAAGGTACTATTTAATCTGAATTCATATGACCCTTATTATCCATATAACCCTTATTCATATAACCCAGTATAAGAACTTATTTCTGAGAAACTTCATTAATAATAATATATGTTTTCTATTATTACATAGAAATATATAGCCTTGATAAAGCATTTATAGAAAACAGGAAAGCACAAAATAAAAAATAAAATATTGTGCATTTGTATTGTCCAAAAATAATTTAGAGTTAACTTTTAACATGTTCACATGTATCATTCTAGTTTATTAAAATAGTTTAATTCAAAACACTTTAAATTTATGATATGAATACCAAATATAGAACTTACCTTCTTACTTATTAATATTTTATGTACATTTCATATTCTAAGGTAGCATAATCAATAGCTATAGAAATTTTATGTAGCAACAATATTATTTTTTCTCTTTATTTTGTTATACAAATAATCCTTGCTTCTTTGTAACTATAAGAAAATTAGTGGCCGGGCATGGTGGCTCACACCTGTAATCCCAGCACTTTGGGAGGCCAAGGTGGGCGGATCACGAGGTCAGGAGATCGAGACTATCCTGGCTAATACGGTGAAACTCCGTCTCTACTAAAAATACAAAAAATTAGCCGGGCGTGATGGCGGGCGCCTGTAGTCCCAGCTACTCGGGAGGCTGAGGCAGGAGAATGGCATGAACCCGGAAAGCGGAGCTTGCAGTGAGCGGAGATCGCGCCACTACACTCCAGCCTGGGCGACAGAGTGCGACTCCGTCTCAAAAAGAAAAAAAAGAAAATTAGCATAAGTCCTCCAAAACTCCAACCCTGCTAGCAGTTATGTGTATATTGGTTTAGTTTCTTATAAAAATATATACACACATGATGAAAATGGACATTCAATAATAATTGAATTATTTTCTTTTAAAAACACATTTTAAGAGTATTTACAATTCAACAATATGATGTGTGTTAGCATGTCAATAGAAATGCACTGGATTTTATGTAGTAAAATATATTAATTACCTATAATTAAGAAAAAAATTCTTCATGTTTTAGTCAGATAGCAAAATGATGCATAGGTGACATTTCTCTACACCAGAACAACAATGTTCATTTTCCAGGTTCAAGTCCAGGTTTTTGAAGTAGCTTTTATTTCAACTGTTTCTGAATATATCAGGATTTAATTAAGAAAACTAAAATCACTCTAGATATTTCTAAGCAGAAAATAATTTTTTGTGTTTAATTCACTATCTTTATTGAAAACAATACAATTACATTGCACTGGTCCAAAAAATGTATCTTGAGACAAATGAAAACAAAAATATAGCATTCCAAATTATATATGATGCAGTAAAAGCAGTGCTGAGGGAAATTTAGAGCTGCAGATGCTTAAATTAAAAGAATCCCAAATCAACAACTTAACTTTACACTTCAGGAAACTAGGAAAAGAAGATCAAACTAATGACAAATCAAGCAGAAGAGAAAAAATAAAAAGATTAGAGCACAGATAAATAAAATAAAGGGAATAGGAGAAAATAACAAAACAGAGTTTTCTTTAAAGATCAGTAAATAAAACCTTAGCTAGTCTAAGGGGAAAAAAAGTAAAGAAAAACTCAAACACTAAAACTGTAGATTAAAGAGGTGACATTACAACCAAGGCTAAGGAAATGAAGAAGAGTCTAAGAGAATTTTGCAAGCAATTGTGTGCCCCAAATTGGATGATCTAAAAGAGATTAATAAATTCTTAGAAACATAAACTTGCATACTGAATCATGAAGAAATAACTTCTAAAAAAGGTACAGAAAATGCTTAATGCCATTAGATCTGGCAATTTTTTTTGATATGACATTTAAAGTGTAGGCAGTAAAAGCAAAAATAGATAAATAAGATGTAGAGTGAACATAAAGTCTTCTGCACATCAAAGGTCACAATCAACAGAGTAAAAAGAACCTACAGAACAAAAAAAGTAGTTGCAAGTCATATATCTCAAAAGATGTTAACATTCAGAAAATATTAAGAGCTATAATTCAACAAAAATGCAAATAACCTGATTTTTTAAAATGGGCAAAGGACTTGAATAGCCGTTTCTTCAAAGATAATATATAAATGGCCAAGAAACAATAAAAAGTTCCTCAACATTACTAATCATTAGAAAAATGCAAATCCAAACAACAATGACGTATCACTTCACAAATAAAAAATATCAAGGCTTATACAACCCTTATACAATGTTTGCGGGAATGTAAAATGTTGCAGCTGCAATGGGAAATAGTTCAGTGGTCCTTCAAAAAATAAGAAATAAAATTGCCATCTGACCCAGCAATCCAACTCCTATGTTGCTGCTATGAACATGGACATACAATAATTGATAGGAGGATCTTGAAGAGATATTTGTATGCTCATGTTCATAGCAGCATTATTCACAAGCCAAGCGGTAGAAACCACCCAAATGCCCACCAACAAATGAAAGGATAAACAAAATGTATATTCCTAAACAGGAATATTATTCAGCCTTAAAAAGAAAGGAAATCCTGGCATATTCTATAACATAGAATCTAGAGCACTTTATGAAAAGTGAAATATCATGAAAAGTGAAATTGACTGTTGTAAGTAAGACCGTACAATATTTTTTGTTCTGCCACTTACAAACCAAAAATATTGCATGGCCTTACTTATAACAGCCATTTTTTTAAAATGTTTATTTTAGGTTCAGAGGTACATATGAAGGTTTGTTACATAGGTAAATCCATGTCACAGGGGTTTGTTGTGAAGATTATTTCATCACCCAGGTATTAAGCCCAGTACCCAATAGTTCTTTTTTCTGCTCCTCCTACCCTCCACCTTCGTGTAGACCACAGGGTCTGTTGTTCCCTTCTTTGTGCTCATGAGTTCTCATCATTTAGTTCCCACTTAGAAGTGAAAACATGTGATATTTGGTTTCTAATCCTGCATTAGTTTGCTAAGGATAACAGCCACCAGCTCCATCCATGTTCCTGCCAAAGACATATTCCTGTTCTATTTTATGGCTGAAGATATTCTATATTGTGTATGTAGTACAGCATTTTCTTTACTACTCAACAGTCAAAGTTTTAATAGACAAAAAGAGTGGTGATTGCCAGAAGCTGGGTGGAGGGACAAATCAGAAGTTGTCTATTGATTGGTATACAGTTTCAGTTTTTCAACATAAAAAATTCTGGGTATTTGCTACACAACAATGTGAATGTATTTCCTACTGAACTGTACACTTAAAAATGGTTAAGATGGTAAATTTTATGTTATGTGCTTTTTAAAAAAATTAAATATAAAACATATTATTTTGAGAATTATTCGTTAAAACCAATAAATGAATCAAACAAGAATATTAAAGATATTTGAAGTTAGGAAAAGAAATACAGAAGACCAAAAGACAGACGAGACGAATAGAAAATAAGTAGAAAAAAATGACCAACCTGACTCCAATCTTATAAATAATTCGTTTAAATGCAATTTTACTAAAATATTTTTTAAATTTTACTTTAAGCTTTGGGATACACATGCAAAATGTGCAGGCTTTTTACATAGATATACATATGCCATGGCGTTTTGCTGTGCCCATCAACCTGTCATCTAGGTTTTAAGCCCAGCACGCATTAGGTAGTTGTCCTAATGCTCTCCCTCTACTTGCCCCCCATCCCCCAATAGGCCTGGTATGTGTTGTTTCCCACCCTGTGTCCATGTGTTCTCATTGTTCAATTCCCACTTATGAGTGAGAACATGCAGTGTTTGGTTTTCTGTTCCTGTGTTAGTTTGCTGAGAATGATGGTTTCCAGCTTCATCCATGTCCCTGCAAAGGACATGAACTCATTCTTTTTTATGGCTGCATAGTTTTCCATGGTGTATATGTGCCACATTTTCTTTATCTAATCTATAATTGATCAGCATTTTGGTTGGTTCCAAGTCTTTGCTATTGTAAATAGTGCAGCAATAAACATAGGCGTGCATATCTATTTATAGTAGAATGATTTATAATCCTCTGGGTATACACCAAGTAATGGGATTGCTGGGTCAAATGGTATTTCTGGCTCCAGATCCTTGAGGAATAACCACACTGTCTTCCAAAATGGTTGAACTAATTTACACTCCCACCAACAGTGTAAAAGCATTCGTATTTCTCCACAGCCTTGCCAGCATCTGTTGTTTCCTAACTTGTTAATAATCGCCATTTTAACTGGCATGAGATGGTATCTCATTGTGGTTTTGATTTGCATTTCTCTAATGACCAGTCGTGATGAGCTTTTTGTCATATGTTTGTTGGCCACATAAATGTCTTCTTTTGAGAAATATCTGTTCATATCCTTTGGCCACTTTTTGATGGGGTTGTTTGTTTTTTTTCTTGTAAATTTGTTTAAGTTCCTAGTAGATTCTGGATATTAGATCTTTATCAGATGGGTGGATACTAAAAATTTTCTCTCATTCTGTAGGTTGCCTGTTCACTCTGATGCTAGTTTCTTTTGCTGTGCAGAAACTCTTTAGTTTAATTAGATCCCATTTGTCAATTTTGACTTTTGTTGTAATTGCTTTTGGTGTTTTAGTCATGAAGTCTAAAAAGAGTCTGTATAGCCAAGACAATCCTTTACTAAATATTTTTAAGGCAGAGACTGTCAGACTTGATTGTAAAGCGAGCCTCAATAGAGGCAAACTTTAAATACAAGCACACAAATAGACAAAATTAAAGGATAGAAGAAGATACTATACAGGCAGTAATCATAAAAAACTTAAACAGAGATATTGATACTATACAAAAGAGACCTCAGGACAAAATATATTACCAGGAATAAAGAGAGTACTTTCATAATAAGAAAAGGATTAGATGGGAAGATGATATATAATAATTATATATGCACCTATGCCTCAACATGAAGCCTCAATATACTTGAAACAAAACCAACAGAATTAAAGCAGGAAATTTACAAATCCTACAGTTATATTTGGAGAATTAATACAACTCTGTAATTTGTTGAAACAAGTAGATTTTATTAAAATTAGGAAAAGTCCAGATCTAAATGACAAATCTTGGTCTACTTAATATTTATAAGGCACAATGTGGAACATTTGTGAAACTTGGAGAAATATATTTTTTAAAATCAGTAAATGTTGGTTTGTCGCTTATACCACAAATACTAACAGATACATCCATGCCCCCAGAACTTCATGCTTTTAATAAAATTATGTAGTAAAGGAAGTTTTAATTTTCATGTCGAATACAATAAAAAAAAAAAACTTCACAACCCTATGTAGAATTATTGAAAATCACAATAAATGTCAAGTGGATGGACTTCAGTGAGGTTACTGACACTAATAGAGGTCATGTAAATAACAAAAAGCAAATGTTTGCAGATCAGTATGGCTCATGCCTATAATTCCAGCACTTTGGGAGGCCAAGGAGGGTAGATCACTTGAGGTCAGGAGTTCAAGACTAGCCTGGCAAACATGGTGAAACCCCATCTCTACTAAAAGCACAAAAAAATTAGTCAGGTATGGTGGCAGGCACCTGTCATCCCAGCTACTCGAGAGACTGAGGCAAGAGAATTGCTTATACACAGGAGGTGGATGTTGCAGTGAGCCGAGATTGCACCATTGCACTCCAGCCTGGGCAAAATAGCAAGACTCCATCTCAAAAAATAAAAAAATTAAAAATTAAAAATAAATAAATAATGAAATGTTTCAAATTTTTTTGCATCACAAAACAGTCTGTTAGCTTTAAATAAATAAAAAATAAAAAAGAGCCTCTTATTTGTTGCTGAGCATTGTACTGTATTTTATTTACATTTTAGAAACTTGATTTAGAGTAGAAATATGATGCACTCCAATTTTCCCATTTTAAATGATGTAAAGTGAATTTCTATTTGAGAACAGATTGCAGACAAAAAGTGGGAAGCTGTTGTGCTAATGACCTTTTGAGATCACACAATCCACAGAAACTGTTGGAAATAAAATAATATAAGATGTTTAAGAAAAGTTGTTTTAAAGCAATGTTTTTCCTAAGTTGACTTTGGTGTTACAAAAATGATCCCAAAAGTAAAAATAAATCAGAAAACTCCCACATTTTCTTAAAGTTAGTTGTGGTAAAATATATAACACTAGCCAAAAAGTCAGGTTGCCTAACATCTAAAAATCATGTGACCCTGGACAAGTCATATTTCCTCATATCAATTTGTTCAACCGCTTTATAAACCAGAAATATCTTGGCAAACACTTCCAGAACTGCCAAGAAGAACTAATAGAAGACAGGGAGTATCAGCAGATCTCTCTACGTGCCCACTATGGCGATTAGGTTTAAGAGATCTCAGGCACTGGAAACCTAGAGTTAAGATTGAAGGAATGGGAGTGTGTTTAGAGTGCACTATAGACAGATCCTCTCAGGCATGACAGGTTATTCCTCCATCCCAGACTACACCTTTAAGCCCTCTCCAGGAAATAACATTTCCTAGGCTCTTGCCTAATCTTCTAAACCCAACTCATTTCTTTCTTCTGAAACTTGACCGAAGCCTTGCCATATCACTCAGACTTTGACAACTTTTGCATAAAGAATTATCAAACAAAACTAGGGAGGAGGACCAATAGTTGCTTGGCCAGGTAAATCTAGGATCTTCACCTTTCCGTGATCCTTCTGCCTTTATTTTGAAGTGCTGGTGGGAGGGGTCAGGCCATAGTGGTGTTGTGCTTCTTCAAACTTTGTAATACCTATTTAATTCCAAAGAAAACAGGACCATCATCCAGTACACTAACTCCCTTTTAGGACCCACTGTCCATGAAAACTAGATTTCCTATAAATTTCTGTAAACTCAAGCCGAGAGTATAAAATGGGGTACAAAGTGCTGAAGGGGACTGGAAACTTCACTTGCTAAAGAGACAACAAGAAACCTCACAAATGCAACTGTTACATAGTAAAGGCTAAGTCTATATACACTTCATAATTACTTCTCACACCACTTGCAGACTTCATCCCCCATTGTCCTCCTCACCATCTTAGACTCCACCACGGCAATGGTGGAGTTTTGGAACCAGTTTTGGAACCTTTGGAATCCACTCCTGCCATTCTCGCAGTGCACTGTCTTCTGACAAACAGTGCTTGAAAACACAGCCTAAGTGCCCCCTTCCCCTGCCCAGGACCATTGCTCACATCTGCATGTCAGGGCCCATCCACCTGATATCCACTAACCTTTCTGCTCCCATCAAGTGGAAAGACCCATGCCCCACTCCCCAGGGACCCCCGAGGCCTTTGAGACTCTGCTTTTACCCTTACACCAGCCTTCAGAGGTGCAGAAGCTGCCCTCAGACCTGCAGAGCTGTTCAGAAGGGTTGCAGGTGTGGAATTCCCTGGAGGATGTCAAAAAAGGATTTAATAAATTTTATATGCCTAAAAGTTATTTATGAGGGTTGAGGTTATATGTTGAATGTTTTCAAAATCAGATAATGAGAATATCAGCTTCCTGCCATGAATAAGTAACTGGTACTAAACTTTCCATCCATCCATCTGTAAATACAGTATAATTAGACAAAATATATCTTAAAAATTATTTTTAGTTATTGGACACTAAGCAGTTCAGTAATGTTCTCCCTAAGAAAAGTAAAAGAAACTTATTGAGCACCACACCATGATTGCTCCAGATTTCTGCCTTAGATGTTTCAAGATACCAGCACAGGGATGGAGAAAACAAGAGAGTAGTTTCACTGAGAAAGACAGAGATTATATTTTTGAAGAAAGTGTTAGAGAGAAAGCAAGTGCAACGGTGGGTGCAACCTTCCATTGAGCCCCCATTTATAAAATAGAGGCTCTACCTTGGGCTCAGCTCCACTAAGAATACTGGTGCCTGTATAGCTTTTGCCTTGCCTCATATGATGGCAGGTCCACACCCGGGAGGCAAGCCAAGAAGACATGAGGCTACTGCTCACTCATGCTCACTAAGTACTTAGTCCTGAAGTGGGAGTGTCGCTCAGAGAGAACTACTCCATTGTATCCATTCCCAGCTTCAAAGCCTTGGCTGAGAAATTTTACCTGAGGGGAGAAGCAGAAATTCTGTGTAAGAGAAAGCTGAGAGGAGCCCATCTGGCATCAGAAGAAATCTCAATAATTAATGTGTACAACTACCCCTTCAAAAGAAACTGAATACATTTGGTTTAGTTGTTGGTACAACGTATGTCCCCGGGCATTACAGAAAGCAATAGAGCAATCAGCTGATAATTGGAGCTTAACACTAGAGTGTGGTAGGAAAGAAGACCAGAGCCTTGCCAAAAACACACTGCTGTCCCATGGTGACTGTGGACCATACTGAAGTCTGTGACCCTGAGGAGCAATAAACCAATAAAATTAACAACCTTCATGCCAGGACACAGTGACTCAGGCCTCTGGTCTCAGCACTTTGGGAGGTTGAGGTGGGCGGATCCCCTGAGGTCAGGAATTGGAGCCAGCATGGCCAACATGGTGAAATCCCTTCTCTACTGAGCAGCCTGGCGACAGAGCAAGACTCCATCTCAAAAAACAAACAAACAACAACAACAACAACCACAAAAAACAACTTTTAGAAGGGGAATTAGTACCCAAAATTATGAAAATATCTGATATAAAATGTACAGTTTCAAAAAATATTATAAGACATGCTGAAGGGGTGGCCTGCCCCTCCACACCTGTGGGTGTTTCTTGTTAGGTGGAACGAGAGACTTGAGAAAAGAAATGAGACACAGAGACAAAGTATAGAGAAAGAAAAAGTGGGCCCAGGGGACCGGCGCTCAGCATACAGAGGACCCAGGCTGGCACGGTCTCTGAGTTCCCTTAGTATTTATTGATCATTATCTTTACCATCTTAAAGATAAGGGAGTGGCAGGACAATAGAATCTTTGTAGGGAGAAAATTAGCAGTAAGACATATAGATAAAGATCTGTGACATGAATAAGTTTAAAGGAAAATAGTGTGCCTTGATATGCATATGCAAACATCTTCCAAAAACCTTTTAGCAGCATTGTTTCAGCAAGTCCCACCTTTTGCCCTAAGGCGGTTTTCTCCTTTCTCAGTAAACAAAGCATACAATCGGGTCTCACACCGAAATGTTCCATTGCCCAGGGACGGGCAGGAGACAGATGCTTTTCTCTATCTTAACTGCCAACATCCACCAAAAGGCCTTCTTTCCTCTTGTACTAGTCCTCCTCAGTACAGACCCTTCACGGGTGTCGGGCTGGGGGATGATCAGGTCCTTCTCTTCCCACAAGGCCCTATTTCAGACTATCACATGGGGAGAAACCTTTGACAACACCTAGCTTTCCTAGGCAGAGATCCCTGCGACCTTTGGTCATGTACGTGTCCCTGGGTACTTGAGATTAAGAGAATGGTGATGACCTTTAACCAGCAAGTTGCCTTCAGGCACTTGTTCAACAAAGACACATCCTGCACAGCCCAAAATCCATTTAACCTTGAGTCACCACAGCACATGTCTCTTGCAAGGACAAGGTTGGGGGTAGGGTCACAGATTAACAGCATCTCAAATACAGAACAAAATGGAGTCTCTTATGTCTACTTCTTTCTATATAGACACAGTAACAGGCTGATCTCTCTTTCTTTTCCCCACACATGCAAGGAAGGAGAAAAGCATGACATTTAAATGAGACAGAATGCAACCAAAGGAAACTACTTGTGAAAATAATCAGATGTCAGATTTAACAAAGTCTTCAAAGTAACCATTATAAATATAGAGAACTGAAGGAAATTATGAATAAAGAAGTGAAGGAAGGTACATTGACAATACATTATCAAATGGAAACTATTAATAAAGAGAAATTATATGCATATACACATATGTGTATATATAGACAAGTCATATGTTGCTTAATAATGGAGACATGTTTTCAGAAATGTGCCAGTACATGATTTTGTCACTGTGCAAATATAATACAGTGTGCTTACACAAACCTAGATAGTATAGCCTACTACACATCTAGGCTATATGGTATGACCTGCTGTTCCTAAGTTACAACACTGTACAGCGTGCTGCTGTTCTAAATGCTGTAGGCAATTGTAACACAATGGTAAGTACTTGTGTTTCTAAACAGTTCTAAACAAAGAAAAGGCATAGTAAAAATATGGCATTGTAATCTATAGGACCAAGGTTAATAACTGACAGAAATACCATTATGTACTATGTGTGTGTGTGTGTATGCGTGTGTGTGTATTTACATTTCATACCAAATGGAAAATCCAGAGAGGATAAGTACATTAATTGAAATAAAAAAAAATTACTAGTAGTGCTCAACAGCAGATTTGAACTGGCTAAGGAAAGTATTAACAGACTTGAAGATAAATAGAATGTTAGCCAAAGCACAGAAAGAAAAATGAGTGAATAAAAATTATCAGTCTCAGAGAAATGTGGTACACTATTAAGCACACAACGTGCATGTAATGGAAGCAGCAGAAGAAAAGGGAAAGGGGGCAGAAAATATATTTTAACAAATAATGGTGAAAACTTCCCAAGCATAGGCATACCTTGGAGATATTGTGAGTTTGGTTTCAGACAACCACAATAAAGCATGTTTCTCAATAAAGTGAGTTGTGCAATTTTTTTGGTTTCCCAGTGCATCTAAAAGATATGCTTACATTGTAATATAGAATATTAACCGTGCAGTAGCATCATTTTTGAAAAAAAATCTACTTAGCTTAATTATACTTTATTGTTAAAAAATGCTAGGATCATCATGTTGATGGCTGCTGACCAGGATGGTGGTTGCTGAATGCTGGGATGGTTGTGGCAATTACTTGAAATAACACAACAATAACGTTTTTCATATCAATTGACTCTTATTTTTATGAAATATTTTACTGTAGCATAAGATGCTGTTTGATAACATTTTCCCATAATAGAATTTCTTTCAAAATTAGGGTCAATCATCTTGAAACCTACTGCTGCTTTATCACTTAGTTATAACACTCTAAATCATTTTATGTCATTTCAACCATGTTCATATGGTCTTCACTAGGAATAGATTTCATTTCAAGAAACCACTTTCTTTTCTCATCCATAAGACATAACTCTTCATCCTTTCAAGTTTTATCATGAGATTTCAGCAATTCAATCACACATTCAGGCTCCATTTCTAATTCTAGTTTTCTTGCCATTTCCAACACATTTGCACTGACTTCCTCCACTGAAGTTTTAAAACCCTAAAAGTCACTTATGAGGCTTGAGGTTAACTTCTTCCAAACTCCTTTTCATGTTGCTGTTTTGGCTTTCTCCCATGAATTGTGAATGTTCTTAATGGCATCTAGAATGGTGAATCCTTTCTAGAAGGTTTTCAGTTTACTTTGCCCAAATTCATCAGATAAATCACTACCTCACTATCTATAGCATCTATAGCTGTAAAAATACATTTCTTTAATATTGAGACTCAAAAGTCAAAATTAATTCTTGATACATGGGCTGAAGAATGGATGTGTTAGCAGGTATAAAAACAACATTAATCTTCTTGCACATCTCTATCAGAGCTCTTTGGCGACCAGGTTCATTGTCAATGAGAAGTAATACTTTTAAAAACATGTTTTTCTGAGCAAGCAGTCTCAACAGTAGGCTTAAAATGTTCAGTAAACCATGTTATAAACAGATGTGTTGTCATCCAGGGTTTGTTGTTCACTTATAGAGCCCAGGCAGAGTAGATTTAGCATAATTCTCAAGAGCTTTAGGATTCTCAGAATGATGAATGATCATTGGCTTCAGCTGAAAGTCACCAGATGCATTAGCCCCTAACAAGAGAGTCAGCCTGTCTTTGAAGATTTGAAGCCAGGCATTGACTTTTGCCCTACAGCTATGAAAGTTCTAGATCTTCTTCCATAATAAGGCTCTTTCACCTACATTGAAAATCTGTCGTTAAGTGTAGCCACCTTCATCAGTGATTCTGTGACAGCTGAGAGTGAGGAAGCTGCAGAAGAAAAGTTACAACCTAGCAGAGGAGGGTTCATGAGGTTTAAGGAAAGAAGCTATCTCCACAACATAAAAGTGCAAGGTGAAATAGCAAGTGACGATGGAGAAGATGCAGCAAGTTATGCAGAAGATGTAGCTCAGATTGCTGATGAAGGTGGCTACACTTAACGACAGATTTTCAATGTAGATGACAATCTGGAGACTGAGGCAGGAGAATCCCTTGAACCTGGGAGGCAGAGGTTGCACTGAGCCAAAATCGCGCCATTGCACTCCAGCCTGGTGATAGAGCAAGACTGCACATCTTCCCCCACAACCCCCTGCCGCTGCAGAAAAAAAGAGTTCCCTTTTCTCTATATCCTCACTAGCATTTGTTATTGCCTATGTTTTGTATATAAGCCATTTTAGCTGGAGTGAGATGGTACCTCATTGTACTATTGACCTGCATTTCTCTGATGATCAATGATGTTGAGCAACTTTTCATATGGATTCTGGATTAGACTCTGGCTTTAGGAAATGTTGAAACTGGTTTGATCTATTCAGACCCCTCAACTTTTTCAGTATCAACAATAAGCCTGTTTTATTTTCTTATCATTTGTGTGTTCACTAAAATAGCATGCTTGATTTTCTTTTAGAACTTTTCCTTTGCATTCACAACTTGGCTAAATGTTTTGTGCAACAGGTCTAGATTTTGAACTGTCTTGGCTTTTGAAAGGATTTCCTCACTAAGCTTAATCATTTTTAGCTTTTGGTTTAAAGTGAAAGACTTGTGACTCTTCCTTTCAGTCCAACACTTAGGGACCACTGTAGTGCTATTAATTGGCCTAATTTCATTATTGTTCTGTCTCAGGGAGGCAATTAGGATAGGGGTAGGTTGGGGAATGGCCAGTATGTGGAACAGTCAGAAGATATACATTGTTTATCGTTTATGTTCATTGTGTTAAATGAGAGCAGATCATGGTGTCCCAAAACCAGCGCAACAAAAACATCAAAGACCACAAATAACACATCACCACAGCATACATAAAAATAACAAGAATGTTTCAAATACTGTGAGAATTCCCAAAAGGTGACACAAAGATGCTAAGTGAGCACATGCTCTTGAGAAAATGACACCAATATACTTGCTCGCCCCAGGTTGCCACAACCTTCAGTTTGTAAAAGATGCACTATCTGTGAAGCACAACAAAGCAATGCACAATAAAATGAGATATGCCTTTATCTTTAAAAACAATAATCTACACACCTGGGCAGTCCAATTAACTAAAAATATAATGCAAGAGATCCACAAACAGACACATCACAGATTGATGCAGACAGCTGAATATAAGGAGAAAAATCCCAAAAGCAGAAAGAGCAAAACAATTTATTACTGAACAATTGAACACGGTCTCAAAACACAAAACCTCACGTTATCTGTAAACTATCTCGCTAATATAAAAAGTGACAGAAAATGCCAGGAAGATGGACAGTAGCTCATCAACATATTCTTAAGCCTATGATATTACATCTAACATTGGAGTTTAATTTATATCTGGCATTTGGATTTAAATAAGTCTGAAAAATTTTTTGGGCTTTCCAATATCTTCAATTAGAAGTCAATTCAAATAAAATTCGGTGAGTTTTCTAGTTTATCCACCAGAGTCTACTCATGTTGGCTACTCATACACTCTTCTACCAATCGTATAACTTCTAAACAGTAATAGCAGTAACAATAGCAGTCCTGAAGTACTGAAGTAACATGCTGCCATTAATTTTTATATCAAATGAAATATACTCTTACCCTCAATGGGATGGTACAATGTTCCTGAAGTTACTAAATATGTCCTTGGTGATGACAATCTCTCTTCTGTCCCCATCGTGATTCTACATTGATGTCCTGTAATGCAGAGATCAATTTAAAGGTTAATTATCAATACACCTTGTAAAATATGGCAGAGGAAAAAGAGGAAAAGCAGATGAAACTGAGCTAGGGATAGAGATAAGGATATGTGCATGCGTTCTTCCTACAGATCAAACAGTGAAATATGAAAAGCTACTAAAGACCTTGTTTCCTTTCTTTACTACCCAATTCAAGGTCCATTTCCTTTCACCCAATGCATTCACCGGCCAGGGATTTTTAGCTGGTGTTGTGATCCAAAACTAGGTTTTTGAAAAATAAGAGCCCTTACTATACCTTTTTTATTTTGACCATTAAAATCTAATTTTATGTTATTTTTTCTTTTTGTGGGTATACAGTAGGTGTATATATTTTATGGGTACGGGAGATGTTTTGATACAGGCACACAGTGAAACAAGCACATCATGGAGAATGGGCTATCCATCACCTCGAGCGTTTGTCCTTTGAGTTAAAATCAATCCAATTACACTCTTTGAGTTATTATAATAAGTTCAATTAAACTATAATGGACTTTAGTTACTCTGATGTGAAATAGCAGGTCTCATTCATTCTTTCTAACTTTTTTTTTATCATTAATCCTCAACTCACCCCCAGCCCCCTACTACACTTCCCAGCCTCTAGTAACCATCTTTCTACTCTCTGTTTCTATGAGATCAATTGTTTTCATTTTTAGATACCACAAATATGTGAGAACATGCAGTGTTTGTCTTTCTGTGCCTGACTTATTTCACCTAACAATGATCTCCAGTTCTATCCACGTTGTTGCAAATGACGGGCTCTCATTCTTTTTATGGCTGAATAGTAATGCATTGCATATATGTACCATATTTTCTTGATTCATTCATCTGTTGATAGACACTTAGGTTGTTTCCAAATCTTAGCTGTTGTGAACAGTGCTGCAACAAACATAGGAGTGCAGACAGCTCTTCGATATAATGATTTCCTTTCTTTTGGGTATATACCCAACAGTGGGATTCTTGGATAATACAGTAGCTCAATTTTCAGTTTTTGAGGAACCTCCAAACTGTTTTCCATAATGGTTGTACTAATTTACCTTCCCACCAACAATGTACAGGAAGACTCGGTGGCTCACACCTATAATCCCAGCACTTTGGGAGGCCGAGGCGGGCAGATCACGAGGTCAGGAGATTAAGACCATCCGGCTAACACAGTGAAACCCCGTCTCTACTAAAAGTACAAAAAAATTAGCCGGGCATGGCGGCCCACGCCTATAGTCCCAGCTACTCCGGAGACTGAGGCAGGAGAATCCCTTGAACCTGGGAGGCAGAGGTTTGCACTGAGCCAAGATCGCGCCATTGTACTCCAGCCTGGTGACAGAGCAAGACTGCATGTCTTCCCCCACAACCCCCCACCGCCGCAGAAAAAAAGAGTTCCCTTTTCTCTATATCCTCACCAGCATTTGTTATTGCCTATCTTTTGGATATAAGCCATTTTAGCTGGAGTGAGATGGTACCTCATTGTACTATTGACCTGCATTTCTCTGATGATCAGTGATGTTGAGCAACTTTTCATATGCCTGTTTGCCAATTTGTGTCTTCTTTTGAGAAATGTCTATTCAAATCTTTGCCAATTTTTTATAAGATTATTATTATTATTTTTTTTTTTCCAAGACGGAGTCTTTCTTTGTCGCCCAGGCTGGAGTGCAGTGACGCCATCTCAGCTCACTGCAACCTCTGCCTCCTGCGTTCAAGCAATTCTCCTGCTAAGAATTACAGGCACCGCCACCACGCACAGCTAATTTTTGTATTTTTAGTAGAGATGAGGTTTTGCCATGTTGGTCAGGCTGACCTCTAACTCGTGACCTTGTGAATCGCCCTCCTCAGCCTCCCAAAGTGCTGGGATTGCAGGTGTGAGCTACCATGCCTGGCCAGATTCTTTTCTATATAGCTGTTTATGCATCTTATAAATTCTGGTTATTAATCTCTTGTCAGATGGATAGTTTGCAAGTATTTTCTCCCATTCCGTGGCTTTTCACTTCACTTTGTTGATTATATCCTTTGCTGCACATAAACATTTTAACTTGATTTGATCCCATTTGTCCATTTTTGCTTTGGTTGCCTGTGCTTTGGGTGTATTGAAAAAAAAAAATTGCCCAGACCAATGTCCTGGAGAATTCCCCTCAATGTTTGCTTGTAGTAGTTTCATAGTTTCAGATATTAGATGTAAGTATTTAATTCATTTTGATTTCATTTTTGTATATGGTGAGGGATAGGGCTTCATTCTTCTACATATGGATATCTAGTTTTCATAGCACAATTTGTTGAAGAGGCTATCTTTTCCCCCACATATGTTCTTGGCACCTTTGTTAAAAATGAGGTCACTGTAGGTTTGTGGATTTGTTCCTGGGTTCTCTGTCTGTTTCATTGATCTATGTGTCGTCTGTTTTTACGTGGAACCATGCTGCTTTGGTTACCATAGCTCTGTGGTAAATTTGAGGTCAGGTAATGGGATTCCTCCAGTTTTGTTATTTTTGCTTAGGATAGCTTTGGCTATTCTGGATATTTTGTGGCTCCATATACATTTTAAGATTTTTTTTTCTATTTCTTTGAAGAATATCATTGACATTTTGATAGAGATTGCATTGGATCTGTAGATTGCTTTGGATAGCATATATTTTAACCGTATTGATTCTTCTTATTAATGAAGGTGGAATATTTTGTACTTGTTGGTGTGCTCTTCAATTTATTTCATCACTATTGTGTAGTTTTCATTATGGAGATCTTTCACTTATTTCATTAAGTGAATCCCTAGGTATAATTTTATGTGTAACTATTGAAAATAAATGTTTTCAAATTTCTTTTTCACATTGTTCACTGTTGGCATATAGAAATGCTATTGAATTTGTATCCTGAGACTTTATAGAATGTATCAGTTTTAATAGTTTTCTTGTGAAGTCTTTATGTTTTTCCAAGTATAAGAATATATCATCTGCAAACAAAGATAATTTGACTTCTTCCTTTCCCATTTAGATGCCCTTTATATCTTTCTCTTATCTGATTGCCCTACCTAGGACTTCCAGTACAATATTGAATAACAGTCATGAAAATGGGCATCCTTGTCTTCTTCCAGATCATAGAGAAAAGGCTTTCAGCATTTTCCCAAGCAGTATTGTGCTAGCTGTGAGTCTCTTGTATATGCCGTTAAAATTTTGAGGTATATTCCTTCTATCCCCGGTCTTTTGAGGGTTTTTGTCAGGAAGCAATGTTCAATTTTATCAAACACTTTTTCAGTATCTATTGAAATGTTCATATGGTTTTTAATCCTTTATTCTGTTGATATGATATATAACATGGATTAATTTGCCTATGTTGAATAATCCTTGCATCTCAGGAATAAATCTCTCTATGTTTCAATGAATGATCTTTTCAATGTATTCTTGAATTTGGTTTACTAGTATTTTGTTGAGAACTTTTGCATTAATATGCATCAAAAATATTGGCCTGTAGTTTTGTTGTTGTTGCTGTTGTTGGTATCAAGGTAATATTAGCCTTATAGAATGAGTTTGGAAGTATTCCCTCCTCCTCTATTTTGGAATAACTTAAGCAGAATTGGTATTAGTTATTTGAATGTTTGATAGAATTCAGCAGCAAAGCCACCAGGTCCCAGGTTTCTCTTTGTTGGGAGAAGTTTTATTACAGTTTCAAACTTGAGAATTGTTATTGATCTGTTCAGGTTTTGTATTTCTTCCTTGTTCCATCTTGGTGGTATAGTGACCTTCTTTATCTCTTCTTATAGTTTTAATGTATTTTGTCTGATATAAATATAGCAACTCCTTTTTTGGTTTTCAGTGGCATCAAATATTGTTTTCCATCACTTTATTTTTTTTTCTACGTGTGTTTTATAGTTGAAGTGTTTTTCTCATAGACAACAGAGAAATGGGCCTTGATTTTTCATGCATTCATTCAGCCTGTGTCTTTTGATTGGAAAATTTAGTCCACTTACATTCAATGTTATTATTGATAAGTAAGGACTTATTCCTGCCATTTTGTGATTTGTTTTCTGATTTTTTGTGATTTTCTCTTATTTCTTTCTTTCCATCCTCTAGAGAAGGTCATTTTCACTCATGATATGGTTTAGTTTCTTGCTTTTTGTTTTTGTGTATTCATTGTATGTTTTTGATTTGAGGTTATCATGAAGCTGACAAATACTATCTCTAGAGGAAGGCAAGGTGAATAAGCAAAAAGAAAACTAGTAAAAACTCTATGTCTTAAGTTTATCCCCCCACTTTTTAACTTTTTGTTGTTTCTATCTGTTTCTCCAGGATTGGTTCCTGGTGGCTTATTTGGTTCATTTCATGAGGTCATGTTTTCCTGGATGTTTTTGATGCTAGTGTATGTTCTTTTGGTGCCTGGGCATTGAAGGGTTAGGTATTTATTGTAGTTTTCACTGTCTAGGCTTATTTGTGGCCATTTTTCTTCAGAAGGCTTCCAGATATTTAAAAAGACTTGACTGTTGTGATCTAAGTTGTATCTCCTTTAGGAGGCAGCTGAAACCCAGTAATGCTGTGATGCTGTGGTTCTTGCTTACTCTTAGAGGTACTGCCTTTATGGTCTTGGACAAGATCTGGAAGAATTCTCTGGATTACCAGGCAGAAACTCTTGCTCTCTTCCCTTACTTTCTCCCAAACAGATGGAGTCTCTCTCTCCCTCTCTCTCTCTCTCTCTCTCTCCGCTTAACCACCTACAGCTGGAGGTGGAGTACACAAGCACCCCATGGCCACCATGACTATTACTGTCCTGGCTCAGGCCTGAAACTAGCACAGCACTGGATCTCACCCAAGGCCTGCTCTAACCACTCCCTGACTACTGCCTATGTTCACTCAAGGCCCTGGGGCTCTACAATTAGCCAGTGGCAAAGCCAGCCAGGTTTGTGTCCTTCCATTCAGGGCAGTGAAATCCCCCAGTCCCTGGGTGGGTCCACAGGTGCAGTCAGGGAGACAGGGACTAGAGTCAGTAATCTTAGAAGTCTACCTGCTCTTCTATTGTATCGTGGCTGAGCTGGCACTGAAACCACAAGACACAGTTCTTCCCACTCTTGCATTCCCTTTCCAAAGGCAGAGGAGCCTCACCCTTTGGTCAACACCACCCCAGGCCATGAGAAGTACTGCCAGACTACCACCCATGTTCCTTTAAGGCTTAAGGTCTCTTTGGTCAGCTTGTGGTAAATGCTGCCTAGCCTGGGACTCACCCTTCAGGGCAGTGGGCTTCCCTATGACCCAGGGCAGGTCCAGAAATGCCATCCAAGAGTCAAGTCCTGGAACTGATGACCTAAAGTGTCTGCTTGGTCCTCTACCCTCCTGTGACTGTGCTGGCACCTAAGATGCAAGACAAAGTCCCATTTACTTTTCCCTCTGCTTTTCTCAAGCAAGATGAGTTTTGTCCCATAGCCACCATAGCTGGTAATGTGCTGAGTCTCCCCTGAAGCCAGCAAGTCTCAGAGGCTCACCCAATGCCCTCCATGTAGTACCTGAGTATCACGACTATTGAGGGCTCAAGGGCTCTTCAGTTAGCAAGACTGGGCCCTTTCCTTTAAGGCAGCAAGTTCCACGGCCTGTTAGGAACTGGGCTACACAGCAGAGGTGAGCTGTAGAAAGGGGAGCATTATCTTCTGAGCTCCACCTCCTGTCAGATCAGATCAGCGGTGGCATGAGATTCTCACAGGAGCGTGAACGCTATTGCGAACTCCGCATGCCAGGGCTCTAGGTTGTGTGCTTCTTATGTGACTTTAATACCTGATGATCTGATCTTAGGTGGAACAGTCTCATGCTGAAACCATCCCCCCACCACTTCTATCTGTCAAAAATAGTCTTCCATGAAACTGGTCCCTGGGTGCTAAAAAGGTTGGGGACTGCTGCTGTAAATGTATAAAAGATACTAGTATCCTCTAATTGTATAAAAGATGCCATATCTACATCTATACATTCACATATATACTAACCCAAGTCTTATTTATTTAATAGGAGAATTTTTGTCACTGTGAATGAAAAGTCGCAGACACATTTGTCTAAGTATCTGGTCAATTTTGTTGTTTGCATATTCCAGTAACAACTGGATTTTATTTTTCTATTAGCTTAATACAACTACTTTGATCAGTTGTAAGGAAACGTTGTAACAATTACATTGATTTTTTAAAATGATCCAGTCACTCTAAGTGCTTTCTGATAATCTCTAATGACTTTGTAAATTCCCCAAATCAAACTTCTTTGTATTGTTCTATTGGAATTGTAATGACAAAATGCCACCTTTTACTACTCAAGAGCAGCTGTCCCCAACCTTTTTGGCACCAGGATTCAGTTTTGTGCAGACTGTTTTTCCATGGACAGAAGTAGTGGGGATGGATCTGGGATGGAACTACTCCATCTCAGATCATCAGATTCTCATAAGGAGTGCACAACCTAGATCCCTCGCATGTGCAGTTCACAATAGGATTCAAGCTCCTATGAGACTCTAATGCTGCCTCTGATCTGAGAAGAGGCAGAGCTCAGGCGATAATGTTTGCTCACCTTCTGCTGTGTGACCCAGTTATCAACAGGCCATGGACTACTAAGGGTCCGTGGCCTGGGGGATCGAGAACCCCAATCTAGAGAGGTATTTCGTGATTTGTATATTAATAAAAGGTCTTGTGAAATATTTTCTAGTTTCTCATTTATTTCACTAACTTCATTTAAAAAGTTATTCTGTACTTAGAAAGACAATACCTGCCAGCCTTAAGAAGTCATCTTTAGTTGTATTTCAAACTTATCTTTAGTCATAAAAAGTTGGAAGTAAAGTCACAAAGTTATTGTAAAGAAGTATTTGCAATTGTTAAACATCTGGAAACACCACAAGTGAAAGCCAGCATATAGGTTCCTGCATTATCAAATTATGAAACTATATTAACCAAAAGAAGTTGAAAAGCATTGTAAAGAAAGCATTAACTGTACTTTAGTTCAAGATAAATATTAATAGAAAAATATATCAGTATATTTTTTCTCCTATGTTTAAAAGTCTTAAAACAATTGTTCTAGGTGGCCATTAATATTTCGAGTAGATGACTGGAATAATAGTCATTAAATAGTTATTTCATAGTGTTAAAATAACAGTTTTATTTGAGATTTTTTTTAATAGTAGCTTTTTTATTTGCCTCAGAAGAGTCAAATATTCTCTTGTGACAGACTATTAACATATATTAGAATGTGTTTGCTAGTGTCTCCACTAGGGAAAGCAAAGTTTTGTTGCTCTTCAGTCAGATTTTCACCACTGGTAGGAGGGAACATAAGGTAACAGGAGAGCGGTTTTCCCTTAGAACCTCATTGCTTTATGTTTTTTCCTGCATTAAGTTGTGTTTTAATAGGTAAAGTGCTTTGGATCAATTCTTTTATAATACTGAATTGTAAACACAACAATTTTCTTGCTGGGAGAGGAATGTTTGAAAATGAAACTTGTCTGAAAGGTGATGGGCATATAAGAAATAGCATCGTTAACATACACATTGGATATGTAAGACACATAGGGCTGTGTGCTAGAGAAAGGCACGAATGTGTTTCTCTGGAACAAAGCCTGAAGAAGTCCGGGTCCCACAAGGAAACTAGGACTCAAGGTGGACTTATTTCCCTATTACTGTTCCTTTTCGTTTCTCCCTCTTGTCCAATTACCTGTACTGTTTTAGTTTTCTCCCTATGACCCTCCTTTTCCTTATTTCCTTTTTAGCTTAGCTGTCCTCTTGCCACATTTAGACAGAATTTAAAGTGCCTGTGATATCTGAGCATCTAACATTATGTGGTACAAAAGAATGAAACTGGACCCTTATCATTTTATACCATACAGAAAAATCAACTCAAAATCAATAAAATGCTTAAATATAAGACCTGAAACTGTGGGTCTAGTTAGCGATCAGCTTACTGTTAACTAAATGAAAGCATATAGAATAAGTTTCTCGAAATTGGCCTTGGCAATGATTTCTTGGCTATGACACCAAAAGCAAAAATAGAAAAGTAAAACTACTTTAAACTAAAAAGATGCTGCAATCAATAAAATGAAAAGGCAACCTACAGAATGGGAGAGAATATTTGCAAATCATGTATCCCATAAATAGTTAATATCCAAAATGGACAAAAAAAAAAACACCCACAACTTAATAGCAAAACAACCAAACAAAAATCCCTATTAAAAATTAGTAAATGACTTGCTCTGCTTGATTTCCAGCCTTTTGTCCTCTCTTTCACAAGAGGAAGAGTTCCATACAGTAATGATTGGTTTGGAGAATAGATCATATGCTCTACAATAGAACACTAAATCCACAAGGTTTTTCTCCCATCTAGAAGTGTCACTTTGTTTTAGAAGACCATTCTATTGACTTCTAAGGCCAGCTGTTTCTGGGTGGTGACTGCATGGTAAGACCTGTGAATTACACAGATTTGAGCTCACTGCCTTGCTTGTTTTGTTATGAAAAAAATTCCTTGGTCCAAAGAAGACACCAAAATGAACAAACAAGACACAAATATGACCAAAGATGCTCAACATTCCCAGTCATCAGGAAAATGGACATTAAAGCCCAATGAGATATCAGTTCATCAGTTCCCACCTGTTAGAATGTCTAATATAAAAAAAAAAAAAGAGAGATAAGTATTGATGGGAGGTAAGGATGCAAGGATGTGGATAAAAGGACATCCTTCTACACTTCTGTAGAAATGTAAATTTTTGTAGCTACCATGTGAAATAATATGGAAGTTCCAAATCCAGCAACCTTATTTCTGGGTATTTATCTAAAGGAATTAAAATCAGAATCATGAAGAGATATCTGTATCTCATGTTCGCTGCAGGGTTACTTACAAGAGCCAAGATATGGAAGCAACCTAAATGTTCATTGACAAATGAATGGATAAAGGAAATGTGTTATACACATAATATGAACGTTATTCAGCTTAAAAAAAAGAGAAAATCTTGCTATTTACAACAACATGGATAAACCTGGAGGACATTAAGCTAAGAGAAATAAGCCAGACACTGAAGGAAAAATACTACATAATTTCATCTCTATGAGGAATCTAAAATTGTCACGCTAACAAAAAACAGAGTAATATTGTGCTTGCCATTCTTCTAGAGAGAGGGGGAAATGGATAAGTAATAGTGAAAGGGTACAAAGTTTCCATTATACAAGATGAATAAGTCCTAGAGATCTGCTGAAAAGAATTGTGCCTATTGTTAGCAGTGTTGTGTTTTATACTTAAATATTTGCTATGAGGTTAGATCCTATACGTTTTCTTACCACAAAAATAATTGTAAATAAGGAGGGTGAGAGAAAAACTTTCAGAGGTGACGGATATATTTATGGCATAGATTGTGGTGATAGTTTCATGGGTGTATACTGATTTCCAAACTCATCTACTCATACAATAAATACGTACAGTTATTTATATGTCAGTCACACCTCAAAAAGTGATTTAAAACTAAACAAATAAAAAAATTTTTGTGATGAAATAGATCTTTCTACCTTCTAATGGTTTATGTCTTTGATATTCTATGCATATGAATTCCCTGTAGAATTTTGGACTTTAGAAATGGTTAATAATTTTTTTTTCTAGGAGAATAGGTCAAACACTAACTTTTTTTCCTTTGTTTTCCTGTAAATGTTCAAGCCAGGTCAGAGCAAACATGTTTCTGAAATATCTTGCCCTTACAGCAAGGTTCCAACTCTGTTCTGCACAACCTGTCTGTTCCTTGCTGACATGAAATTTTGCCGTTGGACAAGCAGAGGTTCCATTTTCCTTTCAGAGAAGATTAATAGGCCACTATTTTGTGTCGAACTTCCTTCCCATTTCCTCTCTGCTTGATTCTCTCTGTAAGCCTTTTCCATTTTAATTAGACTAGTCAATTACTCACACAAGAGAATATCTCACATATTTAAAGCCAGTAGAGTTTTTCATCCACTTTTTCAAATGTGGCCTTTTAACTCAGTTAAGAGTTTTTCAAAATCCTTTCTTAATAAAAGCACAGATAAGGCATTTATTAACACTTCAGATTATCCACTCATTCCCATTATGTTTCAGGCAGGCTATTTCTTTGTATCATAGTTAGTTATCTTCACAGCTCTCAACAGTTTTCTTTTCCATTTTCCTATTTACAATCTCTATTTTCCCTTTTGTTTAGAAGGTAAAATCCCTGAATGATTCAAAGTGCATTCCAAACAGTAACTGGAAATTGTGTTTGCTGTAAGAATTCATTAGATTTAGTCCCTAGACCATAAGTTCAAAATCCAAAGAATTTAATAGTTCAGGATGGTAAAGCAGTCAATGACAGAAGAATTGTGACAATAATAAATTGTAAGTCAAGCCAAATCCTCAAGAGTACTGTGCAGTAGCTCTTTATAAACCTAGCTAATGATAAGCTTATTATTAACTGGATTCACATATTAATGTAGAGTGTAAATATGAAAATCTTCAAAAAGCACCCAAGACATTCCCTGGCATGGCTGGGTTATCTCTGCTCTTGAAGGCAAAGTTTTACAAGTCTTTCAAATATCACAGTGGTGTGGCATTGAGTACAGCTAGGGAGAGGTCAAGATAGGCTCCAATCTCTTCACTGTAATTGCCTTTTCTCTCTTAATGAGGTGGTGTTCATTGTAGGCTAATATATTTAGCCCCAGAGGCAATTTCTGATTTGGGGTCCTCCCCTTTGTCTTTCATAATTATGTACACTAAAAGCAAAGAGAACATTATAATATTCTCTTGATATTATCATGGGGTTTGACCAAAGGAAGAAGACTTTTATCTTTGGGAGGTAATGACTTTTCTGAGTGTGACCATAGTGGAGATTCCTTGAGAAAATAAAAACGGTGTACGCTCTAGATTACAAACAACATGAATGCACATTGTTTGCGTGTTCCCAGTTCATTATCCTTTGAGATGTCATACAGCATGGAGGTTGTGCATAAGGAAAAGAGGTTGAGATCAACCCAAAAGTTACTAACAAATTATTTCCACAAAATCAGGAAACAAAAGTACTCTTTGGAGTTACCAAAGGATCCTATGAAATATATCAGTTAATGTGGCTTAATTTTACCACTTATACTAATATGCCTTCTCCTGTTCCTTAAATAGAAGCTGCCTTCTCCAATTTTCTTCTAATCCCTTCAGCAGTAAATAAACATGATATTACATTGTGTATGTTTGCCAATTGCCAATAAATTCATTTACATATAACCAATGAAAGCAAGAATGGGAAAGCTGAGAACTACATACTTTCCCCAGAAGTGGTCAAAGAATGGTGAAAAGGGTAAGGGTCAAAGGGATGCTTTTAGGGAATTATAGGGTTTGTATTTCTGGTTTTGTGCCTATTTTTTTCCTGGTTGAAATGTTGATACACTTACTTATCTATCCCTATAGTAAAATATCCTGTGATTAAATAAAAAGAGAGTTCTGGGAATCTAGAACAGAGGATTAACAAAAATGGGAGCATTTCAGAAGAAGGTTGCAACAAACCAGGTCATCTTATACATTTCACAAATGCGAATTACATTTTCAGATATCATTTATGGGTCATGAAAACAAACAAATAAACACAGAAACTATATATATAATATTTTTTCTGGTTATGTTTACTTTTTCTTTTCTGTAGCTTACAAAGTACACATTGACTTGTTTACTGATTAGAGCAAACACAGTTTCCAAATCTTTAGCATACATCTTTGAAGACATGTATACATAGAGATGACTTGGTCTCATGCTCTGGTACAGATAGAAATATTTTCAATAAAGTTTTATTGTAGAAAATAATTGACCATTTGTATTCCTATCAGGTAATTGATAAATTATGTGGTTGACTGTGACTATGTTACGTTACTAGAACAAAATCACGTTCATCAAGCAAAAAATTTGTGTTGAAACTGCTTGAAGTGTATATTTCTGTATTAGCAAAGGCAGATGAGTATGCCATGATCCAGAAATAAATGTTCCACTCATGCATCCAATCTCCCCCAGCCAGTCCAGGGCTTACCTAACCAACCAATCAGCCACACTCACTTTGCCTTTCCCATTTCCCACATATATTTTCATATATGCACAAAACAGAGTCTTCAATCTTCAGTCACTACAAACATCTTTCTTTTCTCCTTCTTCAGTTTTACCCTGCTGTGTGCTAAACTGAGTTCCCTGCCTAGTGGTAAAACTTTGCCACTCAGCCCTCAATCTCTGGTCTCTTTGTCTTCACTTTTTCTTTAACAGTAGAATAATATTTGCTAAAAACTCTTTTAAAAGGGCACTGAATCACACAACCAAGACCTTGGTAAAGGTTAAAGTGACAAATGTGAGGAAATTGCAGCTCCTTAAAAGATAGATAGAAAATGTCATTACCATTCTGAAATAATTTCCACTTTCTAACTCATCAAATATCTCACGATAGAGTGCTAAGTTATTTAAAAATTAAATTGTGCTAAGAATGTACTGGAAACACCAAGATTAACCACATACATTCTTCCATATGTCATGTATACATAATGTTAACCCCTGAGATAATTTGTCTTTGCAGGCAATTCTCTTTTCAAACTTAGAAAATCTGCACAGACTGAAGAAATTATCACTATGCCCACAAAACAGCTGGATTCTTTAGAGTATTTTTTCTTCTCTTCTCCTTAGGAGACAAAGAATAAAAGATGTGAGGAATTTGTATTAAGTGTTATTGAGCAGGTTAATAGGTACTAGATGCTGTCTTGAGCACTTTGTGTGATTATCTTTTTTGATCACCAAAATGTTGACCTAATTTTAGTTATCATATAGATCATTATATAAAGTTGAGTAATGCATTTTTTGATAACCAGGCCATTCTTCTAAATATTTTATTTTAAACAAGAATATGAGACAGCAGATTTAAGAAATGCCACATTTTGACTGGCAATGAGAATAATAAAAAATACATTTGTTCATAGTTTTATCTATTTTTTTAAATGTTAATTTTCTACATAAACCAAGTTTCATGTATAGAACTTTGAACAAGACATACATGTTCTCTATCTACTAAAGGTTATTTTCTGGCTCTAAAGGCGATACAGAGTTGGATCTAATTATGTTTGCTAAGAGGAGAACACGTGAGATATGAAAATATATGCAGGAAATGGCAAAGGCAATCCAATTAGTGGTCAGAGAAGGTTCACATCAGAAAGAGATATTTAAACGAAAAACTTAAAGATAGAAAAAAATTTAGTGGAAGATGAGAATCCAAAAGTCCAGGGACAAGAAAGTAGAAGGCACTGAATGAAATTCCATTATGCAATGACAAAGGCAAAGTATTTAGATAGAAATTGTAGACAGAGACAGGAACTAGACTTTTTAAGGATTCTCAAGCTGTATTAAGGACTTTGAGATTTATCCTAAGGTAATGAATACATCGAAACAACCCTGATAGGGTAAAAAATATCATCGACTTGTAGACACAAAAGCAGTTTCCAAAATGTTGACATAGTCAGAGGAAGTATTCACTGGAAGAATTTGGGGAGGTGGGATTTTTATCCACATTCCAAAGCTCAGGCTCTGATCACCTACCCCTTCATGATCTCTGGCTGTGACCACACTCTTGATCAGAACTTCCTCTTTTGACCATAATTTTAGAGTATAGAGGCTCAGAAACTTGAATCAATACCTATCTCTTATTTTAGGTTTTTCTGTTTTTAATGCTTCTTTTTAGGTGAGAATAAGAGTTCTGTTTTCTTCAGTTTGAATACCTCAATCTTTGTTAAGCGAAAATCTCATAGCAGGCAACTCCACTTCCAATACCAGTTATCATTTTTATTTTTTTTTAATTTTGTAATGTTCTTTTTGGTTAGGGGTTAGAAAATTTTGTGTGTAAAGGTCCAAATACTAAATACTTTACACATTGTTGTCCATATAATGTTAATTACAACTAGTCCACTCTGTCACAGTAGCAGAAACAGCCATAGACAATATGCAAATACATGGGTATCACTAACAGAACTGTGTTTGCAAAAACAAGCCACTAAATTGGGCCAGTAGTTTGTCAGGTCCTGCTCTTGACTAATTCACCTGTCCCCAGACTATGTAATTTGTTTCAATACGTTCCTCTTCTAAGTATCTGTCTGGGTGTTTTATTCTATCAAGAGTACCGTATTTTGGGCCGGGCGCAGTGGCTCACGCCTGTAATCCCAGCACTTTGGGAGACTGAGGCGGGTGGATCACGAAGGCAGGAGATCGAGACCATCCTGGCTAACACCGTGAAACCCTGTTTCTACTAAAAACAAACAAACAAACAAACTAAAACTTAGTCGGACGTGGTGGCAGGCTCCTGCAGTCCCAGCTACTCAGGAAGCTGAGGTAGGAGAATGGCGTGAACCTGGGAGGCAGAGCTTGCAGCGAGCCAAGATCTCGCCACTGCACTACATCCTGGGCAACCAGAGCGAGACTCCATCTAAAAAAATTTAAAAAAAGAGTACCGTATTTTGAACCTCATTGCTTCTCTACAACTTACCCCTATGAAAGTAATAGCATCCTGCTAATGTTATAGTAGATTAATATTTGAAGACGGGATTAAAGTCCTAGTTATTATTGAGTTTACTATGCGTTTGCATTATTGCCCATGATAAAGCCCATATTTCTATCCAATCGGGTTTTTATGGCAGACTCTCTACCTTATGTCCCATTGTCTTTGGTTCTGATATCAGCTTTCTATTTCAAAGTTGGGTCTGAACTACAGTCCTCATAATTACTCAGTCTTCTGCAATTTAGTGTATTGCCCATGGCTGGTTTGTCTAAATACTCCTTAATGCCTCTTTGAAAGATCTTGACATGGCGTCCATGTCCAAACCTCCTTGAATCTGTGCTTTCAGTAGCCACCCTTCTTCTTTTTATTTTATATATTATATCACAATTCCATTAATGTTTGAAGTTCATCAGTAGCTCTGTATTCCTCATAGCGAAGAAAAGTAATAGGAGGGTTAAAACAACAATTCAAATCCCTTTCATGAGAATGTCATTATACAGGTCTTATTTTCTTTTTATTTTGAAATATGCAAAAAAAAATTATTAAATTTTTAGTTGGTATTACAGGCAATTTTTATTCAGATTTAACAATGCATCTTATCATATTATTTTGCTCAAAATTCCATTTTATATCTCAGTGTTTCCTTTTTTTAACAGTGTTTCCTTTAGTTGTTCTTTTGGCAAATGTAACACAGGCATTTTATATATGTAGATTTCTGTGTTTTGCCCTAAATTGGCAAATATTTTCCCTTGGAATTTTGAAGCTGTTCTTCTTTGTTTATTTTTTTTTCTAGCTCTGTCTTTAATGTGTAATCTTAATCTAATGGCATTTGGATTAAACTCTAGCCTCTTGGAACTGCAGCAGATTCTATTGCGCTCCTGCAGGCAGCTTCATGTGCTTCAGCGCCAGGCCATGGCACCTCAGAAAATTCCTGTTATGTAGTGGACTACAGCCACACCCTCTCCAATGAGATCTAAAAGCCAGCCTCAGGGGTGAGGGTGGGGATAGAGGCTCTTCCAAATTTAATTCTTCCTTGAGTATTCTGTCATCGTTAAAGGTAGTGTAGTCTCCTTATATTTGCTATTCCTAAATTATTTAAAGTACTCTGTTACTATTTTTGATGATAAATAAACTTACTTTATTTTTTACTAGTTAGCAATGTTTTATATCAGGGGTCAGCAATATGGCCAATAGACCAAATCCTGCCTGCTGTCTGTTACCTGTTCTGCAAATAAAGGTTTACTGAAACACAGACACCCCTATTCATTTGCATATTGTCCATGGCTGCTTTTACTCCACAAAGACAGAGTTGATTGAGTAGAGAAAGAGCACAGATCTATGGCCTGCAAAAGTTCAAACATTTATTGTCTTACCCCTTACAGACAAAAGTTTGCCTACCCATTCTTTAAATAATTTTTGTTGTTGTTGTTGTTGTTCAAGCTAACAATGAGTAACTTCTGTCTCCTACTGATACCTTGGTAAAAGAAGTAGTTCTAGGAGACACAACTTCAAAGATGAGATTTTTTAAAAAATTTTAAATCAGAAAACAATATGCCAATTACTAACTGTGAGCAATTTTTTTTTTTTTTTTTGAGACGCAGTTTCTCTCTTGTTGTGCAGGCTGGAGTGCAATGGCGCGATCTTGGCTCACTGCAACCTCCGCCTCCCGGGTTCAAGCAATTCTCCTGCCTCAGCCTCCCAATTTTGTATTTTTAATAGAGACGGGGTTTCTCCATGTTGGTCAGGCTGGTGTCAAACTCCCGACCTCAGGTGATCCACTCGCCTCCGCCTCCCAAAGTGCTGGGATTACAGGTGTGAGCCACTACGCCCGGCCAAAGGTGAGATTTTTATATTGATTTGGTCACACCTGGGCTTGCCATGGAAATGACTTACTCATAATTCAGAAAATATAGCCAAAGTGAATCAAGCTACTCTCTCCAGGGATACTGCTCAGATGGTGCCAGCTGAGCGGAGTGAATGATTAACCTTGTTGACAGCAAATTTTGCATACTTGAAAGGACCTTATAGTTGAAGTGTTCCATCCTCACTTTAAATCATTTGGATTTATTTGTTATCACCATCATAATAACCAAATTAAATCTGAAATATGATAATTTTATGAGGAGTTTTGTGATTATTCTGGAACAGTGTTGGTAGGGGAGGGACATCAGAAAAGAACAGAAATCCAACTAAATATATTACCTTATTATTTCCACATAGAGACAAGCTTGGTGATTTTTTTATATATAATGTCCACTGTGAAGCTAGAGAAATGATGACCTTTTAATATATAATATGCTTAACTTTCAAGAGATTGACACCAATACACAGATTTCATTTATTGACACCAAGGTACTATAGTAGTTCATTTAATTACCACAACCACCTTTGAAGTGGCTAGATTTTGTTCTCATTTTATATAACAAGAAAGTGAGAAGAATCATATAACTAGCAACTGAGAGAGTCAGGACTAAATTCGTTGTTTTGTGATGCAAAAAAAATGGAGCATTATTTTCCATAAAATATTCTATGTTTCTTTTGACCGATTTCTTTATTGGCATGGCTTAATAAGTGATGAAAATAAAGACTGCTCTGTAAATTCATTTTCCAAAATAAACACCTCCAGATTTTCTATGAAAATAAGACATGTTAAAGGAAATAATGATTTCAGATCATGAGAATATAGTAGATTCTTAAGACAAACTTACTCTCAACTCAGTTCTCTAGTAAGCATTGAATGAGTTCCTTAAAATGCTCAACTTAATGTGAAGTTGTAAAAGATAAATATTACAGCATATGGTCCATGTTGTCAGGCAGTTTATGACCTGGTGATACTAACTTATGTGTATTGCACACATATTCTGACTTAAAGGTCTGTTAACACATCCTGAATATAGTGATCATTTTTCAACATCCCAGCGGCCAGTTCAGTGTCCTGAGCTAAAGAATGTTTGATGGTGAAGATAATTTAGCATCTTAGAAACAAAGCTAAAGCTATGTGATTAAGTCAATGATAATACATTAAAACGTTAAAATAAAATTTTTCTAATAGAAAAGATTGTTATTATTTTTTACCTCACCTCTTAAATCTCAATCCTTTCATTATTTAGTAAATTGTATTTTTAAAACAATTTCAGTAATATTTCCTACAAAACAAAGTTTTCACTCCTGTCTCCAGGTGACTGAGTTTGTTGCATCCAGGTGCTGCAGAAGATAAAGTCCATTCACAGAGGAGCTAGGCTTCCTCATATATTTCTAATTAATAAATAAACATAAACCAGGAAAAATGCCTCCAGAAAAATATGCATCAAATATGTATATTTGAAAAATAGTTTCTCAAGTAAATATATGTCTGACATATAGAAAAAGTCCACAAGATATGAAATGGATGAGTGAACTAAGTTTTACATTGGTAAATAAAATATTACAGCCAGATTTTGATTAAAAGTGATTTTATTTCTATTTCAGTACATATGATAATAGTTAATGGGGGTTTTTTTTTTTATTTTAATTTTTTTTTTTCAATTAAATTTTAGGGGACCATTTTGGTTTTTTGATTGAGGAAAAAAAAACATTCAACACAGGGTTATGCTTGCATGCTTCTGATAATTAGAATAATCTGATAATTGACTTCTTTCTCCCTTCACAGGAGGGTGCCAATTAAAATAAACTACAATTGTGCTATTCGGTCTTTAGCATCAGAGCAGATGATGTTTGAGTTTATGGCCAGTTTTCTCAATGTGTTGTCCAATTAACCTCAATGGGAATGATTCACATCAAATCCCTGGGGTTCTCGATGAAAGGGAAAGTCAGCCAGGCTGCTACAGGGAAAACAACATTTATATGTGCTCTAAAGCTCACTGGTGGGCTGTTCTAGTGAAAAACTTGTGCCAGTGGAAATATTTTACTATTGAGGTAAAAGGTCCCCAGGGTTTCTTTGTGTATCACTGAGGTAGAAGAGACTAACTATAAGTGATACCAAAGGGAAATTGGGCTTATCAGTCTTAGTAGAATCTGACCCATTCCATCAACAAGCCGAGAAAATGTGTACAATTCCACACAAACTAAAAGAAATCATGAAGGATCAAATCAGGGAAATGTATAAGACTTCCTGAGAAAGGATGTTTGAGATGAATTGTTCTATCAGATAGTGGAGTAAATCATTTATTAACTTAAATATCTGCTTAATTTTCTAATATATTTTAGATATTCAGAGCCAACTGTAATTATGTTTTGGTCATCAGGATTAACTAATAAGTAACCAATAATATTAACCCCCCAAAGCTAACTACACTAGCTTTGCAACAAAACAAAAAGAAAATAATCACATACAATTTTTATAATAGTTCAATATTTATGAGGAATTGATCTATTGACATCAAGGTGGAATGAGAAAATGTTCTTGTTCACACTAAGTTTGTTCACACTAAGTTCTAGATTATTGAAACCCTTAAGAAAATGGTGAACATTAGCCAATTACTGAATGTTCATTCACTCAACAAATAATATTGAGAATTATTGTGAGTCATGTACTATACTTGACATACTAATTATTGTGAGCCACGTACTAAACTGGGGACAAAATGTTGACTGCATTCAAGGAGTATTTACAAAATAGAGAAGAAAATGACAGATACATGGGCAATTAGTACAAACAGAGATAAATATTTTGATGAGACAATAACAGGGTCTTGTCAGAACACAGGAGGGACCAAGAAGAAAATAAAGAATTTGAATAACATAGCTATATATATATATATATATAAATAAATACATGGAGAACTCTGAATCCAAAGAAGCATAAACTATTCTTTACAATGAATCCTATAGAATTGGAAGGCATTGATGGCATTAGGCCACAAAGAAAATATCCATCAATCTATAAAAGATATTGGCTTAATATGAAAAATAAATAATTTTTTAAAACTTGACCAAACAACCCATATCATTAATATGTACATTTAAAGTTTGGTAATTTCTATGCATATCTGTGTACATTTATCTATATATGAAAAATAATAGCACTATGTATCAAATCCAAGAGAAAAATATCAAAGATATTCTCAAAAGACAATTTCAAACCTAATATGTATTGTTTTAAAGCTAAAGATATCTGAGAGAGGAGTATAGAACATTAAATTCTTGCTTTCAACTATAAAAGTTACGAAAATATTGAAAATATTTATTTTTATAAACCAGATACTGATGACCAAAGTAAAGAACAAGAAAGGTTAATTTATAACATAAAACTGCTTCTAACCAACTTTAAAGTCTTAAAAAACAAACATTTGCTTTTCTTAATCTGGACACAAATATGGGAAATCAGAATGCTTAGAGGCTAACAGGCAAAACAGAATTAGCAAAGGAAAGCAAACAAAAACTG
Source organism: Colobus angolensis palliatus (assembly GCF_000951035.1). Taxonomy (NCBI): domain Eukaryota; kingdom Metazoa; phylum Chordata; class Mammalia; order Primates; family Cercopithecidae; genus Colobus; species Colobus angolensis. The sequence goes on along the minus strand of NW_012114599.1, from coordinate 14,174,975 downwards.
TAAAATAATCTTATATATGATGAAAATTTCATTTATGATGTTCAATGTGAACATGAATACAAATACTCAAATTTTAAAATATATCAAATAAATGCAGTAATTTTAAAATAATCATACTTTTTGACCAACTGGAGCTAATTTCTTAGGTTTAAAAAGGTAATTACTTTTTAAGAGATGGGTTCTCACTATGTTGCCCAGACTAGATTCAAAACTCCTGGGTTAAGCAGTCCTCTTCCCTCAGCCTCTCAAGCAGCTAGGACAACAGCTATGTGCCACCACACCTAGCTATGTATTCTTTTTAAAGGTAATTTAAAACAAAATCTTACTGTAATTCAACTCTATCAACCACACTTGGAATACAAAAATTTTCTTTCCTAAGGCACTTCCCTAATGCACTTCAACAAAAATCCATAATATCTCAGATCTAGTTAAAATGTTTTCATCAATCGTTACTATTGATCAACTCCTTTTTTAGACTGACAAATAAAAATTGTATGTATTTATGGTGTACCACATGATATTTTGCTATATCTGTCAAATCATTGTGGAGTGGCTAAATCAAGCTACTTTATACATACACTACCTCACATACTTTTTTTTGGTAGTGAGAAATTTAAAATGTACTCAGTAATTTGCAACTATATAGTAGATTGTTGTTAACTATAGTCATCATGCTATACAATAGAATGCTTGAACTTATCTCTTCCATCTGAGATTTTGTATCCTTTGACTAACATCTTGCTAGACCAATCACCTAGCTCCTGGAAACCACCATTTTGCTTCTGTGAGTTCAACTTTTTTGGATTCCATATATAAATGATATTATGTGGTATTTGTCTTTCTGTTCCTGACATTTCTCTTAACATAGGTTCTCCAGGTTCATTTATGTCGTCATCAAGAACAGGATTTCCCTCCTTTTTATGGCTGAAGGATTTTCCATTGTGTGTATATACTACATTTTCTTTATTCATTCACTCAGCATTTACCATGCTAAGAGAAGAAAGCAACTCCTCTGTTGAATGAATGGAATCCTCTAAAAGCTTCAATACACATATATGAACTTTCAGAAGCACTCTTATTAAATTGGGAAAAAGAGGAGGATGCCCTCTTTCACAGTGTCTACCCAGCATCATCTTTAGGATCTAGCCAATACAATAAATCAGAAAGGAAAAGTTATATATAGTTAATAAATCACCTAAACGTATATTTTGCAGGAAATATAATTTTTATTTCAAGAGTCAATGTACTCAGTTGTGGTAAAAAACAGTTACAAGAATTCTATGAGGCATCCAGGATCAAAACACAACAATTTTCACATATGTGTCAGCTATTAGGTTGGTGCAAAAGTAATTGTGGTTTTTGAAAGTAACTTGGTGAAAACCACAATGACTTTTGCACCAACCTAACACAATCAACAGTTGTAGGAAGAATTTTAACTTTTCACTCTATGTTAGTACCGTTTTAGTGCTTACGTGCATGTATGTTGTAGTTTATATGTAGGTATTACTCAGGTAAAAATTAGTTTGATGCTTGCTTCAGCAACATATATACTAAAATTGGAATAATATGGAGATTAGCATGGCCCCTGTGCAAGGATGACATGCAAATTCATGAAGTGTTCCATATTTTTCTTATGAGATAATCATCTGGGTCCTGGAGGCCCTCAAGGTGGGCTGGGTAGAGGAATGAGAGGCCCTCCCAGTGGAGGCGTGGTGCAGAAACCAGGATTTGGAGTGGTAATGGGGATTGCTCCACGGCAGTCAAACTTCATGGATCTTTAGGCAGCCATACAAACCCTATTTCCTACAGAATGGTGAATTTCTTCAACCAGCCATCATGGAGTATGACTCCAGTGTGTTAACTGCTTACCTTTGCGTATTTAAAAAAAATCAACCTGGTTGCTGTCTGGAGAACAAATTAAGGAGAAAAAATGAAGGCAAAGGAATTTTAGATGACTGGTTTAGAAGCCTGTGAATTGGACTAAAGTGAAGGAAGACATGAAGATAGAGACAAGTGGGTGTGTTTTGCTTTAAAATTAGAATTGACATATTTTACTTATATGAACTATAAACATGAATGAGTTATTAAGGATACCTCACATATTAAAAGGGAAACAACTGCATAGATGTTAAGGTTATCAGGTAGGCACAACCCTGAATAGAGATGCACTGAGGAGAAAACTAGGAATGCACTAAATATTTGGGAGTAGTTGACACACAGAGAAGGCAGAGTACAATCAGAGGGATGAGAGATAGACATGGGGAAAACCATCTCTTCTTTTCTGATATGGACTAATGAGGGAAGCATGGCTACAGATGTGTCATGTTCAACACTGTACCCATTCTATGTGGGTACCCATAGAAGCCATACACATTAGAAACAAAGATGTTAACTGGTCAGAAGTACAGGTTTTGGAAGCAGACGGGTCTGCTACCAGTATCAACACTGCTGCTTAATATCTGGGTTAGTGACTTGGAGCCACTTATTTAATCTCTCTAAGCATCTGTTTCTTCATCTTTATTGAGAAGAATAATGCTGGTAGTATCTCCCTCATTATAAGCTTGTGAAGATCACGAAATATACCACATGGACACGACAAATTATGGTCACTGATGCATATGTAATCAGTGAAAGTTTTCTATTAGAGTTCTGTATGTCATTATTATGCAAGAAATCCACAAATTGTTATTAGTGTCCATTAAACCATACATTATGAAACATAAATAAAACTATATAGTATGTTTAACATTGTGCTTGGTCCTATTGAGAAAGTATAATAATAAATAAATTAATACTAAATTAATACTAATTTAATAATATTGAATTAGATTTGAATTAATTTAAAAAGTAGAATAGTACTGAGTAATTCAGGCTTAAAAACTTTCTATTCCATGATAACTCATTAAGTTAAAGACACCATATAAAATATTTACACATCTATTCCCAGGTGAGAGACTGGTAATTTTATCAAAAATGTTAAGATTTTCTGGATAATACATGAATGATGAGGAAACATTTTTTTTTCTACTGGATATAAATTTGGTTTCTTTTTATGATAAAATTTCAATACGTTCTCTTGTCTTTTTTGTCTTAGCTAAATGGACTACTTCTATTTATAATTCCTCTGGAAATCAGTGAACTTTCTCTAGAGAAATGAAAGATCAAATAAATGATATAGAGAAACATTTAAATAGGAAATGTAAACTGATAGGAATCACTGTATTCCAGTCTTCTGGTCTGGAATAACAGTAACTAAATTCATTTGGTTAGTTACATATACAGAAAGGAGCAACTAGTCCTGCGTTAGGTACTATATAATATGTTTATCCACTTCTTAATAGTTTGACATACACATCCTCTTGATCCCAGTTCAGATATTTGAATAACCCTTTTTAATTTGATGTTTCATAGGGAATGCTTCATAGCAAAGTTTACTAGAGAGTGAAATTTGTATTCATTTATAAATTCATTCAGTTGATCTATTTGTATTCTGAACAACTGATTTTGTAAATGGAGTTCTATTTTTTCAGTATCCAAATTCCATTAGTTCGGGCACAGTTTTACAGTGTTCATGCTCCTATATTCTTAGTTAGTAAGTGGATCTGACAGTTTAACAATAACCAATATTCTGTTCTGCACGTTAATTCTCTTGCCATGTTATGCTCTTGCTTTTGCAAGACTGTCTTATATTCTTGTGATTCCTAATCTGTCATGAGCATTTTACAGTTGAGGAAGTTATTTCCCCAAGAAGTATCAAATCAGGATCTCTGTCTTTTAACTTCAAACATTATGAAAAAAGCCCTATGTCAAAATATCGGTTCATTTCATGTAGGAATTTGACTGTATTATTTAGTGCTCTTCTCTTTTAATGTTTAAATTATTATCAAAGTAATTTTAACCATTTGATTTCTTTTGTGCTTTTTTCATTTTAGGTAAAATTATTTATTAATATCATTATTTCTTAAGTCATGAGTTACAATGTTCAAACTGCTTTAGATTTAAGTGGAAAGAGGTAAGTTCATTTTCTGTATGCTTTTCTGACTTAAAGCAAACATTTTACTTAGAATAAAATAGGGCACCACTTTATTATAAGCATGGTTAATCTGACCCCCTCTAAATAAAAGGAAGCCTCATCAAAATTATGTTTATTAGATATCATATTTTTAAAGAGTAAAACTGCCTTGGAGACAGTATCTCTGGGCTTGAACTTTACCTCTTTTTGTAATACCCTAGATTTTTCATAGTAATTATTTTTCCTCAAAGCTTCAAACCAAATAACTTAAGAAAAAATATATTACTAAAATAATAATAATATTATGAATATTGTTCAGGAAAGCAAAAGGTATAGAGTATAGTTCTATTTTTTTGCTGTTACTTAGTCATATGTCCCTGCCAGAAATCACTCTCCGGGAAGGAAGCTTTCTCATCTCTAAAGGTTTTGAATAGATGACTTCTAAAATTACCTTCACATCCAAAAGCCTCTGATTATTTATTCAAGAAAATTGCTTCCAGGTACAGAAAAATCACCTATTTTTTAAAAAAAGATTTAAGAATGAGAATTATAGTCTTTCTTATAATCAACATTCTACTTTACATACAGTATTATCAATTGCTATTTCTAAATTATTTAAAATTTTTATATCTTTCCTAATATATCTATTCCAGTCGAATATTTTTTGAACCACTTGTATGATTCTATGTCATTTTACCCACTGTCTGTTAGTATAAATTCTAGATAAAAGCAGGGTGTGTTATAATATGTATGAAGCATTTAATTTCCCAGTGTGGCTTTCTTAATGAGAGTTTTTTGTATTAGGAAATTAAGTGAGCTACACAAAATGAAATAATTTTTAGAGCACAGATTATTGATATTAAATATCACAGGACAAAATATATCATTACCTGTCATTATTACAGTGAGCGCAAAATGCTTCCAATATACTAGTGATCAGTTGGATGTAAACTTGAATTTCACCTGAAGAATCTCACAGGAATGAAACTTCACCTCACTAAGCTACTCTTTTTCCTTAAGTCAACGGTTCAAATAGTGAAATTCTTATTACCCAATATGTCATTACTAATACTATTTTATGATCAATTGCTTCCTTCCTAAACCAACTCTTATTTCGCATTTCTTTAGGGCAATGTAATTTCTATCTGGGATGGTAGTTATTTATATACAGGCTGATAATAAATACTCCCCTACCTTTGCTACTTGCAGAGGGTTGGGGGTGAACCAGTCCTTTTACGAGTCTAGTGGGATGCTTCCGGTAGAGGCTTAAAGCAAACAAAGTAGTTACTAGAACTCGCTGACATAAAGTTACCTCAAGAACCAAAGAGTAGCTACACACCAAAGAATAGAAAGCATTGAGGGTAAAATGAGAGAAGCAGGATTTCAAATGGCCATAGGAGGGTAAATGACTTGAAACCAGAGAAAAACTAAAAGATAACAAGTTTGAGAGAGCCCGAAAAAAAGTAGGGAGTGAGAGAGAACAAGAACCAGTCTGGAAGCAGAGTAAATGCATCTTCTTCAGCCATTCCCCATATCAAATTGGATTAAACGCTCTTACAATTGTTGCTCAGAAAGTTCTAGTTTTAAGGCACAGATTGAGAATGAAAATTAGAGCTCCTTAAGCAACATGACATATTTGCCTATGAATCTTTACATTTGAATACCTGAGCTTGGCATATAATGTAATGAAGGACAAGAAGTAAATAGAGAAAAATGGAAGGATGAACGGGGATAAAAGATATAGAAAGCAATACTTTAAAAGGCACAGAGAAAACTAAGAAGAAACAGTGAATGTAGCTAAGACTAAAGGGTCTCTAATCTTGTAGATACAAGCAAAATATCAAAGTAAATATTTTGTGCAATGTATTTTTAAAGTTTAATTACAATCCCATTAACTGTTCTATTCCTTAATTTCTACTGTATTTTACAAGTAGCCTAATTTAAACTGAAAAATTTAATCGGCTCTTACCAAATAACTTGATCCTGTGCTTTTTTGTCCAGCCACTAGCTGATAATAAACATGGAAAATAGATATAGAATTTAATTTTATTACTTTTTCTCAGTTGAATTGTATCAAGTCTCTAGCAGTATGAACTTGTAGCTGTGTAATTCTTTGACTGCCTTAGATTATACTCATAAATCCAAGATAAACATTTGTGATACATGTAATTTTGCACAGACATTTTGTCAAAAGACAAAGTTTGTTAAGCAAAAATCTGGAACAATTTTTTTAAATTGTATTTTGAATGAGATAATATAATTTGATTAGTAGTAATTAGGAGAAAGATAACCTGGTATAATTTTGAATAAAAAGTTTTCACTTTTTAAACTTTCATTTTAAAAAAGCATTTATTGGCTATATCATCTATAAAATTTTTCAGCCATAAAACTGGAATACTAGCATTTGTTTTGGATACTTCAGAATGTAATTTTTAAGAACCTATGAGTAAGGTTCTTAATAAAATGGAAATGCATTATGAACTACTTAAATGTTATGCAAATTAAGATCAAATACTTAACTATTATTGGCATGTCACAGATACTTCAAAGAAACTCTAGTAGATTTAGGGATGCATATTTATCTTAAATCCAGTTAAATGTATTTGTTTCTCATTATTGTTAATGGATTAAAAAACATTGAATACTCATTTTTATAGCTAATAATTGTTTTAATTTACAAAAACTTGCATCTTTACAAGTCATTCAAACATTTATATCATTATATACTCCCTTCAGTTATGTTCCAAATATTAACAGTAGCCCTAGATAAAATTTATAATAGAAAGCCTATCACAAATTTCTGCTTTTATTTTTAATATTTTTCTACAAGTTTATAGGGTGCAAAATAATTTATAAGTGGTGGTAGGTCATGAATAGACATCTCTTTAAAAAAAGGCATACAAATACCCAAGAGGTGGATGAAAAAATGCTTGACATCACTAGTCATTAGAGAAATGCAAATAAAAACCACAATGAGATATTGTTTTACCCAGTCAGAATGGCTGTTACTAAAAACTTAATGACATTCTCTTGCATGGGCTATGCAATTTATTTTGGCATGTACCTAATATTAAAAAATGAAGCATAAGCTTACTATCAGAGTGATTATTTCAGTTTTCTTTTAAAAATACTTATCTAAGCTTGTATATGTAAGTTACAAAAAAGATAATATATCATCATTGATATTTAAAATCTCAGATAAATATTTTATCTTTTTTGGTTGTTATTTTTGTTGCTAGCACCTCTTTCCACCTCCATATATTCACTTGAAACAGCCTAGGTCAATAGCTGCAGGATTTTTTTTTTTTTCATAACCCAGTGGCACCTGGAACCCCAACAAGACAGAACCCTTCACTCCCCTGGAAAGGGGGCTGAAGCCAGGGAGCCAAGTGAGTGGTCTCGCTCAGCAGGTCCTGCTCCCACAGAGCCCAACAAGCTAAGAACCACTGGCTTGAAATTCTCACTGTTAGCACAGCAGTCTGAAGTTGACTTGGGATGCTTGAGCTTGGCAGGGAGTGGGGCGTCCACCATTACTGAGGCTTGAGTAGACGGTTTTCCCCTGAAAATGCTAAGGAGGCCAGGAAGTTCAGACTGGGCAGAATTCACCACAACTCGGCAAAGTGGCTGTGGCCAGACTGCTTCTCTAAACTCTTCTTCACTGGGCAGCGCATCTCTGAAAAAAAGGCATCAGCCGCAGTCAGGGACTTATAGATAAAGCTCCCATCTCCCTGGGACAGAGCACCTGGCAGAAGGGGTGGCTGGGGGCACAGCTTCAGCAGATTTAAATGTTCCTGCCTGCTGGCTCTGAAGAGAGCAGCAGACCTTGACAAGGAGAATTCTCACAGCACAGCACTCGAGCTCTGCTAAGGTACAGACTGCCTCCTCGAGTGGGTCCCTGACCCCTTTGCCTCATGACTGGGAGAGATCTCCCAGCAAGGGTCGACAGACATCTCATACAGGAGAGCTCTGGCTAGCATCAGGCCAGTGCCCTTCTGGGATGAAGTTTCCAGGGGAAGGAGCAGCTAGCAATCATTGCTGTTCTGCAAGATCTACTGGTGACACCTAGGCAAACAGGGTCTGGAATGGACCTCCAGCAAACCACAGCAGACCTGCAGGAGAGAGGCCTGACCATTAGAAGAAAAACTAACTAAAAGAAAGCAATAACATCATTAACAAAAAGGGACATCCACCCAAAAACCGCATCCAAAGGTCATCAGCCACAAAGATCAAAGGTAGATAAATCCATGAAGATAAGGAAAAAACAGTGCAAAAATGCTGAAAATTCCAAAAACCAGAATGCCTCTTCTCCTCCAAAGGATCACAACTCCTCTCTAGCAAGAGAACAAAGCTGGATGGAGAAGGAGTTTGACGAATTGACAGAAGTAGGATTCAGAAGGTGGGTAATAACAAACTACTCTGAACTAAAGGAGCATATTCTAACCCAATGCAAGGAAGCTCAGAACCTTGATAAAAGGTTACAGGAACTGCTAACTAGAATAACTAGTTTAGAGAAGAACATAAATGACCTGCTGGAGCTGAAAAACACAAGAACTTCGTAAAGCATACACAAGTATAAATAGCCAAATCAATCAGGCAGAAGATAGGAAATCAGAGATTGAAGATCAACTTACTGAAATAAAGTATGAAGACAAGTTTAGAGAAAAAAAGAATAAAAGAATGAACAAAACTTCCAAGAAATATGGGACTATGTGAAAAGACCAAACCTACAATTCATTGGTATACCTGAAAGTCATGGGGAGAATGGAACCAGACTGGAAAACACACTTCAGGATTTTATTGAGGAGAATGTCCCA
>NW_012114599.1:14165462-14165819 GCF_000951035.1 Colobus angolensis palliatus | reverse complement strand
TTAACTACAAAGGGAAGCCCATCAGACTAATAGTGGATCTCTCTGCAGAAACCTTACAAGCCATAAGAGAGTGGGGGCCAATATTCAATATTATTAAAGAAAAGAATTTTCAATCCAAAATTTCATATCCAGGCAAACTAAGCTTCATAAGCAAAGGAGAAATAAAATCCTTTACAGACAAGCAAATGCTGAGGGATTTTTGTCACTACCAGGCCTGTCTTATAAGAGCTCCTGAAGGAAACACTAATTATGGAAAGGAAATACCGGTACCAGCCACTGCAAAAACATGCCAAAATATAAAGACCAATGGCACTCTGAAGAAACTGCATGAACCAGTGTGCAAAATAACCAGCTAGC
>NW_012114599.1:14164691-14165412 GCF_000951035.1 Colobus angolensis palliatus | reverse complement strand
ACCGGTACCAGCCACTGCAAAAACATGCCAAAATATAAAGACCAATGGCACTCTGAAGAAACTGCATGAACCAGTGTGCAAAATAACCAGCTAGCATCATAATGACAGGATCAAATTCACACATAACAATATTAACCCTAAATGTAAATGGGCTAAATGCCCCAATTACAAGACACAGACTGGCAAATTGGATAAAGAGTCAAGACCTGTCAGTGTGCTGTATTCAGGAGCCCCTTCTTATATGCAAAGACACACATAGGCACAAAATAAAGGGATGGAGGAATATTTACCAAGCAAATGCAAAGCAAAAATAAAGAGCAGGGGTTGCAATCCTAGTCTCTGATAAAACAGACTTTAAATCAACAAAGATCAAAAAAGATGAAGAAGGGCATTACATAATGGTAAAGGGGTCAATGCAACAAAAAGAGCTAACTACCATAAATATACATGCACCCAATAGAGGAGCACCCACATACATAAAACAAGTTCTTAGAGACCTACAAAGAGACTTAGACTCCCACACAATAATAATGGGAGACTTGAACACCCCACTCTCAATATTAGACAGATCAACAAGACAGAAAATTAACAAGGATAATCAGGACTTGAACCCAGCTCTGGATCAAGCAATCTAATAGGCATCTACAGAACTCTCCAGTCCAAATCATCAGAATATACATTTTTCTCTGCACCATATAGCATCTATCCTAAAATTTGACCA
>NW_012114599.1:14157527-14163676 GCF_000951035.1 Colobus angolensis palliatus | reverse complement strand
AAAAGTATTATCACTGATCCCACAGAAATACAAACTACCATCAGAGAATACTATAAACACCTCTACGCAAATAATCTAGAAAATCTAGAAGAAACAGATACATTGCTGGACACATACAACCTCCCAAGACTAAATCAGGAGGAAGCTGAATCTCTGAATAGAGCAATAACAACAAGAAAATGTCAGAGCCAGACAGATTCACAGCCTATTTCTGCCAGAGGTACAAAGCAGAGCTGGTACTATTCCTTCTGAAACTATTCTGAACAATAGAAAAAGAGGGTCTCCCCCCTAAATCATTTTATCAGCATCATCCTCATACCAAAACCTGGCAGAGACACAACAAAAAAGAAAATTTCAGGCCAATATCCCTGATGAAAATAAAATAAGATACTGGTGAATTGAATCCAACAGCACATCAAAAAGCTTATCCACCATGATCAAGTCAACCTCATCCCTGGCATGCAAGGCTGGATCAACATATGCAAATCAATAAATGTAATCCATCACATAAACAGAAGCAATGACAAAAACCACAGGATTATCTCAATAGATGGAGAAAAGGCCTTCAATAAAATTCAACACCACTTTATGCTAAAAATTATCAGTAAACTAGGTATTGATGGAACATACCTTAAAATAATAAGAGCTATGTATGACAAATTCACAGCCAATGTTGCTCTGAATGGGCAAAAGCTAGAAGTATTCCCTTTGAAAACTGGCACAAGACATGGATATCCTCTCTCAGCTCACCACTATGATTCAACATTGTATTGGAAGTTCTGGGCAGGGCAATCAGGCAAGAGAAAGAAACAAAGCGTATTCAAATAGGAAGAGAGGAAGTCAAATTATTTCTGTTTGCAGATGACATGATTGTATGTTTAGAAAATTCCATCATCTCATCCTAAAATCTCCTTAAGCTGATAAGCAACTTCAGCATAGTCTCAGGACACAAAATCAGTGTGTGAAAAATCACAAGCATTCCTATACACTAAAAATAGACAAGCAGAGAGCCAAATCATGAGTGAACTCGCATTCACAACTGCTACAAAGAGAATAAATTACCTAGGAATACAACTTACAAGAGACGTGAAGGACCTCTTCAAGGAGAACTATAAACTACTCCTCAAGAAAATAAGAGGGGACACAAACAAATGGAAAAACATTCCATGCTCATGGATAGGAAGAATCAATATCATGAAAACAGCCATACTCCTGAAAGTAATTCATGGATTCAATGTTACCCCCTCAAGCTACCATTGTCTTTCTTCACAGAGTTAGAAAGAACAACTTTAATTTTCATATGGAACCAAAAAAGAGGCCATATAGCCAAGAAAATCCTGGAGGCATCATGCTACCTGACTTCAAACTATACTACAAGGCTACAGTAACCAAAACAGCATGGCACTGGTATCAGAACAGATATATAGATCAATGGGACAGAACAGAGGCCTCAGAAATAACACCATACATCTACAACCATCTGATCTTTGACAACCTAACAAAAACAAGCTATGGGGAAAGGATTCCCTATTTAATAAATGGTGCTGGGAAAACTGGCTAGTCATATGCAGAAAACTGAAACTGGACCCTTTCCTTACACCTTATACAAAAATTAACTCGAGATGGATTAAACACTTGAATGTAAAACCTAAAACTATAAAAGCCCTAAAAGAAAACCTAGGTAATACCATTCAGGGCGTAGACATGGGCAAAGACTTCATGACTAAAACACCAAAAGCCATTGCAACAAAAGCCAAAATTGATAAATGGGGTCTAATTAAGTCAAAGAGCTTTTGAACAGCAAAAGAAACTATCATCAGAGTGAACAGGCAACCTACCAAATGGGAGAAAATTTTTGCAATCTATCCATCTGACAAAGGTCTCATATCCAGAAACTACAAGGAACTTAAACAAATTTGCAAGAATAAAACAAACAACCCCATCAAAACATGGGCAAACGATATAAAGAGACACTCTCAAAACAAGACATTTGGTAGCAGTATTTACAATAGCCAAGACTTGGTACCAACCCAAATGCCCATCAATTATAGACTGGATGAAGAAAATGTGGCACATATACACCATGGAATACTATGCAGCCATAAAAAAGAATGAGTTCATGTCCTTTACAGGAACATGAATGAAGCTGGAAACCATCATTCTCAGATAACTAACACAAGAACAGAAAACCAAACACCGCATGTTCTCGCTCATAAGTGAGAGTTGAACAATGAGAACACATGGACACAGGGAGGGGAACATCACACCCCAGGGCCTGTTGGTAGCGGGGGGACAAGGGGAGGGAGAGCATTAGGACAAATACCTAATGCATTTGGGGCTTAAAACCTTGATGCAGGTAGATAGGTGCAGCAAACCACCATGGCATGTGTATACTATGTAACAAACCTACACGTTCTGCACGTGTATCCCAGAATCTAAAGTAAAATTTGTAAAAAAGTAAAATATATATAAATATATATATATAAAATAAAAGAAATAGCCTAGTTCATTTTGTATTTTTCTCTTTTTCAAATGTGTTCACTTTTTAATTTGTTTTTCCAATAAAGACATTATTAAATAAGGGAAAGCTATTTTTATAGTGTTTTTCCCCAAAATTTTAATATAATATAACATGAAGTCCTTTATTTTTGAGGCTGTATGAGCATATTTGCCTCACTTATCCCATTTCTCCTGTCACTGGTTTTTAAAAATATTTTGAATTAAAAGCTTTACTCTTCTTATAATCAGTTAACTTTTTACATTTTTATTATGAAAATATAAAATTATATATAAAGTAATATGATACTCAGTGCGTACCTATGCTGATAATAAACTAGTGTTTACAATTTGCCATATTTGTTTCAGATATCTTTTTTGAAATAAAATGCAATATTAGAGGGTCTAATAAAGCCCCACTGCTTTCCTTCACACTCAACAGTCCTCATAAATTAATAATATCATAATGTTGATATGCATCATATTCATGTATGTTTTTAAATTTTTACCTCATTTGGTGGTAGCATTAATAAAACATTTGTAGTATTATTTGTAAACAAACATAAATGAGATCATATGGTAAATATTGTTATATGCTGTTTGAATTTTTCACATAATATTATGGTTCTGAAATATATACATGTTTAAACATTCAGAAGAAGTTTATTTCAATTAGTCTTTATGGTTCTCTTCTGTGAAAAAATAAAATAACTTTGCAGTTCCCTGTTGCAGACAGTAGGGTGCTTTTCATGTTTTCATCATTTCAAAGAGTAATCAATATCATCTGCATGTTTTCATATATATATATGCAAATGTACATATATGCCAACAAAAGATGTAAATAGCATTACTGGGGCCTTAGGGAAAGAAATATTTTTAGGTTGATTAGATATCAAATTATTCTCCCAAGTTGTTTTAAGTATATACCCACCCTCAACAATATCTAATGAATTTTTTTTTCATGCACAGCAGCACTTGTTCATTTTAGACATATAGACTTTTCCAGTGTTAAGAGTGGGCATACATATTTTATTTTAATCTGCATTTCTTTGACTAGAGACATAAGATATCCTCTCCTGAGTCTGTTGTCAAAAATCTAACTTTCCTTTTGCTTCTGAGAATTTTCACATTCCATGTAAAACCTTGTTGAATTTTTACTGTGCTTGCTTTTAATTTATAATTTTATTTGGATTTCCGTCTTCATGATATTGAGACTTCCTCAACCTGAACATGTTATATCTCCATTTACTTAGGATTTATTGTAGGTGTTTTGATAAAGTATTTTTCATATTCTTTATAAAGTTCTTATGCCTATTTTTGTTTTAAATTGATTTGTAGTTTTATATTTATAGCTTTTGTTGCTGTAGTAAATGGTATCTTCTTATTTTTATTACATTTCAAAATTTGTTACAGATACAGAAATATAATTAGTTTTTATACAGAAGCTTTGTTTAAATGTTGTTAGTTTATTGAGTTGTGCTCACTGAGAGATAATTCTTCATTTTCCTGACATCTAAGGGGATGAATTTTTTCTAAACATTTATGCTATACTATCATTCACTCTTATAATGGACTAGAGAGAATGATCTTTTAGTGGAGGACAGCTATTGTAATACGTTTCCTTTGGTTCGACCCTACCAAAAGTGTTAAACACAGCAGCATGCCCTTCTCCACCTTTTCACTCTCCTCTCCATCACAGACCACTGAAAGATAGGAGCCTTGGCCAGCGTGTCTAACTATACTGGGAACTGAAGCTTTTTCTTATATGAATCATCTAGACAGGGAGTGGGTGATGAGACAAGGAGTAAAAGGAGGCTCTTCTGACTCATGCTTTTAGCCATAAAAACCTTTCAGTAACAAAGGAGGTGTTTTGACTTCTGTCAATCTCTTTAATGCTCTCAATTGATGCAAAAGTTGTACCCTCTTCAGCATCACGAACTCTAGTAATTTGTCAGAAGATTTTCCTTTAATTTTCTATTTGGAAAATCATCTGTCATTAATGATCATTTTATTTCTCTTTTTGATAACTGTACCTTTTAAAATGTATTCTTGCCAATCGAATTCAAGATATCATGTTGAATTTATATGTTTCTTACCCTTCTTCAATTTAAAATTATTTCTGTCTTGTTTATCTCTCATGAACTTGACATTTGTGGTTTTAATTTGCACTTGCCTAGTGACTAACAGTGTTGAGCATCTTTTTATTTGCTAATTGTTTCCTGTATCTTCTTTGGTGAAGAACCTGCTCAAGAATTTCACACATTTTTATTGTCCTGCTTGATTATTTTTAATTATTGACATTTGAGAGTTCCTTATCAAATAAGTGTTTTGCAAATATTTTCTGCTACAATGAGACTTAGTCTTAAAAAAATCTTCAAAAAAAGAAGCTTTTTATTTAAATCAAGACAATTTAGTCATATTTTAAAAATGATTTAAGCTCTTTTTATCATGTATAAGAATAGTTTTCTAATTCCAAGTCACAAAAATATTCTACTATAATGTATTTTAGAAGTCCTATGTTTTAGGCTTCACATTTGTGTCTTTGTTCCATTTGGTGATAATTTATGTATGTGGAGCAAAGGATAAATATAATTTTATAATTTACATATGGATCTCCCTATAGGTATATTTTTATTTATTCAACATTATTGGTTGAAATAAATACTTTTCTCTCCTTTGAATTAACTTAATGCCTTCATTGAAAATCAGTTAAATATACATGTGCAGGCCTATTTCTGAACTTTCTCTTCTATTTCATTGATCCATTGTATATCCTTGTATATTTATTGTCTTGATTACTGTAGTTTTAAGTCTTGAAATCAGATAGTGTGAGTTCTCTAAATTTGCTCTTCTGTTTAAGAATTGTTTTGTCTGTTGCACTTTTCTTTATCAATGACATACAAATATATATTTACAATTAAATTAATGTATGTTAATCAATTTATGGATTTCTATAATATAAAATGCCTGCTAAGATTTTGATTATGATTACATTGAATATTTAGATTAAATTGGAGAAAATTAATAAAACAATACTACTGTGTCTTTCAATTTATGAGTTCAGTATACCTTTATATTTATTTAGGCATTATGTCATTATTATCATCAGTGTTTTACAGTTTTCAACAGGAAAACCTTGCCCATATGTTTTTAAATATCAAAGTATTTTACTTTTATGACACTGTGGTAAATTGTATTATTTTAAAATATTTTTTCACTTGTACCTCTTTAGTATATAGAAATATAGTAAATTATTTTTATATTTTTTTATTTTATCCTGTCCTTTGCTACACATATTTACTAGTTTCAGAATGTTTTGTAAAACATTTAGGATTTTCTTCCTAGCCAATCATGTCATTTGTAAATAAAGATAATTTTACTTTTTTCTTTCAAGTTAGTTCCTTCTTGGATCCTTAGTATGATGTTGAGTATGAGTGGTAACAATGGACATCCATGCCCTGTTCCCAAACTCAGGGTGCAAGTATTAAATCTTTCGCTATTAAACATATTGGAATCTGTAGGTTTTTGATGATATCTTTCATCAGTTTGAAGAAGTTTCTTTTAAATCTTGTTTTACTTAGAGTTTTGTCATGAAGGAGTGTTGAATTTGTATTGAGTTCAAAATAGTTTCTAATTTCTGTTTTGCCTCATGA
>NW_012114599.1:14131730-14156667 GCF_000951035.1 Colobus angolensis palliatus | reverse complement strand
GAAAATGCAGAATGAAATGACAAACTTAAACCCTAATATATTGATTATTACTTTAAATATAATATTCTAAATACATTAATTAAAAGTCAAAAATTGAGAGAATGAATTTAAAAATAACAGCTATATGCTGACTACAATAAATTTACTTCAAACACAATCGGTATAGGTAGGTTGACAGTAAAGGGTGGAAAAATATATACTAATATTAATAAAAACAGTTTTAAAGCAATAATTATTTTATTAATATCAAGTGAAGTAGATTTCAAAGCAAATAAATTACTAGGAACAAAGAGAGATATTACCCAATTCCTTTCAAAGAGAGATATTACCCATATTCCTTTCTGTTAATTACCCAATGATAAAAGGATCAATCAATGAAGAAGACATAGCAATCTTAAATGTATATAAACTAAAAGGAAGCTTCAAAATATATGAAACTACAACTGATACAGCTATAAGGAAAAATATACTAATTCTTAATTATTGTTGGGGATCTGAGCACTCCTCTCTGACAATTACTAGAACTACTAGACAAAAAAGAAAATAGCAAATATGTAGATAAACTAAACTGTGCCATCCAATGATAAGATCTGGTTGATGTTGATGAGCACTCCAAACACAGCAAAGTACACATTCTTATCAATGGCTGAATGAACATTCACTACAAAAGACAGTATCCTGGGTCACAAAAAAGTCTTCACAAAGTTAAAGAACTGAAATTATGCAAAATGTGTTCTCTGGATGTTATGAAATTAAACTAGGGATAAATAACAGAAAAACTGGAAGTGTTTCCAAGTATTTGGAAATACATGGAAATTTAAAAAGCACATTTCCAAACAATATATAGGTCAAAGAGGAAATCTCAAAGGAAATTTAAAAATACATAGAACTGAATGAAAATTAAATACCACCTATCAAAATTTGTGGAATACAAGTAAGCAGTGCTAAAAGTTAAATTTACAACACATTTGCTTATATTATAAAAAAGATTTCAAATAAATAATTTTAGTATGTACCTCAAAAACACAGAAAAACAAGAGTAAACTAAATCTAAAGAAAGAAGAAAGGAAAAAATAAAACTCAAAAAGTGGATATATATTAATAGCAGAAAAAAATTTTAAAAAGTTAATGAAACCCAAAGCAGGTTTTTGGAAAAAATCCATAAAATTCATAAACTATTAACAAGACTGATAAAAATAAAAGAAAAAGGACACACATGTCAAATATCTGGAATGAAATAAGAGATATCACTACAGATCCTGCAAATCATCAAAAGAATAAACAAGGAATACTGCAAATGACTTTATCTTCATAAATTCAATAACGTAGAAGTAGACTAATTACTCAAAAAGTATAAATTACCAAACTTCTACAACAATAAATAAATAACTTGAATAATCTTATAACCATTAAAGATACTGAAAGTGTAATTCAAAAACCGCAAAGAATAAAATTCTTAAACCCAGATGTCCTCTTTTGAGAATTTTGCTAAATATTCAACAGAGAATTAACACAAATTTTACACACTGTTTTCCAGAAAGTAGAAGAGAATAATTCCCAATTAATTTTGTGAGGTAATATAACATTGATGCCAAACCAAAGATAGTACAAAAAGAAAACTACAAATATCTCTCATGAACTTAGATATAAATATCCTTAAGAATTAACAAATTAGACCCACCAATGCATAATAAGAATTATACAACATGAGCAATGACCAGTGGAATACAGCAGAAGTGAGGCTAGGTCAATTTTCAGGCCCAAGACTTAATAAAACAAAACAACAACAACAATAAAATGGTAATATCCACTTGCTGTGTCTTGGAACTTCCTCATGAAATTCAGCCACCATTTTTTAAGGAAGATCAAGTAGCCTACAGAGAAGACCATATCAAAAAATCGAAATTCCCTGGCCCTCAATCTCTGTAAAGACTTTCACAGTCAAAAGCAACTTGTAAACCCTGTGAGTGAGTTATCTTAGAAATGAATCCAGTAGTCTTCAGTCAATTCACCCCAGCTGGCATTGTATGAATCTGACATGTGCTTTTCTTCCTGAGTCTTGCAGATACATGAACTAATCAAATTATTGTTCCAAGAAAAGAAGAAAACA
Organism: Colobus angolensis palliatus; assembly: GCF_000951035.1. Lineage (NCBI taxonomy): Eukaryota > Metazoa > Chordata > Mammalia > Primates > Cercopithecidae > Colobus > Colobus angolensis. The sequence continues at coordinate 14,154,557 of NW_012114599.1, read as the reverse complement.
GCTACCACTGCTGTTAAGGAAATAAAAAGACAACCGATAAACTAAGAAAAAAATAATTGAAACCATTTTTCCAACAAATGGCTTGTATTCAAACTATAAAAAGAACCCTCAAAAATCATTTAAAACCAAATAATTATAATTTTTAAACAGCAAAAGATAACAGCGACTTCATCCAGGGAGACATATGGAAAGCAAATAGACACACGAACAGATGCTCAACATCATCACTCATTAGCAGAATGCAAACTTAAGCCACAATCAGATACCATTACACAACTGTTACAATATCTAAATTAAATATGATTAATGCATCCGGTAATTCCAAATGCTGACGAGGAAGCAAACTGATGTAGAAACGGTCCATTATATTTTCTTCTTGTGAAGAGTATTGATCTTGATTTCGATGTTTGAGTAAGCTGGTAACTCGGCTGAACTCAAACTGTAAAACTCTGTCCCCTTGTGATAGTGAGCAACTCAAATTTCAGTTTTATTTAGCCTTAGATGAATGGAGGTTGCCCTACATTGCACAATTTAGGGATCATCCAGAGACGATAATTGTAGCCTGAATACAAGTCATTTGTTGGATATGTGATTTGGAGAGTTTATGCACAGAATTTGTGACTCTACTTTCTCTCTCCTTACTTGGATTTTCCTCTTTACTCTCTGGCTACCATGTTCACCCTTGTGGCTGACCTCTGGAGGCCAACCAGAGGCCAGTCACAAGGACAAGCACCGTAGCATTCTCTGCAAATAAGACTGCAGGTTTTCCACTGGATTTTGACCCACTTCAAATGGTGCAGACTGGTATTCAACTTTAAGAGCAAAATAAAGAAGAATTTCCCACTATAGCACTCTTCTCTTCAAAGTGTCGACTTTCATCCAGATTTTGTTTACTCTTTAGATAATTTTTAAAAATATTTTGTCTGGAGTTTGTAATTATTAACTGTGGGAGAGCTGGTTTGATGGACAACATGTTTTTCCATATCTTAGTCTTCCTCACTTTAATCAGATGATCGCATTGCTTTTAACTCCAAGTACCTGACCTTTTCTACAACCTTTTTACCAGAAGGAATTCCATATTTTTCAACTAAGACGATCTGTTAGATTTTGTAACCATGTATCAGCTTTGTATATTTTTAGAAAATGATTTAAGGTCTTTTAAAATCTTATATGAACTTACTTTTCCAAATTTATTTCCTGACACTCCACAACATACAGGATATTTTTTGAGAACTCACTGCTTCTGAAATTTGCGATATAATTTTACACACTTACACTTCTTTGCTGACTAATTCTGTAGTTAGAACGATCTTTCTGTCTGAAAAAAATATCCATTTGTTTAGTTCAGATATAAGTATCCCACCTGCAAAAATATTTTTCTCATATATGCCTCCAACGAATACTTACTCTTTCTTTAGCAAAAACTTACCACATTGTATGATGGTTTGTACTAAACATATCTGGATTCTTCAGTAAATCATCTCCTTCTTGCATAGTTATTCATCTTTGTGCCACAATGGCACAATGGCACCTTCTGTCACATGGCGAGTGCTTGATGAATGAATATTTTAACCTATATTCCTACACATTTTTCCCACAGCTTTTTGGCTAGATGGCTTTTTACCTTCTTCCCAAACACAGATTTTTCCCTTTACTAGATACTTTGATATTTCAACCATTAACTTTTAGTTTACCCTTCTGGCCCTGACATAATATTTTTCTTTGATTTTACATGTGCTTATTTATGTACACAACTAGCCTTTGAAACTCACCCATGCATGATCTTTTCCTGCTCCTGATATGTGCCTGTTCTTCTAATTTGGAATTCAGCTTTCCCTGATCCACAAACTGTATTTGTAGAATATTTTACCTTCCCAAATAAGACAGGGGTCTAAAAAGTTGAATATAATCAAAACTCCAAGCACTCACAAAAAAAGCAACTCATAGCTTCTCTCACCCAATATAGAGCTTTAAAACAGGTTAGTAATTTCTTTATTACAGGGTGGGTTTAGTAAGTCATCCAGATGTAGTGACAGGATTATAGTAATTACCGTGTTTGCTCAGTCATGTTTTCTCTTCCAGTGACTTTTTGATATTCATGCAGCTGCATGGGTTCTAAGTTTTTGTTGGTGTTCATCAAAAGTGTTAATTGAATAATCAATGCTCTTCATGAAAAAGGCCTGCCTTTGTGTCATGTGAATTAACATCCAGAAAGTAAAAAGAATCATAGATATTTCACTCTCTGAATGAAGACTTATTTCCAAGGTAAAATTGAATTTGACTGAAAAAAATTGAGCAATAAAGTATTTTATTTTCCATTAAGTTATTGCAAGGAATTTTTGGCAGCAATACAAAAGGGATTCTCAGTAGGGTTTGGGCCCAGGAGTCTAGATGAGCAGGAAGAGACTACAGCAGATTTTACACTAGAAAGAAACCAAAGCAGTCGGCAGCCCAAGAGGGACTTAGTTATTGTCTTGGAGTAGGCAGTGTAGTCAGCAAACACAGGGACTGTCCAGTCAGCAGAACCTATGTCCATCAGACAGGAAGTAGATTGATTGCAAATGTGGTCTCAATTATTCCCCTTCCTTTGTCCACAAACCTGTCACTTGATAGGTTTTTCCATTAAAAAGTGGAGTCTATTTACCTACCCATGCTATCTAAAATGGCCTTGAAATTATCCCTGACTGTAAAATGTGGTGAAAGTGACAATATGTCAGTTCTAGACTTAGCTCTAAGAGATCTTGTATCCTTTTCTTTGTTCTCAAACTTGAAAAATCAACATGAGAAAAAGAGGTTAACCAGTTGGATGATATGAGACATATGGCTCCCTCACTCTCTGGACACCAGAAAATAACCGCTAGAACTCCAAAGCTGTGAGGTCAATGTAGATAAGTCTTCCGTTAGCCATCCTGCCAGCTGATCACATATGTAAGAATTAGCCTAAACTAAACAAAAGAAATCAATCCTGGACCAGATTAGAAGTCTCCTAGTGGATCTGAATAATTGGAAATTAATTACTAATTAATTAATTATGTATCCCACTGACGTTTTATAATTCTTTTATACTAGTAATGCCTAAATAACATAATGAGACACAGTTGAAAATCAACACAAGTACTATACATTTAGATAGAATCTGGAATGCAGAAGATTTTCCTAGTAACTTTTAACAAAAAACATGTGTAAACTTTTATCTTGGCATGAAACGTTTTATTCTTTTGTTTAGTTTAATTCATTTAATCAGTAGAGGGAGTTCTGGTATCAAAGGTAGTCATATGCCTGCTAGCAAATTTTCTCCTTAACTTAAATATGGAGATCTGACTCTACATCTTTACATTAGACAGAATCAAGAAGCTGGCAAGTCCAGCTACATTTGGTAAGGTGAGTCTTTGAGGGCTGTGCATAGACATGAGAGCCTAGATCCCAGCCAAAAATCAGGCAGCAGGACTGGGAGAGGCAGGTTACCTTATTGGTTATTAATCTAAAGAATTATAGTAACAGGAGGCTGGGCGTGGTGGCTTACAACTGTAATCCCAGTACTTTGGGAGGCCGAGACAGGCGGATCATGAGGTCAGGAGTTCTAGACTAGCCTGACCAACATGGTGAAACCCTGTCTCTACTAAAAATAAAAAATAAATAAATAAATAATTAGCCAGGTGTGGTGGCCTGTACCTGTATTCCCAGATACTCAGGAGGCTGAGGCAGGAGAATCACTTGAACCCAGGAGACAGAGGTTGCAGTGAGCCGACTTCGCACAGCTGCACTCCAGCCTGGGCAAGAGACAGAAACTCCGTCTCAAAAAATAAATTAATTAATTAAACAAAAAATAAAAAATAAAATAATTATAGTGACAGGAATAAGAATATACTGTATAGTTAGGAAGCAAACTAGGTATATTTCAAGTCAGAAGTATTGATTGAGAAGGTCCTGAAACTGGCAGGCATAGCAGCTAAGGAATGTAGCAAAGATTATAAATATAAAAATAATAATCAAGAGAAGAACAGATTTAAGATCTAAGTCCACACAAATTAAATACTTTCTAGATTTCTTTAACTGATAACCACAAGTGCATAGAACAAACCAGTCTACAATAAGATTTTAAAATAAAGGCATAGTGAAGAGACGAAGACTGAGCGGTTGTGTCCGCGTTGCCGACCTCGACCAGCAGTCGGTTTCTCCACGCAGAATCCGGGAGTAGGAGACTCAGAATCGAATCTCTTCTCCCTCCCCACTCCTGTTTTCAGCTTTGTGAGAAACCTTATCATCAAACACAATGGCCAGCAATGTTACCAACAAGACAGATCCTCGCTCCATGAACTCCCGTGTGTTCATTGGGAATCTCAACACTCTTGTGGTCAAGAAATCTGATGTGGAGGCAATCTTTTCGAATTTCGGCAAAATTGTGGGCTGCTCTGTTCATAAGGGCTTTGCCTTCGTTCAATATGTTAATGAGAGAAATGCCCGGGCTGTTGTAGCAGGAGAGGATGGCAGAATGATTGCTGGCCAGGTTTTAGATATTAACCTGGCTGCAGAGCCAAAAGTGCACCGAGGAAAAGCAGGTGTGAAACGATCTGCAGCGGAGATGTACGGCTCCTCTTTTGACTTGGACTATGACTTTCAACGGGACTATTATGATAGGATGTACAGTAACCCAGCACGTGTACCTCCTCCTCCTCCTATTGCTCGGGCTGTAGTGCCCTCGAAACGTCAGCGTGTGTCAGGAAACACCTCACGAAGGGGCAAAAGTGGCTTCAATTCTAAGAGTGGACAGCGGGGATCTTCCAAGTCTGGAAAGTTGAAAGGAGATGACCTTCAGGCTATTAAGAAGGAGTTGACCCAGATAAAACAAAAAGTGGATTCTCTCCTGGAAAACCTGGAAAAAATTGAAAAGGAACAGAGGAAACAAGCAGTAGAGATGAAGAACGGTAAGTCAGAAGAGGAGCAGAGCAGCAGCTCCGTGAAGAAAGATGAGACTAATGTGAAGATGGAGTCTGAGGGGGGTGCAGATGACTCTGCTGAGGAGAGGGACCTACTGGATGATGATGATAATGAAGATCGGGGGGATGACCAGCTGGAGTTGATCAAGGATGATGAAAAAGAGGCTGAGGAAGGAGAGGATGACAGAGACAGCGCCAATGGCGAGGATGACTCTTAAGCACATAGTGGGGTTTAGAAATCTTATCCCATTATTTCTTTACCTAGGTGCTTAAAATCAAATTTTTCACCAGATCCTCTCCCCTAGTATCTTCAGCACATGCTCACTGTTCTCCCCATCCTTGTCCTTCCCATGTTCATTAATTCATATTGCCCGGTGCCTAGTCCCATTTTCACTTCCTTTGACGCTCCTAGTAGTTTTGTTAAGTCTTACCCTGTAATTTTTGCTTTTAATTTTGATACCTCTTTATGACTTAACAATAAAAGGGATGTATGGTTTTTTTAAAAAAAATAATAAAATAAAATAAAGGCATATGTTAGTAATCTTGGTGTCATTACTGATAATGAAACAGGGCAATGATAACAGAATTCATTTAGTCAGGTGAAAAATTATAAGTAAAAATAAAACTCAAGATAATTATGGAATAAGGTAATTCACATATAAAGATGGGAATAGCAACTTTGGATAGTACAATATGTTAATTGAAGCTTTTCACAAGCAGTAGGGATGGTTTCACATAGCACCACCTAGAAGTGTCTATTTGGTATTCCTTTTGACATGTCATATACTTCCAAAAAGCTCTGGCCATTTTTAAGGTGCCCTTTTTGATCATGGAATGGTTCCGTTCTTTGCCAACCATACAGCAAATCTTACTACTTTTCCTCTAAGAAGTCGGTCACTAACCCTTTCCTGGTAATTGTGAGATTTACGCCAACTTCAGTATTCATGCATGTTTCAATGTCTCTGTTTCTACAGCAATTATTCCAGTCTTCCATCTAAACTGAAATAGACATGCTGTTTCTTGTAAAAGAAAAAAAAATTTCTCCTAACTTTCACCTACATTGCATCATTTCATGACTCCTGATGAAAAATATTTTTTTCTTCTGTTGTTTCTTTTCTCTTTGCCCTGAAATAAGCAGTATAATGTATGGAAAGGAGAGAGATTGTATCATTTGCTATGTATTGCCTTTGGAAAGTCAATTTACACATCTTCATGTGTAAATGGGGAGAGGTAAAAATATCTACCTCACATCACTGCTTTTTATCATGGAGATGAGGCAATCCAGTAAAAGGATGGCACACTCAAAGTAATTAAGGAAATTCAACAAAGGATCTCTTTACATGTGTGTAGGTACAGTAAGGAGAAACCAAGAATTATGGTAAGTCACCTCAAGGCAAGCAGCAGCAGAAAGATGTTACCATCTACCACTAGGTGAAGGTGAGAGGGAAGCTAATGGAACTTAAAGACACAGCTGTAAAGAGAGTGCTCCCTGGAAGCAGCAATTGGAACAACTCTCCATGTTTAGAGTTTTCACCAAGTAGCACCTATTTGATAGGTAAGTATTCCCACCAGCCAAGGACTGGGGAGTGGGAAAGAACTGCTTTTCACTGCTGCTAAACTTCCAGTACTTCACCATCTCTCATTTGTTTCCTAACTCTGCCCAGACATCTGCAAATATTCACTTTATTAAAATCTCTTCCCGTGAAATGCCTGAGGTAAATTCTGTAAATAAAATGTATTATTAAATATTTGAGAATCTTTCCACTTTACATTCTTGTCTATCTGAAGTAATTGGTGCTGAAGTTTAACTCTTTCTACTTACAATTCAACTTTTTGTGACTTCTAGACTTTAACTGCTTTACGGTTCTACATTAGCCTCGTTTTTTGTCAATTCATTTGAGCATACTTCCCTCTCCTCACAGTTGAGTGTACCCCAGAATAAATCTGCATTTCTGCTCCTCATATTCACTACTTCAAATAGCTCATGAATATTCATTGCTTTAATTATTCTTCTGAAATCATGATTCTCAAATATTTATCTTTAGATCTGTCCTCTTACCTGAGTGACAGTCTTAAAACGTAATTATGATAGATGTTTAAAAAATGCCTGGTGAAATCCCAAGTTTTTGCCATAGCTATAAATATTCTAACATTTCCCTTGCCAATGCCCAGTATTTCTTATTGAAAACTATGTGGATTATTTGTTTGATTATAGGCCTTTATTCTCCATTTCCACTTGTAATTACTTTCTGAAATACGTGTATTACAGAATTTCAACACATCAGCTTTTCTGTCACAGCTTTGATTGCTGTAAATATTTACAAAAGAACTATTTTCAACTTCTGTAGTGTTACTAGCAGCTTCCTGATCAAAAACTGAGCTTCAAAAGACAAATTCACACAATCTCTCATGTCTGGGCAGTAACAAGATGCTTCTTTTGCAAATCATTAAAATTATTTCTTCCACATGAATCCCCTAACCCCATAATGAAATAAGAAGCAAGATTGTTTATTCACATTATATCCAATAATTTGTATGTTACATGAGTGTGCAGATATTATGCTGTTCACCAGGAATTTTGTTATGTTATATCTTATGTCCAAACAAAATGGTACAGGCAGAAATTAAAATTACCACATTAACAAAATAATCTCCAAGGAATGATCTAACACCGGATATTTATTAAACACCTATACAGCCCTTGAAATCTCACTTTTAGATTCTAACAATATGACATCATAGTGCTTGCTCTAATTCACACACATACACACACACACACACACACTCTTATAATTTTATGGTTGAACAATGTGATCTTACATGCCATAAGTCTATCTAAATAGTGACAGAAAAAAACATGAAATTCTTTGGCTGTCTAAGATAGAACTAATTATTACTTTAATTTAAATGTGCTGCCTAAATAAATGCTTCACACAGAGTTTTAAAAATTCATTATTTTCCCACCAATTTCCATTTATTATGTGATACACCTGAGTTTCTAAATAACAAATATGTATCTGATAGGTCTCTTATAACATAATTTAAATTGATCATCACTAGTTATCTTCTACTTTTCTACTGGTAAGCACAAGAAAACAAATTTTCTTGATAACTATAACACCACTGTAAACATCCTAGCCTATATTCTGTTTCAGTGGATATGTCAGGAAATACACAAAAAGCAAATCATAAAATGTTAATTGAAAGATTGATACAGGGGGACAGCCATTGCCTTCATGTGTGAGGGAGCTTCTTGACACAGGTCAGGTGAGGAATGAGTCTTTATAACTTTAAGGTGCTTTACTGTTTCTAGTCTATATGTTGGGAATATATACGTATAATGTAAGTACATTGGCCATGATTTATATCTATACATTTAATCTACTATACAAAATACTGAATGTTTAAGTTAGGAGTTGAAATCCAGCTGGCACTTGCTTGCCAAACTGTGTACTCTGATACAAGTTTGCATCTGTCTAGAGTAGGATACTTTTTCTAATCTTCCAATCCATAGTAAAACTGACAAAAAGAGAAAAATACAAATTTCCAATGTAAAAAAAGGAAAAAGAACATAACTACAGATCCTACAGTCGTTGCAAAGATATTAGGAAGATATCACATGAAACTTTATGTCTATATTTTAAAATTAAGATGAAATAGACAAATTATAAGAAAATAAAACTTACTAAAATTGATGTAAAAACATAGAAACTTAAAAATTATATATTTTTTGCTTTGTTTTTGTTTTTAATAACGTATTTTTTAATGAGTGGGAAAACTTGTTTTTATTTTTAACTTTTAGGTTCAGGGATACATGTGCAGGTGTATTATACAGGTAAATTGCATATCACAGGGGGTTGATGTACAGATTATTTCATCACTTCAGTGATAAGTGTGGTATCCAATAGGTATTTTATTTAGAAATTCAATTTTTTAATGCAGTGGGATGTGCCTATTGTCTCAGCAACTGGAAGGCTGTGGCAGGATTGCATGAGCCCAGAAGTACAAGGTCAGTCTGAGTAACCTAGTGAGACCCCATCTCTAAAAAATATTAAAATAAAATATTTTAAAATAAATTTTTAATTTACTTGTGTTTTTACTGTCATAATTTCAAAGTTGGTTTTACCAGTAAAGTTTTCAAATATTTTTCATGCAAATAAGTGTTAAACTCCTTGCTAAATTATTAGCAAATCTGATGTCATGATACATAAAATGTATATATCCAACTTGTTTACCTTTCAGTTTAGAATATGAGTTTAACATTTTTTTAAAGTTAATATAATTTAGCAAATCAATAGGTAAAAAGAAAGAAATCATAAAATCTTTTCAATAGATGTACAAAAAGTATCTGAATAAAATTAAGAGCTATTCATAAGAATTTCCTTATTCTGATAAAAAATAATTACCAAAAACTACAGCAAAAATCACATTTATAGAAAATTATTGAAAATTTCCTCTGAGATTGAGAAAAAAACAAAGATCTCTGGTACTTCCAACTGGATTCAACACTGTCGTAGGTAACTTTGTCAAGGAAATTTTTTTTAAAAAAGAAAAGGGGATACAGTTTTAATGGAAAAAATTGTTTGCAGTGTTTTTATATAGGTTAAAAGTAGTTAAAAATTTTTTAATTTCATATAAACTATTAGATTTGGTGTAACAAAGATTGTTTCTACAAAGTAAAAATAAATAATTAGAAAATTAATTTAAAATTGAGTCCATTTCGCCAGTAATATCAGACACATTGGAATAATACTAATGAAATAACTACAAGGTATCTATACAATAAGTACAAAGAATTATGAAAAGCAATTAATGAAGACTTAAACTGAAGAATAATGTGCAGAGATTAGAGCATTTAATACTGCAAAAATTGCTATTATTCATTATTAGTCAATGGGCATAAATAAATTGACAAGATGATTCCAAACATTATACAGACATGCAAATGATCAAGAAGAATCAAAGCAATCTTGAGAGGAAAGAATACTGTTAGAAGACTTACAATAGCAGATACCACATCTTCTTAAAAGTTACAATAATTTTTAAAACTGTGCTATCAGGACAAGGCTGGGCAGATAGGTCACAAGACAGAAAACAAATTCTATAAATCAACCCACATGTATATGGTCACCAAATTTATGACAACAGTGCTATTAAACAAAGTAGAAAAACAGCAATATTTTTCAATAAGCAATACTGGAACAATGGTTTTCTATGTGGAAAAAGAACTTGAGGCCGGGCACATTGGCTCACGCCTGTAATCCCAGCACTTTGGGAGACCAAGATGGGAGGATCAGCTGAGATCAGGAGTTTGTGACCAGTCTGGCTGAGATGGTAAAACTCCGTCTCTAATAAAACACAAACTTAGCCGAGTGTAGTGGCTCATGCCTGTAATCACAGCTAGTTGGGAGGCTGAGGCAGGAAAATCGCCTGAACCTGGGAGGCAGAGGTTGCAGTGAGCCAAGATCATGCCATTGCACTCCAGCCTGGGCTACAAGAGTGAAACTCTGTCTCAAAAAAAAAAAAAAAAAGGAAAAATGAAAATAAAAATAACTTGGACCCCTCCTACAGAACACAGACAAAAATCAGTTTCATATTAAATGTAGATATAAATTTAAAAGGTTAAAAAAATTGAAAGAAAGCTATCTTCACATCCTTGCAGTAGGCAAAATGTTCTTTAAAAGATGCAGAGGCCAGGCACAGTGGCTCACGTCTGTAATCCCAGCATTTTGGGAGGCCGAGGCTGGCAAATCACGAGGTTGGGAGTTTGAGACCAGCCTGACCAACATGGCGAAACCTCGTCTCTACTAAAAATACAAAAAATAGCCAGGTATGGTGGTGTACACCTGTAATCCCAGCTACTTGGGAGGCTGAGGCAGGAGAATCGCTTGAACCCTGGAGGCAGGGGTTGCAGTGAGCTGAGATCACACCACTGCATTCCAGCCTGGGTGACAGAGTAAGACCCTGTTTCAAAAGAAAAAAAAAAAATGCAAGTGCCAACCATCAACAAAACAAGAAAGATTGACTTCATCAAAATTAATTGTAGTTCATCAAAACACTAAAAGAGAAACAAATGCAACCTACACATACATTTGGAAGGAATATTTACAATATGAATATCCAACAAAAGATTACGATGATCCAGAATTTCTATTTGTCCATCCTTGCAGACTATATTAAAACCACCTACAAATTAAAAACAAAGAAACAAACAAAAAAACTTCACTTTGTCCCTAATCAGAGCCATATAGTTTTGCTTCTATGAGAAGAATGAAGCAGAGAATGAGAGCTACACCCTTATTTCCCTGTCCCTTGAAGGCATAATTTAAAATAAAAACGTTAAGAGAAAGTAAGTTTAAGAGTAAATATGAGCTTATGGTCATTTTCAAATTTTTCTCATCTGACAACATTTAATTTATTCAGGCAATTTTCTTGTCTAATAACTCTCACAAAGATAGAACACAATAACTTGCAGAAAGATTTTTGAAAAGCAAATGGAGGGAGAGGACAAGGGAATATAGTAGAGGAGTAGAAGGAGAAGAAGGAAGCTGAGGAAGAGCAAGAGAAAAGAGATGACAAAGTCAGACTTACAGAACTAAGAAGATTTGTATTTTCAATTTCCTATAAAATTCCCAAATGTTACTTTCAGGGGCAAGGAAATGATTGTGCTTATGCGAGTAAACTTTCTTAGCAAACTCAGCCCAGCTTTTAAAATCTTGAAATACTTCGCACAAAATGCCTTCATTACTTTTTTGCATTTTCCAGCAACTCGTGACATAAGTTTCTTGTTTGATATTCTTACTAATTTATGAAGGTGAGTCATCAAACATCATTGTCTGATACATCTCCAGGGAAGTCTAATTATTTTTCAAGTACACGGTGACACTTCAACCTCTTAGTCATTGTATTCCCTTTATCCTATCTTAAATTCAGTTCATCAAGCAACTCTGTTCAATTCCTACCTGCTTTGGCATTTACAGTCCTGATTTTGCACATATTTAACTGTTCTATACTTCTCATTGTTCTTTTTTTTTTAACCAACAACACCTCATCAAATTTGTCCAATAATTTTATTAGATTTACAAGGCTGTATTATATGCTAAACATGTTTTATTTGTAAGACTTAAAAGAATATATGCATCATTATCCTTACCCAGTGTTTATTCATTTACATATTCTCTATTGTGTTTTTCAAGGTTGCTATATTTATTATTTAAACTTAGCATCCTCTGAAACATAGAAGCACACACACCCTTTCAGTAAGCTTTATTGACTCTGTATACCGATTCTGTTTCTTCAACAGAGCTTAATCAAAACAAACAAATAAAATGATATAACATTTATTTAAGTTTCTCGTGTAAAAATGACACACGTTCTGAATGTTCTAAGATAGAACTATTGGTCCAGTTCTTCTTGTTTTGTTCTACACTTCAACCCAGAGACATTTTGCTTCTAGAAGTATTTCTGCACATACATTAATTGACCTCTTCTTAACTGTAATATCCTCAGAGACCTGTACCAGTCTTCATTTTCTCTGCTTTAAATTTCTCTTAGCATATTTATTCTTGCCTTACTGGTGGCTGCAAAGTGACTTTCACATTCTTTACTACTTTACCTTTGATTTCTGCTTGGTCCATGCAATTCTGAGGATTAGCCCATATGGGTCTCCTACTTTAATACATGTTCAAAATTAGATTTATTTGGTCATAAATGTAATACATTAGCCTCCATCTGCCATTCTGTTGTTATGTTCACATTATGAGACTCCTCTTGAAGTTATATTAGCATAACAATCAAATCACATAGTGTTAACTGAGATGGTATTATTTTGTGGTGACTTAAGTGTGTGATGGTTGGAGTGGGGAGGTTGTATCTGCAGATCTTCGGGCAGGGGCTGAAGTCCCTGTTCCTAGTATCAAAAACTTCCCCCTTAATTCTGTTATTTAAAAACAGTCAAGATGCTATGATTGCTAATGTCTTCCATGACCAATCCTTATACAAGCTCATTTTGCTAAAGGATTCTATGTGGGGTTTTCCATTCTGCAGGAACAAGTTCTGCTTCACCAATGACTCATTTGAGGTAGAGGCAGAGCCCACATTTGTCCTTGGGAGCTGTGGGTACAAAGATGGTCCCCAAATGATGTTTGATTAAATGTCCATCAAACTTTTGTTTAACTGTTTACCTTCACAGTAAAACCTTCTCTGATTATCTTTTCTAAAATTCCAACTCTTTGACTCATCTTGGCAATTTTATAACACTTCCTACTCTTAGCAATTATGTAACACTTTCATAGTATTTAAGAACTTCTAAAATGGTATTCACATTATTTTGTTTATTGTTTCTTTCTCTTCACCATAAGGTAAGTTAGCATAGTGTATACTAATTAGTAAGTCTTCAATTGTCGTTTATTGAATAAATTACCTTGAGGTAAGCCCAGTTGGATAAAACCCTTTAGAAGTGAGTTAAAATTGCTTTCAATGACTGCTGCAAACCTTTTCACAAATAAGGTGCATTGCTAGGTGATTCTTAGGCCTTGCCAATAATTTGAATAATTTTTCAGAAAGCACTGATATTTTAATTAGGTCTCAGAACCCTCTAACCCGTATATTATAATATAGAAACTCCAAATGATTTCCAAGTAATTTAGTGTTGACAGTTATCTTGACCTGAGATGACCTAGAGTTGGTTGAGCCCTCTTAAACCCTAATGCAATGCTCTGTTCTTTATACCATGAACAGATCCTTCCAAGGAGCCAAACTAGTTATCACAAAAATAAATGAGCCTCATGGAGAGATAAATATGTAGTAGAAAACCACTGCTTGTAAATGGCCCATCTTTCACCTATGAATTTTGAAACAGGAAAATAATTAAATATGTAGTCTCTCAACCTAAGCCCTCCTCAACCTAGAATTTTCACTCTCCTTAGGGTTAGAAAGGATAATTTTATGATAAGAGCTGATAAGCTAACCATACAAGCAATATGAAAATTAGAAATCCCCTGAAGATTACAAAGGGGTAGACTCTCAGCTCTTTGACAATAGGATCTTGTTCCCTTCCTCAGAAAGTGCATATAAACCTCCGAGCAAGCTGCCACAGATAAATTTCCTCATCCAATGATTGTATCACCCATGTTCTTGCTTTAAAAGCTTGTAATTTTCACTTTATAAATTAACTTTTGAGTTTGGGGTCATTACTTCTACTTTACTGCTTTGTTTAATTCATTTGGCAGTATTAGATATGATAATCAATAGCTTGAAAAAATGTTTAAACAAAGATGATTCTCAATAGGAAAATGTGGTTTCTAGTTAAAGCATACTAAACTCTCATGAGTCATCATTACATAAAGCCTTATTAGAAAATGCAGAGATAATAAAAATGTATTATTTTAGTCCTCATTTTAATCATCATTTCTACTAAGGGTATATCTGAATCAGTGGCCTTAAACACTTAACTATTGAGAACTTATGTGGAATAAGTAGCCCACCAGTTCATCTACCCTATTCATTTGTGCTTTGAGTTGGAATAGAGCCCAAATTACAGAAAAGCAAAAGAAGTAAGTTGCAGGAAACTTGTGGCAAGCAATATAAATAAATCACTTATGTCAAAATAGATAAACAAATATGGCTCCATTACAAAATGAAAAAAGACTTAATTTACAAAAGCAGTTGCCAGTTTTGATTTGGCCCAAGAGTCACAGTTTGCCAACCTCAAGCTTTAATTAATAAACTATCTTAGAAGCAGAAATTATGAAATATTGTTTAATGCAGCTACTTAAAGTATATATAGCTAACACATACTGTTCTAATTATGTTACAGTCATGTATCATACATTAATTCTAAATGTTTTATTAATATTAATGTATTATTGCTCAGAACTCCTGTACTTGTTCTATTCAACAGAGAAGAAATTGGATACATTGAGAAGTTAGGCAATCTGTCTATATCAGTTCATAGGGCTGCTATGACAAATTACTATAAACTGGGTGCTTTAAGACAACATAAATTTATTATCTACATGTTTGGATGCTAGAAGTCTAGAATCAAGTAGTCAGCAGTGCTATGCTGTCTCTGGAAGCTCTAAGAGGTGATCCTTCCTTCCTCTTCGTAGCTGTTCCTAGAATCCTTGGCATTTTTTTAATTTGCAGATGCATCACTTCAACTTCTGCCTCTGTCATCACATGACATTATCTCAGTGGGTTCCTATCTTTTCCCCTCTTCTTATAAAGGCACCAGTCATATTAGAATAGAATCTATCCTAATCCAGTATAATCTTATTCTAACAGAATTATGTCTGCAATAACCCTATTTCTAAAGAGTTGACGGAAGGCGTTAGAACTTCAGCATTTCTTTTTGTGGATACAATTCAATCCACAACACTGCCTAATAAAATTTTACATTATATGAATAGTACATAGTCATGGGTGTATAACATCAATGATGTTTTCAGTATAAGCACAATTAAAAGAATCTTTAATATTTTCTTCATTTATAAAATATTATAGTTTCATAAACTTATATTGTTTAATACATTTAAATATTTTTATTATAAAATAAAGGTTCTATGCTTATCTGAGCACATTTTGGAATTAAGTAAATGATGCCCACAAATTATATTGGTATTAATTGGTAGAACTAATTTTTCAACCAGGAACAGTCAGGCCCATTTAGATTAGAGTTGGGAAAATCTGAGGATGATTTGGGGGCATTATGTTGTCTGGGAAACATTGTGGGAAAGTCAGGAATGTCATTCCAGGAATGTCAAAAGCTAGGCAATGCAGGGGACAGCTGTACCAACCAAGAACTGTCTTTCTCAAAGTGGCAAAAGATAAATGATAAACTAAGCACAATTGATCATTCTGAAGCAAAACGAGTGGCTTATGACAATCACAACTAAGTCAATGGAACACAGATAATTCTTGGAAATTCAGAAGAATTCTAACTACATACATGACTGTGTAGGAGGAACTTTGCATTTGACATGTTAATATAATACTATGTTACCATCTCATCAAATTCTACTACTGAGCTAATACTGGTTTATGCACACCAGCTTTTAGTATCCAAAAGAAGTAGCCCTTGCTCTTCACCCCAAATAGACCTGAATGAATTGTTTATTATTTATGTATCATAACTCAAAAAAAACCCTTGAGTTTCTGAATAAATACTGACCTATTAAGAAGGCCCCTATTGGCTCACTAGTGGATTTTGATCTGTAACTTGAAAACCACTGGTCTACTGTTTCAGACTGCTAAAGACTAATTTCTTGGTTTCTAAGAGCAGGGTCTAGTCCTTTAGCCAAAGAGGGCCTTATGTCATAAAGAATTACTAGAGAGGCATAAAACCAAAACAAGTTTTATTCATCACCTCTTACCTTATGGTTACCAAAACTTAGTGGAAGGGGATGGAACAGAAGGTCTCTATTTCTTACAAAAAAAAATTACAATTCTTTTTTCTTTTTACACAGTAGATAAAGGGGGATAGGAGTCTTCTGCTTCTTTTGTATTCTTGAGCAACTCAAATTTATCCTTTCTGGTCAGGAGAGAAACTTCACTTCAGTCAAGAGGTTATATAGCTGGTAATAGCAGTGACACAGGCCAGAGGACATGTCCAGTTTTCTCAAGCTGTCCTGAATAGCAAGTGAGTATATGTCTTTTTTAATGGGTCTAATTGGGAGTATTTAGGGCCCTCATCTAGAGTAGCCAGATACTCACAGTGGAGGCCAGAAAAGCACAATAAACTCATTAGTCTCCTCAGATGGCGTCACTGAAAATCAATCACAGTCATAATTCAAACAACATTTGCATGTGAATTTACATCAGGGCAGTAAAGCAAAGCTGCATATACTTGCTTGTAATTTTGGGCAATAGATGTCAAATAATTTATGGGCACAGCATGCTTACTGAATGAAAGCCTTATTAGCAAAGGTAGCTTTTGCATGGAGGTCCCAGGGTTTGTGAGTAGAATGACTACAAGGACCATCAATATAACGAAACAATGACAAAAGAGGGTAGCTTCTCTTTGGGTGAGGGAAAAAGAACAAGATGGAGGAGGGTGAACAAGATGGCACAGTCCCTGTTGCTTCCGGGTTCTTCATCACCAATTTACCGACGCCCGGGAAAATGCAGATCAACTGAGCATTCGCCATGTGACATCAATTTGAAGAAACCAAAACTTACCTGACCACGCCTATGGAAACGCCCCAATCCCGCCTACTGCCCTCCTCTTCCCACCAGCAATGCATAAAAGTCTGCCGCAGGCAGGCGCTGGCGCGACTTCTCCGGCCTGGGAGTTCCGTGGCGATTCTTACTCGCCGACCGGAGAACCTTGCCCGAGAGTGCTTGCATATTTGCAAATAAAGGCTACCACTTTCTTTGTTTGACTCCGGCTTCTTTTACTAATTAATTAGGCTTTCAATAAAATAAAACAGCTTCTTATTCATTGTTTGATAGATACTTCAAAAACCAAATCAAAACCAACTTCTCCTTCCAAAATACTATAATCAGTACTCCTCCCCCAAACACGAACCTTCTTTCTTTTATTTACTATTGCCTTCTTTCTACTTCTCTGAGACATCATTATTAAATTGGCAGTTCTATTTTCCACAATTTTTTTTCTGGTTTCTGTCTCTCAATGAAGTACTCAAAGAATCACTTTCTAAAGTGAAAGGGGTGTGTCTTTTGAAGAGATGTTTCCACATCAGCTTGTCTTAGTATGTCTGGCTACCCTGGTTCAGTGTCTCTAGCAATTTGGCTTCATCGAAAACAATGTGTTGAGATATTTTATTTACATATAACATATGTGCTTGTGCACATGCACACACACACCCCTGAAATTAACAAGGGAAAAAGGAGCTTAGCTAACAATGAGTCAAGCCATATCTTACCGTTGTATCTTTTACCTTCTGCAAATTCTCCCAGATAGCCAATACGGGACCATTTAGGCCTAATTAAAATACCTGGAAAACAAAAGAAATAAATTCCTGTCTCATAATAGGCCAACCTTATTAGTTATTAATTCTCTAGTACAAAGAGGACCAACAGAATGTTCAGTAGGCAGAGCAAGCATTGTTGAAAATGTGTCACCATCAATTACTATTGATTAAGAGTGATGATCAGTGTGTTAAGAACTTTGTGATCTGGAAAAATCTGTTTATCAATCTTAGTCATACGTTTTTCCCTTATTCTCACAGTTTATAGCACATTTTCTCAGTTTTTGCTTTTATTTTTATGTTACACAACAGCAGAGGGCGAAAAGCTTTGCTCATCAATTTAGCATTAATAAGGGGTGTTATGTGCTTTAACATTATTCTCCAAACACACCGATGTTCCTGTTTTCTTTGCTTTCTTCTCCTTAGTGGAAAGCTGTCTTCTTCACTAATTAAAATTCATTATCTTCTCCTGAAACGAAGAGGCTGAAAAATTACGAGCTGACTACCTCTATCATGCTTAATAAATCCCTGGAGGACAAACAATGTCCCTTAAGGGGGGTTCTTTCTTAAATTCAAATCTCTTTGGTGACATATTAGCTTCAATTATGTTGTTAAGTTTGCCATTTGTGGCATCCAGCTATGAATATGAAGTGGTCGGACATTCATGATTTATAGCACTCACTCATCCTTAACAAGCACATGCTTTCAAATATATTCCACATTGACTCTTCACCGCTACCTGCAAAGTTGTTTCATAATCAGTCTATCTTGGTGAGCAAAAACTTTTGATAGACTAGGATGTTTTTCTCCAGCATCAATAATCCTAAAATTCAGGCATTTTCCCAGCTTGGCTGAGCCCATCCGACCTTGCCTCTTTTTCGGTTGACATAAATTCATTTGATGTGTTTATCTTTGTTGTTTCTTCTTTACTGCCTGTAACATTCCTGTGAGGTTTCTCCATCTGTTTGGTGTATATCAGACAAGTTTAAGTGGTAGTGTGTGCTTGAGAGTTTGGGAGAGAGAAACTCTGACACTCGGAAGCTACTGATCTCCTTTCTCATCACTTACCTGTCTCAATCCACACTATTCTGTTTTTCTTGACTAGATTATCTACCATTCTTAACTTTGTCACAATTATTAGTGTTGTAAACTAAGTAATAATTTGTATAACATATAAAATAAAAGAGAAAGATTAAGATAATGGCTTTGAAGCCCAAAGACATTGTTGCTCTGTTTCTTATTACTTATAAAATCTTTAGCAAGATACCTAATGTTCTAGATCTCAGTTTCCTCATCTGCTGGGTAGGAAATAATATCTTATAATACAAAGGATTGGTTTAAATTAATATGAATGCAGCCTGGCCAACATGGTGAAACCCCATCTCTACTAAAAATACAAAAATTAACTGGACGTGGTGGCAGGCACTGTAATCCCAGCTACTCAGGAGACTGAAGCAGAAGAATTGCTTGAGCCAGAGAGGAGGAGGTTGCAGGGAGCCAAGATTGCACCACTGCATTCCAGCCTGTGTAACAGAGCAAGACTCTGTCTCAAAAAAAAAATGATAATTAAAGCGAATGATGCGTACGATGCATGCTATGCATGTAGCTTAGTGGCTGGAATAGGTTATAAAATAATAATACTTTTTAAATAATGACTTGTTTTGAATGACTGTTAGATTTCTAATATTCAATGAGTTTTATGGCACCCAAACTATCCATATACCTGAGGAGAAAGTAAATTATCTGTGGAAACAGAAAATGTATCAAACTCTTCTCAGTGTCACAGGCTACACAGGAAAAGGATGCGACCTGGATAAATGATAAAGGAGATGTTTTGACGCTTTCATATGGAAAGGAAAAGTCAACATTTGGTAGCTTTATTACCTTCTTTCTACTTCTCCGAGACATCATTATTAAATTGCATTTTTTTCTGGTTAGTGTCTCTCGATAAAGTACTCCAAGAATCACTTAATTTCTAAAGTGAAAGAGGTGTGTCTTTCGAAGAGATGCTTCCATATCAGCTTGTCTCAGTATGTCTGGCTACCCTGGTTCAGTGTCTACAGCAATTTGGCTTCATCAAAAACAGTGTGTTGAGATATTTTATTTCCATAGAACATAAGAGTAATTTAATAGAACTTCATGGTCTGTCCTCTTATACTAGCTCTAAAATCAACCCAATTTGATCACTGTCACTGTCTATGCTTTCTTGCTGTTTTTTCTCAAAGTCTGTTCTATATGGTTGTAATTTGTATTTCCACAATTGCCTGTCTTTTTCTTATTTGTCTAATGAAAGAATGAGTACCAACTCAACACCTGATATTAAGGAAAGTTATATACTATCTTTATGGGTATCTGGAGGCTTAGATCAGTTCATAGATACACAAATGCTTTTCAATGGGATGAAAAGGGTTGACAGTTGAAGTGGGCCTGTTCTTGATGAAACATGATGCTCTGATGGCCCCTTTACTTCACTCCAAACCTTGTGATTCTAACATTTTACTACATTTTTTGCCCTCTCTCTGCTTGGAAACTTTTCTTTGAATATGTGTTGGGAAAATGAGGTATTGGATGTCACAATAGTAGACCCTTCTTGAGCACGGGATGCCATTCGTGTTGTTTCATTTTAGTTTTTAACTGGAAAGAGTCTGCATTAAACTGGTTCTGATGCCAGAGGACTTATTCTCATTCTCAACTCTGCTCTAGTATTTCTCTGGCTCTCCTCCTTCACACGTTTGCAGGTTCTGTTTACCTCTTCAGAGCAAATGCTTTCATTTCCTGCTTCTCTTCTTTTGAGTTCCTAAAGAGAAAGAAAGAAAGTATCTTCAGGTGTTAATTAAGAAGCAAACTCTCAATAGTATCAAGCACATGTGGACAAGTGTCAAACAGCCAGGAGCAAAGGATAAGGGAGAGAGAGAGAAAGAGAAGAGAGGAGAGAGAGAATAAATAATGAAGAAAAAGAAGATAGGACCAAAGCTACACTTACTGAATCCCTGTTTTATCATCCCATTTACATGGAAGAATGAGTAAAGAAATACCTGGATGCACTCTTCTGATAGTATTTCATTAAAAATGGAAGCCTCTTTCTTTCAATGGAGGGTGAAGAATAAAGAAATAAGTGCTTTTCAGGGAGGTGTCCTCAGATCAGTCTTACGTGCTCCACATAACACATATCCACATTTATAGACAACTTCAGCTGATTGCGCCATAGGCAATTCAAACTGAATATGACCAAAGTTGAATTCACAACCATCAAAACCTGCCTTTCTATAAATAAGTGGCAGATATCTTGGCCTTTTCTTCTTCCTCATTCTGCTCTCTGTTCAAGTACAAAACAACATTCTATATTAACACATAAATACTAATAACTGAAAATGTATTACATCTCAGGTATTATGTTGAGTACATAATCCATCTTGCTCCATTTTTTCTACAACTCTATAGGGTAAGTTGCATAATCTCCATTTTATGAATGAGAAAACAAAATTAGAAAGGTTCAGCACATTTCTGAAGTAATATGCTTCTCAAGTGTATAATCTTAATCGATGTGGACAACCACCACCCCACACCTGGTCTTTTCATCTTACACATTCTGCTATCCTTTGTTATCTTTTGCCTGGAGTCTATTGCAATAGACAGAAAATTGACCCTTCACTTCAGACTTGACTCCTTACCATTTATCCTCCACAATCACTGCCTCCGGAGCACTAATTCTAAAATGCAAATACAATCAAGTAAATTTTCTGCTATAAAAGTTTCATAGACTCCCCATCAGGACACAACTGCTGCCTATCTGTAGAATTTGATCTTTTTCCCTTCTCCCACATACATCCTAGGCTCTGCTGATGCTGAATTAATTGTAATTCTCAGGAAATGCCAGGCTCATTCCTGGCTCCTTGCCTTTGTACATGTCATTTCTTTCCTCTGACTAAAATGCAATTATCTCACTTACCCAGCCCCAGTCTTTGAAAGGCAAACTCCAACTTCATTATGAGTTTAAATTTTACCCCCTCGATGAACCTATCCTTAAGCATATTTCAGCACACACCTGTCAGATTGCAGGCATTACATTACAGAACTGCTATGTAGCAGGTATACCCAATCGTGAAAGCATTGGATAACACAGAAAATCTTTACGTATGTGTTCCTTGTGACCAGCACAATGACTGGCACATAACAGGTGCTCAATACGCCATTTATTCAATTGAATAAGGACATCCCATACCTCCACAACTGTATGTAAGATCCCCCTCTTGGAAATAAAACACAATACGGAATTCTTCCTATCAGTATTCTGCAGATGACAGTGCGAGCTGATGTTAGGTTGAAATTAACAGTAAGGAAAATGTATGTTGAGTCTTTCATTTGCAGCAGGAACCCTTCAGAGAAAGCCACCTTCCAGGGCAAATGCTTTTCTTTCCCATAAAAAAACAAGCAAATTGTAAAGAAGTACAAATATATGCAATTTTTGAATTTTACTTATCTTATGAAAAGGATAAAAGCTCTGATGAGTCACCTAATTAGAGTTTGAGGAGTTGTAAATAGATTTTTAGGGAGCCATGAAAAATATAGCTATTAGGAAGCAAAATGTTCTGAAGGAATGAAGGGTATGCTGAATGATGCAAGGCATAGAGCAAGAACAGAAAGAAAGGAGGTAGGGAAGGCATTAAATTTATGGATCCATAAGAGTTGTTTATACCCTGCCTCCTTAATCTTCACAAGGTGCTGGTAAATTAATAAGGCACTAAGTTTCAGAGTTTTTTTTTAAAATTATTATTATATTTTAAATTCTGGGATACATGTGCAGAACGTGCAGATTTGTTACATAGGTATACACATGACATGGTGGTTTGCTACACCCATCAATCAGTCATCTACATTAGGTATTTCTCCTAATGCTATCCCTCCCCTAGCCCCCCACCCCCCGACAGGCCCTGATGTGTGATATTCCCCTCCCTGTGTCC
>NW_012114599.1:14023658-14131680 GCF_000951035.1 Colobus angolensis palliatus | reverse complement strand
TCCTAATGCTATCCCTCCCCTAGCCCCCCACCCCCCGACAGGCCCTGATGTGTGATATTCCCCTCCCTGTGTCCGTGTTTTCTCATTGTTCAACTCCCACTTATGAGTGAGAATATGCAGTGTTTGGTTTTCTGTTCCTGTGTTGGTTTACTGAGAATGATGGTTTCCATCTTCATCCATGTCCCTGCAAAGGACATGAACTCATCCTTTTTTATGGCTGCATAGTATTTATGTGCCACTTGGTATTTTTGTGCCACTTTTATTTTTTATCCAGTCTATCATTGATGGGCATTTGGGTTGGTTTCGAGTCTTTGTTATTGTGAATAGTGCTGCAATAAACATATGTGTGCATGTCTTTATAGTAGAATAATTTATAATCCTTTGGGTATATACACAGTAATGGGATTGATGGGTCATATGGTATTTCTGGTTCTAGATCCTTGGGGAATCACCACACTGTCTTCCACAGTGGTTCAACTAATTTACACTCCCAGCAACAGTGTAAAAGTGTTCCTGTTTCTCCACATCCTCTCCAGTATCTGTTGTTTCCTGGCTTTTTAGTGATCACTATTCTAACTGGCATGAGATGGTATCTCATTTTGGTTTTGATTTGCATTTCTTTAATGACTAGTGATGAAGAGCTTTTTTTCATGTTTGTGGGCCAGATGTCTTCTTTTGAGAAGTGTCGGTTCATATCCTTTGCCCAATTTTTGATGGGATTTTTTTTTCTTGTAAATTTGTTTAAGTTCTTTGTAGATTCTGGCTATCAGCCCTTTGTCAGATGGATAGATTGCAAAACTTTTCTCCCATTCAGTAGGTTGTCTGTTCACTCTGATGATAGTTTCTTTTGCTGTGTGGAAGCTCTTTAGTTTAATTAGATCCCATTTGTCAATTTTGGTTTTTGTTGCCATTGCTTTTGGTGTTTGAGTCATGAAGTCTTTGTTCATACCTATGTCCTGAATGGTATTGCCTAGGTTTTCTTCTAGGGTTTTTAAGGTTTCAGGTCATAAGTTTAAGGCTTTAATCCATCTTGAGTTAATTTTTATATCAAGTGTAAGGAAGGGGCCCAGTTTCAATTTTCTGCATATGGCTAGCAGTTTTCCCAACAACGTTTATTAAATACGGAATCCTTTCCCTATTGCTTGCTTTTGTCAGGTTTGTGCAAGATCAGATGGTTGTAGATGTGTGGTGTTATTTCTGAGGCTTCTGTTCTGTTCCTTTGGTCTGTATATCTGTTTTGGTACCAGTACCATGCTCTTTTGTTTACTGTGGCCTTGTAGTGTAGTTTAAAGTCAGGTAGTGTGATGCCTCCAGCTTTGTTCTTTTTGCTGAGGATTGTCTCGGTCATTTGGGCTCTTTTTGGTTCCATATGAAATTTAAAGTAGTTTTTTCTAGTTCTGTGAAGAAAGTCAATGGTAGCTTGATGGGGACTGCATTGAATCCATAAATTACTTTGGACAGTATGGTCATTTTCATGATATTGATAGTTCCTGTCCATGAGCATGGAGTATTTTTCCATTTGTTTGTGTCTTCTCTTATCTCCTTGAGCAGTGGTTTGTAGTTCTCCTTGAAGAGGTCCTTCACATCCCTTGTAAGTTGGATTCCTAGGTATTTTATTCTCTTTGAAGCAATTGTACTCATGATTTGGCTCTCTGTTTGTCTGTTATTGGATTATAGGAATGCTTGTGATTTTTTCACATTGATTTTGTATTCTGAGACTTCCCTGAAGTTGCTCATCAGCTTAAAGAGATTTTCAGCTGATAAACAATCATGTCTGCAAACAGAGACAATGTGGCTTCCTCTCTTCCTATTTGAACACCCTTTATTTCTTTCTCTTGCCTGATTGCCCTGGCCAGAACTTCAGATACTATGTTGAATAGGAGTGGTGAGAGAGGGCATTCTTGTCTTGTGCCAGTTTTCAAAGGGAATGCTTCCAGCTTTTGCCCATTCAGTGTGATATTGGCTGTGGGTTTGTCGTAAATAGCTCTTATTATTTTGAGATGCATTCCATCAATACCTAGTTTATTGAGAGTTTTTAGCTTGAAGGGGTGTTGAATTTTATCAAAGGCCTTTTCTGCCTCTGTTAAGAGAATCATGTGGTTTTTGTTATTGGTTCTGTTTATGTGTTGGATTATGTTAATGATTTGTGTTTGTTGAACCAGCCTTGAATCCCAGCGATAAAGCCAATTTGATCATGGTGGATAAGCTTGTTGATGTGCTGCTGGGTTCGGTTTGCCAGTATTTTATTGAGGATTTTCGCATAGATGTTCATCAGGAATATTGGTGGGAAACAGTCTTTTTTTGTTGTGTCTCTGCCAGATTTTGGTATCAGGATGATACTGGCCTCATAAAATGAGTTAGGGAGGACTGTGTTGTTTGGAAGAGTTTCAGAAAGAATGGTGCCAGCTCCTCTTTGTACCTCTGGTAGAATTTGACTATGAAGCTGTCTGGTTGGTAGGCTATTAATTACTGCCTCAATTTCAGAACTTGTTATTGGTCTCTTCAGGGCTGCTACTTCTTCCTGGTTTAATCTCGGGAGGGTGTATGTGTCCAGGATATTATCCATTTCTTCTTGATTTTCTAGTTTTTTTTGTATAGAGGTGTTTACAGTATTCTCTGATTATAGTATGTATTTCTGTGGGATCATTGGTGATATCCCCTTTATCATTTTATTGTGTCTATTTGATTCTTCTCTCTTCTTTATTAGTCTGGCTAACGGTCTATCAATTTTGTTAACCTTTCAAAAAACCAGCTCCTGGATTCATTGATTTTTTTTGAAGGATTTTTCGTGTCTCTATCTCCTTCAGTTCTGCTCTGATCTTAGTTATTTCTTCTCTTCTACTAGCTTTTTGGTAATATCTACCTAAAGTCACACATCTGGTAAAGTGTTTTCCAGCCTTACTTAAAATTCTATACTACCTCTGGTTTACTACCTGGGTTTAAACTGGAAGGAGCTTAGAATGGGTTTGTACTGATTTGAGACAAATGCATTCTATGGATTTCAAACCAGTACAAAGAGGACAATACAAACTAATTCATCTATGCAAAATGTCAAGCTCTGGCTTGCCTAAATACACACATATCCTAATCAATTAAAAGATGACTCTCATTGGCTCACACATTTATGCCTCCAGCATTTATGTCAAATCAATAAAATCCAGGCTGTCTCAAAATAAATAATAAAATGAAATTTAGAAAGTTGGGTTTCTAATTTATATTAGACTAAGCTAGTATTTTAAGTTCCTTCCAACTGTCATTCTAACATTATTCTAGGTTCACCTTTATTTCTCCATTTAGAAAATGTTTTTAATTCAAGATCTTTGGGGATAAACACACTTCAGGTATTTTAATGGTTGTGATAATCCAAAAGTCAGCTGATAGAAACTGTTAGATTTGTTAGACTAATGTGAAAATACATTTGTGTCAATTATGAAAAATTTTATATAATAATTTATTAAAAAATATACCATCAAATGTTTTATGAGGTAGTTCTGTCTCTGAGTGGCTTGTGGGATTTTTCTTGTGGGTGAAGACAGGTGACTTGCATTTGATTATCAGTTATATTAATGACAAAAGACCCAGCTGAATTTTTTAAATGAAGTTTCTTTAATCAACAGTTGTATGTAATTAAATTATTCATGAAACTGTCTTTTACCGACTCAAGGACTTCCCGGCATCCTCTCAAGGTCTTTAAATACCATTCCACAGAGTGCTGCTTTTTTGGCTCTGGGAATCTCTATACACTCATCTACTTTTACATTTCTCAATCCCTATCATTTTCCCTGTTTTTCTCAGTCACAAAACTGGAATCTACTTCAGAGATGTTCTGCCTGAATTGAGATTTGAATTATTT
This sequence comes from Colobus angolensis palliatus, assembly GCF_000951035.1. Lineage (NCBI taxonomy): Eukaryota > Metazoa > Chordata > Mammalia > Primates > Cercopithecidae > Colobus > Colobus angolensis. The sequence continues at coordinate 14,127,827 of NW_012114599.1, read as the reverse complement.
CCAAGTAAAATTCACAAATGCTGATTTAGGTCTCTTATACCTCTTCTCAATTCCCTCTTCACATACTTGAATTTTAATTACAATTTAATATATGATCCCAATGTATTGCTTTTAGATATAAATACATATCTCTATAAAGCATCTTGTGTCAGGTTGTTAATTGCTACCAATAGTATAACAGACAGACACTTAAAGAAGTAAATAAAGTTAAATTTTCAAAGCTTTCAGAGTATTATGAGATAAGTACTCTCCATACTCTCAATACCTACTGGCAGGAGTCTAAATTGATATAAGATTATTTTGGAAAATATATATTAAGGCTTTGAAATGTTGGTACCCTTTTGGCTGTGTGATTGCATTTATGATAAACTATATTACAAAATTATTTTTAATTCTAAAATATATTTTAGCACATAGATGCTTCTAGCAGCATAATTTATAAAATTGATCTAAATAATTACAAGTAGGCAGATAATAAAAAAGATTACCCTAAAATCATAGGACAAAATATGATCCCATTAATAAAATATTTAGGATGAATTATGACATCTTTGACAAAATTTTGCATTGCAGATATTGAGTTCAGTGGTAGACTACAAAATTAAATATTTACTAATGCATGAACTTTGCAAAATACACAAAGGTGAAGAATTAGATGAAAATGCATAAATATCAATAGCTATGTCTCTGGGTAGTGATATTTACATTCTTATTTTACTTTTTGTAAATTCACATATTTTAAAACTATTCAGCAATAAAAAAGTAAAATTTTATGATTATAAGAAAAAGTTTAATTTTGAACATTTTTATTTTTATTTTTTGTGAGCACATAGTAGATGTATATATTTATGAAGTACATAAGATATTTTGATATATGCATGCAATGCATAATAATCACATCAGGGTAAAGGGAGTATCCATCATCTCAAACATTTATCCATTGTGTTACAAACAATTCAATTATACTCTTCATGTTATTTTTTAAAGCATAATTAAATTATTATTGACCAGAGTCACCATGCTGTGCTAGTGATGCAGGATTTTTTAGTCCTTAGTTCAACTAAAATCTAGGTTCTTGTCTAACGACCAGGAAAAATTAGGCACACGGACACATTGAAAGCTGAGGAGTGGAATTTATTAAAAGAAGTCTCTCGGCTGGGTGTGGTGGCTCACACCTGTAATCCAGCACTTTGGGAGGCTAAGGCGGGCAAATCACAATGTCAGGAGTTTGAGACCAGCCTGGCCAACATGGTGAAAACCCGTGTCTACTGAAAACACTAAAAATTAGCTGGGCGTAGTGGCAGGTGCCTGTAATTGCACCAACTTGGGAGGCTGAGGCAGGAGAATTGCTTCAACCCAGCAGGCGGAGCTTGCAGTGAGCCACATTGTGCCGCTGCACTCCAGCCTGGGGGGCCGAGTGAGACTCCATCTCAAAATAATAAATAAATAAATAAATAAATAAATAAAGCTCTCACTCAAAAATAGGGGTCCTGCCAACAGGCTCCCACCTCACAAAGTAAATACCAGGCCACCACACAAGAGATGAAGAGGCCAGGCTCCTTCCCGCTCCATAAGGCATAAGGCATGAATTCCTGGTGTCTCCACCACACTCTCCCAGTGCGTAGGCGGGCCCCCAGTTTGTTGCCGGACATGCCCAGGTAAGGCCCTGGGAAGGTTCCCCCATCCACATAAAATATCGATGTAAACACTTGTGGGGTGGGTTGGAGATTCTCCAGGGACCTTCCCTCATCTGTCTCCTACATCTATCATTCCCCCCTCTAAAGAAGCACATCTAACTGCCCTTAGAAATAAGCTTAGGGACAAAGACCAATCTTAACTGCTTCCTGCTGACAGGGGGCACTGTTTTGGGAAAATGGCAGTCACAGCTCCCTCAGAGGTCTCCACAGGTCCGTGGCAGAAGAGTCCATTATCTAAGGCTCTGGATGCATGACTGGAGTTTGATGGCCTGAAGTCTAGAAGAGATAAACCAGGTTATTAGAAAGCATGTATCAAAATGAAATAAGGGGGGCAGTAAGGACAGCTCAAAAATCTCAAGATCTTTTACCGGTTTGCACAGGGAGAGGGAAGCCAAAAGACCAACTGGTTCAAAAAAACTTTTACCCTTTTGCTGGCATGTGAGACTTCCGGGTTCCTTTCCCCTGAGCCCAATTCTAAGATGAGTTTAAGGTTTGGGAAATTAACTTTTCCTAGTTTGGAGGATGCATCTGAGGGAAGTGTCCCATAGTAAGGAAACACCGTTACCTATCTGTAAAGAGAGGACAGAGGAGGAAAAAGGAAAACGAACAAACAAACAAAAAAGGTGTTTTTTTCAAAGGAGTCCCAGGGGTTCCGGATGGATTCAAAAGGAGTACAGACTGAAGATGAACGGCTTCTCATCTAGAAGAGGGGAGTGAGGCATCCCAGGATCCCTTCTCTTCCTAGTGAATACCTGGGATATGTGAAGGAGAGAAAATGAGTAGCCTGTCTTTCTTTCTTCTGTCCTAATATCCCCAAGTCCCGGCAACCATGACAGGGTACCACCAATGGGTGTCAAGGTGGCTTTTGCCCATGTTAACAGGGGGACTTAGGGAGTAGGAATATTTGCTCTTACCCATATACGGCCTGTCTTCCCTGATGTCAGTAGCCTTTGAGTTCCCTAGACCTCATTTATGCCATGGATACTAGCATGACCTTTATCCACAAAATAGGAAGCTTGGCTTAATTGGCAAGATTCAGTCAGGCTCACTGGTGCTGTGCCTTTTAACTTTTGTTATCATCTGCCTCTGGATCCCTCAGATCCAGTTTTCTTTCCTAGGGCTTTGACATGAAGCTTGGAATGGAGTTTGGGGTAAAAACATGGGGGGTTGCATAGACTACATAAGCTGAACACTAAGGTGAAGCTGTGTAATTAAGTCCTCCAACAAGGGAGAGAAAAGGATGTCTTGTGACATGCCCAGATAACTGTTGGCTATAGTTATGCTTGCTAAGATTTGGGTGCATGGGGCTTGGCTTTGGCTCCCTTGGTCTTACTTTCCTAAAAAAGGAAACCGTCAAGTGATGGGCACCCTATTTATTCCCATCACCTGGCAGGATTTGCAGGATATTTGCTCAGAAATAGAATATTGATCCAGATTTTTACATTACCCATCCCTTTTGTTCTTTTTGAGCTGCTGTCTGAGATGTCTGTTTGGTCCACTGGAACAAGCAGGGTTAGTCTAAAATGTATGCAAAAACTTAAAAACAACTAGAGTCTAGAATTTAGTGACAAATGTATAAGTTTTGAAACACAATTTCTCTCTCTCCAGTCCTCATTTTTGTTAAAAACAAATCATGATAGGACTGGGTCATTTGCGAAATAAACTTTAGTCTTATGCTTGGCCTGACTGTTTCCATAAAGTGCAGCAAGAATAATTACTTCTACATAGGCTTTTTAAATTGGCTTTAATGGAACTCTGTTCCACAAGGACTCTGAGACAGAACTTTCTAAAGCTGCACCCACCCATGGGTTTGTATCCTCAAATACCTGTGACTTAGGTAAACTCTTCTCTTCTTGAGGTCTCAAGAGCATAGGGTTCCTAGGACTGTTGGAAAGTGACATTCTTTACTCACTGCAGGTTAAGAACCATGTACGGGGTACTGTGTAGACAAGGTGTGATGTCAGTTTTCCCTCTGTGAGGGAAGTCAAACAATTCCTTAAGAGGAAGCATACCCTTCCAGTCAAAGCCTGGGTAAAACAACCAGTTTCTCCAATTGCATCCTGTTGAGAGAGAGAGAGAAAAAAAGAATTCCTATTGCATAGATGTAAATAACTATATTGCCATAAGTTAGGAATACTCACAACTAGTTTCCAAATTCTGGAGAAGCCAGGCAGAGAGCGAGAAAGAAATATGCTCCAAATTTTGTTCACAGGCGTATACCTTACTCAATTATTAAAGGTCATACATAGCTCAAAACAAGTTTCCTTGACTCTGAAAAACAAAACAAGGATCAGGAATGTTCCAAGCAAAAGTAAAAAAGATTACTTCAGTTTCCACAGGCCATTCAGTTAACTCTTGTTCTGCTTGATATTCATGAACATTTCAGCTCTTCCAGATTCCTGTAAGTTTTTTCTTTATTCCAATGTCACAATCTCCAAATTACCAGAAACATGCATTTGAGAACACCTGTTCTATAGCAGATTATAAACCATGTTTTGAAGAGGATCAAAACAAGATAACAATTGTCTGTGGATAACAAAATGTCCAGAGTAGTTACAATTAAAAGCACGATTGACAAAGAAATTTGGTTATCTCCATGGTTTACAATAACTTAAAATAACAACCTTAATTGTGATTGATAGCATATGTGCAGACATTAGAATTTTATAAATCCCATACAATTTTGAAACATACATTAATATTATTCCCTAAAATATAACTTAAAGAAGATTAAATATCATTTTGGCAATCCAATGTACCTAAACATGTCAGCTAATTCTGTTTATCTCTCTTCTGGATGATCCAGGGGCCCTCTATAGTATCCAAAAGCCAGGTGCAAGGGAAGACAATTTTGAAGCTGAATTTTGATTTTGGAAGCCCATCAGATGTGAGAGGTTTAAAACACTTGATGTTACGACATACAATTCCAGATTACCGTAAGTTATTTATTTTGCCAAAATGATGATGCAGAAATTAAAAAAAAAACAACAACAAACTTTTTATAACTCTTTTGAATTTAGTCAGTGTTCACACATGGAACTTCTTTTGTAAGATTAACTTGCAACCACAATTTGTTTAAATTTTTAGTTTTATTTTATCTAATTATAAACAATCCTTCAACCCCAGGCAAAAATTTACATTTTTATGACATCTGCATTTTATCAATAATCTTTAAGCTGTTCTTATGTCTCAAAGATTAAAGTCATGTGAGCCAAAAGTTACCACAGCTTTTATCTTACCTTTAAAAAATATTTGATCGAAGTGTTTGTCCTTCTTGAAGTCAATTAATTAGAGCTCTTTTTTATAGACCCCACACACAACACATATATAACCACACAGACAAACAGAAGCAGATCTAGTAGTTATAAGATTTTTCATTCACCAATCTCCCAGTTGGATTATTGGCCTCTGGGTGGAGCCCTTTAAGAGCAATGCTAGGAAAGCATGCTGTTTCCAGGGCCCAATAAACAGGTATAGCTGGAAGAGAAAAACAGATTTTGTGAAGAATCTGCTTCTAATTCCTGGGATTCCATGAGGAAAACAGAGGTCTCTCCCAAAATGGAATCCATGGTGCCTTTTCTGCTTTTCCCAAAGAGTCCCTGGCCATAAGAAATTATCTTACGGCCTCTCGTGTGCATTGTGAGTGGCAATGCAAAATGGAGAACAATTGAGTTTACTGAGAAAAAAAAAAAACTTTTCCAGCAAAACAAGACCCAAGAAAATAAAAACATAAAGACCTTTCAAATATGCCTATAACTTGGATATCCACTTTTAATTAAGGTGAGTACACTTTAAGAAAATTTGTTTAAATGTCTATTACCTGACTTTAGCCACACCAAGCAGCCAGTATTTCTGGCTCTTGAACTTTACCAAAGGTAACCTTCCAGGTGCTCAGAGAAGGGAAAATTCAAGGAAGTTCACTGAGGGAAAAATACTCAGCAAATGGCAAAGATCATTCAGATACCAAGCCGCAAAGGACTCATTCCCTAAGTCAGGATTGAACTCGGGCTGCCACTGTAAAATGGCAGAGACTAAAATAAAGCACTGCCACTTGGTTAAAGGTCATACTTCTAAGAAAGTGAAACAAGATGGAGGCCTGCAGCAAAGTTTGCCACCGACCAGTTTGCTGGTCGGCCTTGAACAGTGGGCCTATGGAATCCTAGGCCTGCATCCTATCCTAAGTTATCCCTCGTTCTGGTAGAACCATACAGAAAGATATGCAAAGTCACCAGATTGGCTACAGCTTAAGACCAACCTCACAAATCCATTTTCATAATTAAAACTTTACAGAGAATATAGACAGTGATAGTTGGGGTCCTAGTCTGGTAAAATGTCTTCTAAAAAAAAAAAAGCCTTCTGTATAAAAGTTAACTGCTGACCTGATGGAGAAAAGAAAAAGCAGCTTAAAGTTCAAGGCTGTGTTAACTGCTGACTGGGTGAAGAGAAGAAAAGAAAAAAACAAAACAAAACAAAACAAAAAAACAGCTTAAAGTACAGCTGGAAAGATGCCTGGAGGAAAAGCTTCTTATTCTTATGCAAATGAGTTCTTCCATCAGGGGGGAAAACTTTTAATTGTTGTTTCTTCCCTGGGCTTGCACAGAGCTGGACTCCTCCAAGGGGAAGACACCATGGATATTGCAGGGAATGCCAGCCAGGCTGCTATGTGGGGCCCCTGGACCACGTGTCCCAGCTCCAGTCAGGAGGGAAGAGGGATGGGGCACCACTGCTTGCCTGTTCATCCCGCATGTGCCTGCGGCTGTTAGGGGAAAAAAAGATAGATGGCATTACAGTCCCCAAAATAAGGAAAATGCTATAGAAAAGACTAGGTGGAACCAAGGCTGACATTCCCAAACCCCAAGAGTGACACTGGTGGTGGGGTGGGAGGGTTGCAGTTCCTTCTACCTTCAGAAGAATTCTGAGGACAAGAAAAAGCTCAGAAACAAACGGGAAAGAGATTTTTTGGTCTGCATTTTACTCACCTTTCCTCATGTCCCCATATGGGCCACCAAAATGATACAGGAATTTTGCTCTTTAGTTCAGCTAAAATTCAGGTTCTTGTCTAACGACCAGGAAAAATTAGGTATGCAGACACATTGAAAGGTGAGGAGGGTGGAATTTATTAAAAGAAAGTGCTCAGTGAAAATAAAGGGTCCTGCCAACAGGCTCTCATCTCACAGATTAAATACTAGACCATCACACATGAGCTGAAGAGGTCAGGCTTCTCCCCCACATTGTAAGGCATGAATTCCTGGTGGCTCCACCCCATTTCCCCAGTCTGCAGGTGGGCCCCCAGTCCATTGAGGGCATGCCCAGAGAAGGCCCTGGGCAGGTTCCCTCATCAGCTCAAAAGCAGCTGATACAAACACTGTGGGGCAGGTCAGAGATTCTCTGGGGACCCTCCCACATCTGCCTCTTGCATCTATCACTAGTAAATACTAGGTCTTATTCATTTTTTCTAGCTATTTTTTTGTATCCATTAACCATATCGTCTTACTCCCCAACACACACAGACTACCTGTGCCTGCCTCTGGTAACCATCCTTCTACTGTATCTCTGTGAGTTCAATTGTTTTAAATTTAAGCTGCCACAAATAAGTGAGGATGTGCAAAGTTTGTCTTTCTGCGCCTGGCTCATTTCACTTAATAGAACTACCTTCAGTTTTATCCACCTTGTGGACAATAACAGGATTTCATTCCTTTTAGGGCTGAATAGCACTCCATTGTATATATGTACCACATTTTCTTAATTCATTTGTTTGTTGATGGACACTTATGTTCTTCCAAATCTTGGCTATTGTAAATAGTGCTGCAATAACATGGGAGCTCAGATATCTCTTCAAAACACTGATTTTCTTTCTTTTGGGTACACATTTAGCTGTGGGATTGCTGGATTACACAATAGTTATATTTTTTTGTTTTTTGAGGAAACTCCAAACTGTTCTCCATAGTAGTTGTACTAATTTACATTCCCACCAACAGTATATAAAAGGATTCTCTTTTTTTCCGCATCCTTGCCAGCATTTGTTATAGCTATGTTTTGGATAAAAATAATTTTAACTGGGGTAAGATGATATTGTAGTTTTTATTTGCATTCGTCTGATGATCAATGATGCTAAGCACCTTTTCCTATGCCTGTTTGCCATTTGTATGTTTCTTTTGAGAAATGTCTATTCAAATCTTTGGCTGAGTTTTCAATTGGATGATTAGATTCTCTTTCCTATAGAGTTGTTTGAGCTCCTTTAATATTCTGGTTATTAATCCCTTGTCACATGAGTTGGTTGAAATTATTTTGTCTGACTCTGTGGGCTGTTTCCTTTTAAAACTGTTTTCTTTGCTGTGCAGAAACTTTTTAACTTGTGATTTCATTTGCCCACTTTTGTTTTGGTTGCCTGTACTTGTGGAGTATTACTCAAGAAATCTCTGTCCAATCCCATGGAGAACTTCCCTAATGTATTCTTCTAGTACTTTCACAGTATAATGTCTTAGATTTCAGTATTTAATCCATTTTTATTTGACTTTTGCGTATTTTCATTCTCATGCATATGAATATTCAATTTTCCCAGCACCATTTGTTGAAGAAACCATTTTTTTTCATAGTATGTTTTTGACACCTTTGTTTGCCTTCTCTATTCTGCTCTACTGGTCTATGTGTCTCTTTTTATGCCAATACCATGCATTTTGGTTACAATAGTCAGGTAATATGATTCCTCCAGGTTTGTTGTTTTTGCTCAGGATAGCTTTGGTTATTCTGGGTCTTTGGGGGTTCCATATAAATTTTATAATTTTTTTTTCTGTTTCTGTGAAGAATGTCATTGGTATTTGGATAGAGATGGCATGGAATCTGCACATTACTTTAGGTAGACTGGACATTTTAACAATAATGATTCTCCCAATCCATGAATATGGAATATTTTTCCATTTTTTTGTGTCTTCTTCAATTTCTTGCATCAATGTTTTATACTTTTCATTGTACAGATCATTCACTTTCTTGATTAAGTTAATTCGTAGGTATTGAATGTTATTTGTAAATACTGTAAATGGGATTTTTTTCTTGATTTCTTTTTCTGATTACTCACTGTTGGAATAGAGAAATGCTTGATTTTTGTACGTTGATTTTGTGTCTTGCAACTATACTAAATTGGTTAAATTGGCTTATTAGTTCTAATTTTTTTTTTTTTTTTTTTTGGCTGGAGTCTTTAGGTTTTTCAAACACAAGATTATATTATCTGCAAACAAGGATAATTTGACTGCTTTCTTTCCAATTTGGATGCCCTTTATTTCTTTCTCTTGTCTGACTGCTCTCAAACTTCCAGTACTATGTTGAGTAACAGTGGTTTTGGGGGGCATCTTTATCATGTTCCAGATCCTAGAGAAAAGGTTTTCAGTTTCTCCTCATTCAGAATGAGACTAGCTGTGAAACTGTTGTCTATGCCTTTTATTATGTTGAGATATATTCCCTTTGTACCCAGTTTTTTGAGTGTTTTGATCATGAAGGAATGTTAAATTTTATCAAACACTTTTTGAGCATCAATTGAAATGATCATATGGGTTTTGTCCTTCATTTTCTTAATATGATTTATCACATTTATTGATTTGCCTATGTTCAACTCTCCTTGCATCCCAGGGATAAATTCTACTTGGTCATAATGAATGATCTTTTTAATGTGTTGTTGAATTTGGTTTGCTAGTATTTTGTTGAGAACTTTTGCATGAAAACACGTCAGATATATCAGCCATTGATTTTCTTTTTGTATTGTGTCTTTGTCTGATTTTGATATTAGAGTGACACCAACCTTAGAGAATGCATTTGGAAGTATTCCCTTGCCTCTATTTTTTTGAAATAGTTTGAGTAGAATTTATACTAGCTCTTCTTTTAATATTTGGTAAAATTCAGCAATGAAGCCATTGGGTCCCCTACTTTTCTTTGCTGTGAGACTTTTTTTATTACAGCTTTGATCATCTTACATTTATTGGCTTGTTCAGGTTTTGGATGTTTTTGTAGTTAAATCTTGGTATATTGAATGTGTCTAGAAATTGATCTGTTTGTTATCAGTATTTCAATTCATTGCTGTATAGCTGCTCCTAGTAGACACTAATGAACCATTGAATTTTTGTGGTATCATTTGTAAAGTCTCTCTGATTTTATTTATCTTAGTCTTCTCTCTTTTCTTCTTAGTTAAACTGGCTAAATTTTTTTCAATTCTGTTTTATGTTTTCAAAATACAATTTTTTTTGTTCTGTTGATCATCTGTGTTGTTTCTTCATTTTTATTTATTTCTGTTTTTACATTTATTATTAGTTTTCCTCTAATTTTGGGTTTGATTTGATCTTGTTTTTCCAATTTTTATGGTGCATTGTTAGGTTGTTTATTTGATGTTTTTCTCCTTTCTTGATATCAGAGCTTTTATTTACAAACCTATCTTAGTACTACTTTTGCTATATACCATAAGCTTTTGTATATTTCCATTATTATTTGTCTCAAGACATTTTTCAATTTTTAAATAATTACTTCATTAACCCTCTGATCATTCAGTAGCATATTGCTTAATTTCCATGTTTGTGTAGTTTCCAAAAATCCCCTTGCTATTAATATCTAGTTTTATTCCGCTGTGGTAGGACAAGATTCCTGTTATTATTTCAGTTTTTTGAATGTTTTTAGTCTTGTTTTGTGACCTAACATATGGTCTATCCTTGAGAATGATCCATGTGCTGAAAAGAAAAATTTATATACTGCATTTGTTGGATTAAATATTCTGTAAATATCTATTAGGTCCATTTGGTCTATAGTGCAGATTAAGCCCAATGTCATTTTGTTGATTTTTTGTCTGTAAGATCTGTCCAATGCTGAAAGTGTGTGTTAAGATCTGTCCGGTGCTCAAAGTGTATGTTGAGGTTGGTTGAGATTTCCAGCTATTATTCTCTTGGAGTCTATCTCTCTCTTTCTCTCTAATATTTGCTTTACATCAAAGTGCTTCAGTGTTGAGTGAACACTGGATTAATTTAAATAGTTAAATCTTCTGGATTAATTGACTCCTTTATCATAATGACCTTTTCTCTTCTTATGATTTTGTCTTGAAAAATATCTTTTTTGATATAAGTAAAGCTTCGCCTACTGTTCTTTGGTGTCCATTGGCATGGAATATATTTTTCCATCACTTTATTTTTAAACTATTTATGTCTTTATAGATGAAGTGTGATTCTTGTAGACAGCAAATCATTAGGTCTTGTTTTGGATTCATTCAGCTACTCTATGTCTTTTTATTGGAGGATTTAGTACATTTACATTCTTTGCTTTTGTTGATTAGTAAAAAACTATTCCCACAACTTTGTTGTTTCTTGGTTGTTTTATTGGTCTTCTCTTCCTTGTTTCCTTCCCTCCTGTCTTCCTTTTATTGAAGATAATTGTCTCTGGTGGTATGCCTTAATTTCTTGCTTGTTATTTTTTTGTGTGTGTATCCATTGTATCTTTTCATGAGACTTGCAAATACTCTCATATAACCCATTATTGTAAACTGGTGACAATTTTACACTGCTTGCATGAACAAAGTAGCAAAAAGAAAACTAATAAAAATTCTATACTTTAACTTCCTTCCCACACTTTTTAACTTTTTGTAGTTTCTATTCTGTCTATACCTTGCAAAGTTGTTATAGTTATTATTTTTTATAGGTTCATCTTTTCATTTTTCTACTTAACAGTAGTTTACACCATTATAATTACAGTATCATAATATTCTGTGTTTTTCTATGTACTTACTATAACCAGCAAGTTTTGTACCTACAGACAAAGTTTCTTGTATCTTATTAACATCCTTTTCTTTCTGATCAAAGAACTCCCTTTAGCATTTATTGTAGGTTCGATCTGGTGTTGATGAAATTCCTCAGCTTATGTTTTTCTGGGAAAGTCTTTCTTTCTCTTTTTATATTTGAAGGATATTTTTACCAAATGTACTATTCTAGGGTACTTTTTTTCTTCTGCACTTAAAATATGTCATGCCACTCTCCTTCCCTTTAAGCTTTCCACTGACTGCTGTCAGATGTATTGGGGCTCTATTGTATATTATTTCTTTTTGCTATATTCCTGCTTTTAGGATTTTGAAGGAGTCTGATTGTTAAATGTCTTGAGATAATCTTGTTTAGGTTAAATCTGCTTGGTGTTCTATAACCTTCTTGTACTTGGATGTTGATATCTTCTCTAGGTTTGGCAACTTCTCTGTTAGTACTCTTAGCAATAAAATTTCTACCACTTTTTCTCTACCTCCTCTTTAATGCCAATAACTTAGATTTGACCCTTTGAGGCTATTTTCTAGATCTTGTAGGCATACTTTACAATGTTTTTCTTTTGTTGTTGTTGTTGAAAGTATATATATATATACTTTCTATATATATATATAGAGTTAGGCAGCTGAACTCAGTTTAGATGATCCCAATTTCATTGGCAACATCCAAAGCATCATAATCAGGAGCCAATTGAACATATGCCTTTTTCTCTCCATCAGGCTGAATCAGGGTGTTGACCTTGGCCACATCAATGTTATAGAGCTTCTTCACAGCCTGTTTAATCTGGTGCTTGTTGGCTTTAACATCCACAATGAACACAAACGTGTTGTTCTCTTCTATCTTCTTCATGGCAGACTCAGTGGTCAGCGGAAACTTGATGATAGCATAGTGGTCAAGCTTGTTTCTCCTGGGGGCGCTCTTCTGAGGATATTTGGGTTGCCTCCGGAGTCGCAGTGTCTTGGGCCGCCGGAAGGTGGGTGACGTGCGGATCTTCTTTTTTTGTGTGTGGCTGTGGACACCTTTCAACACTGCCTTCTTGGCCTTTAAAGCCTTTGCTTTGGCTTTGGCTCTAGGAGGGGCAGGAGCTTCCTTCTTTGCTTTCGGCGCCGTCTTGTGAAAAGGGCTACTTTATGATTTTTTATTCTTTTTTTGTTTATCTACTCTGATTACATATTTTCAAATAGCCTGTCTTGAAGTTGACTAATCCTTTCTTCTGCTTGATCAATTCTGCTGTTAAGAGACTCTGATACATTATTTAGTATGTCAATTACATTTTTTTAACTCCAGAATTTCTGCTTGATTATTTTTAATGATTTCAATCTTTGTTTTAGATTTACCTGAAATAATTCTGAAATTATTCTCTGTGTTTTCTTGAATTTCTTTGAATTTCTTCTATACAGCTATTTTGAATTCTCTTTCTGAAAGGTTGCATACCTCTGTTTCTCCAGGATTGGTGTCTGGTACCTTACATTCTCTTTGGTGCAGTCATGTGTGTCTGGATGAAGTGATGCTTGTGGATATTTGTCTTTATTTGTGCATTGAAGAATTAGGTACCATGTCCTTCACGGGAAGGCTTTCCAGGTATTCAAAAGAAGATAAGTATTGTGATCTAAACCATATCTGCATTAGGGGTCACCCCCAACCCAGTAACACTTTGGTTCTTGAAGATTTATAAAAGTGTTGACTTGGTGGTGTGAACCCCGAAAATCTGAAACTGGTCTCAGTTAATTTAGAAAGTTTATTTCGCCAAGGTTGAGGATGCACGCCCATGACACAGCCTCAGGAGGTTCCGACAACATGTGCCCAAGGTGGTCAGGGCATAGTTTAGTTTTATACACTTTAGGGAGACATGAGACATCAATCAACATATGTAAGATGAACATGGGTTTGGTCTGGAAAGGGGGGATGACTAGAAGCAAAGACAGGGCCACTCAAAGCAGGAAGGTGGCTGCCAGGTCATAGGTAAATAAGAGACAAATGGTTGCGTTTCTTTGGGATTCTGATTAGCCTCTCCAAAGGAGGCAATCAGATATGCATTTATCTCAGTGAGCAGAGGGGTGACTTCGAACAAAATGGAAGGCAGGTTGGCCCTAAGTAGTTCATAGCTTGGCTTAACTTTTCCCTTTAGCTTAGTGATTTGGGGGCCTCAAGATTTATTTTCCTTTCACAATGGTCTTGGATAAGATCTAGAAGAATTCTCTGGATTACCAGGCAGAGACTCTTGTTTCCTTTCTTTACTTTCTCCCAAAGAACAGAGTCTGCCTCTCTATCCTGAGCCACCTAGAGCTGGGGAAGGGATCACATAAGCATCCCTGTGACCACAACCATTGGGATTGTACTGGGTTAGACCTGAAGTCAGTAGAGCACTGGGTCTTATCCAAGGCCTAATCTAACCACTACCTGGCTACCACCTACGTTTGCTCCAAGCCCTAAGGCTGTACTATCAGCTGGTGTTGAAGACAGCCAGTCTTGTGTCCTTCTGTTCAGGGTAGCATGTTCCCTTAGGCACTGGACTGGTCTAACTATGCTGGCTGGGAGCCACGGATTAGAGTAAAAAACTATAGGAATCTACCTCATTCTATATTTCAATGCAGTGATCTGTCACTCAAACCACAAGACAAACTCCTTCCCACTCTTCGCTCTTCTTTGCACAGGCAGAAGAACCTTACCTCCTGGCTAGCACTGTCACAGGCTCACAGGGATCCCTGCCAAGCTACCACTAGTGTTCACTTCAGACCCAAGGGCTCTTTAGTCAGCAGGTGATTAAATCCTGCCAGGACTAGGTCCTTCCCTTCAAAGCAGCAAATTCTATTCTGACTCAGGGCATGTCTAGATATGTCATCCGGGATCTAGGGCATGAAAAGGGGGCCTCACAACCCTGCCCAGTGCCCTATCCTACTGTGGCTCAGCTGGTATCCAAAATGCAAGACAAAGTCCTCTTTTGTTTGTCCCATTCTTTTGTTATCAAAACACCAGGGGTTTGGTCTAAGTCCTGCTACTCACCACACAAAAAGCCAATCACTGATGTGATGAGTATTGCCAAGGAAGAAGGCTTTATTCAGGTGCTGCAGTCAAGGAGATGGGAGGTCAGTCTCAAATCTATCTCTCTGACCAACTAAAACTAGGAGTTTATATAGCAGGAAAAAAAATGTAACAATGTATAAGTAAACGGGAACTAGTGAGGGGCAAGGAAGCAATCATGATGATTGAGAGATTTGGCATCACATTGCCAAATGTGGTGCCTGTGGTGATCTGGTGAGTTTCAGATCTTTAATACTTTTTTTAAAGACCTTAAGTTCATTTCCTGAGGAAAAAACTAAGATAAAACAAATTTAAGTTTCAAGCATTAAGACCAGAAGGGTCAGTTTCCATTTATTAAGAAGAAAAAAAAAAAACCTATTGGGACTATTGGGTCGGTTTCACTCTCCTCAAGAGAAAGAAAAGGGTGTCTTTAGAAGTTGAGCTGTGCTGGTTGGTGATCACGGAGAGGTGGCAAAAGTACTCCCTTAGTCACCCCAGCTGGTGTCTTAGTAGGTCACATGGCCCTGAAGTCACTGTCTCCAAGCTTAGCACAGTACTGGGACTCATCTATAAGTTGTGTTGTGTCCTAGACTGCTTTTCAAGTTTATTTAAGGCTTCTGGGCACATTAGCCCACTATGGCAAGGCTTGCCAAAGCAAGTGTAGACTGCTGAGATGGGCAATTCCCTTCTGGTTAGGGCTGATCTAAATTCTCCCGCCATGGGTGGGTATCTGCTGAGTTCAGCCCCGTTTTGCTTCCTGCCGTGACAGGGCAACACTGAGTTCAATTGCAAAGTCTCCCAGTCGCTGCACTTTCTCTTCCCCAAACACAGAGATTCTCTGTGCCGTGCCTTTGCTGTCAAGGGATTGGGGAATAGTGGTGTAATTCAAGTCTGTCTTTTCCACCCTCTTCAGAGCCTCTTTCAGTGATATGAAGTCAAAACGAGTTACTGTGAGTACTCACCTGGTTTTGGGTTCCTATGATGGTATTTCCTTTGTGTTGATAGTTGTTAAATTTGGTGTTCCTGTTGGGGGAACAATCAGTGGAAACTTCTATTTGGCCATCTTGATCTGCCCCTCAAAAAAGCTTTATTTTTAAATAGGGAAATGAGTAAACATTACCAGAAGTTGTTTTAAATATTGTGCTAAAACTTTTGTTCTGGTTTGCAAATAAAAATATTTGCAAAAAATTTATTTTCTTATTTCAAATAGAAATTCTCATATCTCCCTCTGGAAGTTGGTGGTGGCTGGAAATGAAGAAATTCACTGGGCAGGTTGAAAATTCTAAAATATACAGAAAACCAAGTATTCTCAAGGTGATGTTTATGTTGTGTGATCATAATTAAAATGAGCTTTAGTTTAAAAATAGCTAAAAATAAGTAAATAGCTGAATCTGCTTTCAGAAAGTTTTTAAGTAAATTTGAAATATGTTATACATGAACATTCCTTTATACTTTATATTCTGCCTCCAAATTTAGCAATATGTTTTCATTTTCATTTTTTTATTTTTTCACCTCATCAAACCCTGTGTATTTAATATATTAGGTACATTATGCCAATTTGAATCATCTGGGGAATAAAGTATATTAAGTAATTAGCCAAAAACTCTTATATTCATATATTATATGAAAAATTAAATGCAATCTCTTCTTTCACCAATCAGAATTCTGGACCAATAATAATTTTTTAAAATACAGTATAATACATTTTTACCTTGTATTCATTATTAGTCTTCCACACAATAAAACAAAGATTTATGAGGGGAAATTTTTTCTTTTTCTTTATTTCTTTATTTAAGGACCTAAGACAATGCCTGGTACATATTAGCTCCTAAAATATGTACTTACTAATGTAAAAACAAATATATTCAATGTTAGTCTTTAAATTTTTTTCTGTATAAATCTAGACTATAAATATTACAAAGAGAAATGAACACATATGTCTATACAAAAACATGTATACTATCACTCATAGTAGCATTACAAATAATAGCAAAAAAGTGAGAATAACTCAAATTATCACCTTTTGAATACATAAATGAAATGTTGTATTTCCACACAATGGAATACTATTCATTTTTTTTTTTTGAGATAGAATCTTGCTCTGTCACCCAGGCTGGAGTGTAGTGGCATGATCTTGGCTCACTGCAAGCTCCGCCTCCCAGGTTCACACCATTCTCCTGCCTCTCCTCCCAAGTAGCTGGGACTACAGGCTCCCACCACCACGCCTGGCTAATCTTTTGTATTTTTGGTAGAAACAGGGTTTCACCGTGTTAGCCAGGATGGTCTCAATCTCTTGACCTTGTGATCAGCCTACCTCAGCCTCCCAAAGTGCTGGGATTATGAATGAGCTGCTAATGTATGCTAGTACTTGGGTAAATATGAAAAACATCATTTTAAGTGAAAGAAGCTAGATACAAAACAAATTGTATGATTCTGTTTATATAGAAAGTCTAGAAAAGAAAAATTTATAGAGACAGAATGTACATCAGTGGTTTCCAAGGGCAGTGGTAGAGTGTGGTGTTTACATGAAAATGGGAATGAGAATATTTCAGGCTGATGAAAATATTTTTAAAACTGGACTAAATCATTACTAAAATCATTTATTATATACTTAGAATAAAGAGGTTTATGATATGTAAACTATTCCACAGTAAAGCTAGTTTAAAAAGCATAATATATAAGTATATATATTCACACACATATATATGCTTGTGAATATATATACATATATACATAAATGTGTGTATGTATACACATCTATATGCATGTGTGTGTATGTGTGTGTATATATATATATACATTTGTATTCTGTTTTGACACATACACACAAATAAACATATGTACACGAATGTACAACTTATTTCCCTAAATTGAATCAAGAAACTTATTAGTGGTTACATTTGGAACAAAATATTTGAAGGTATGAGACATTTTTCTCTCATCATGTTTAGCTTTTTAAACAAGTTGAATTCTCAAAACTTATAAATGTATTATTTTTATTTAACAACGTCAAAAACATTTTAACTAAAACATATAAAAATTGAAGTCTCACTTGCCATCTGATTTCCAAAACTTGACCTGTTCTGTACGTATCTTTAAATTAAAATTTGTCTGCCTCATACAGTGACCTTATGTATACACTTGCTAGACATAGAACATTGAACACCATTGGCTGAGCATCTTTTGATGATTATGATTCTGTCAGAGATAATGCTGTTTTTCATTGAACTCATTGTACTTAATATATTATTTAAAATTATCAGCTGATAACCAATTTATATATCTTTATCCAAAATGTGAAGTACTTTCCAGGTCATTTCATTATGTTTATCTAAATGCTCCTCCATTTCTATTATGCACCAGAATAAGCTGGGGAGCTTATTAAAACTGCATCTTCCCAGATCACATCCAAAATAGTTCTGTGTTGTAGTTTTAGATTGTATTCTGGAAACTGATTTAAAAAAAAAGAATACCAAGTGATTCTGATGCAGGTGGCCCTCAAACTGTGCTTTGCCAAACATTCGTCTTGACTAAGTCAATCGTAATGGATCTCATATCTAATTGGGGGGATCTCAAAAAAGTCCATTTATTTGGAACTAGGTATTTCCCAACACATTTGTGGTCTATTAGGGGAAAATACTACACTGTGATGTTTGTATCCTCAAACACAGGTAAGCATTTAGCTAAATAGCAAAATCTATGCTATTACAGCCCGGATGACACCTCCTACTGTCATTGTTGATACACAGTGGCAGAGTGACTTCCAAACAGCAAATGTCCTTTCAATAATAGATGAAGACCCTACACTTAAAAGTTCTCACTTGAGAAATTCCAAGTATAGATTTACAGGATTTATGTAAGTTATATAACACATATCAGCCTGAGACATAGACCAAATGGAATGTAGAACAGGAGAACCAGTAGAATAACACAAGAAGAGACATTCCTCTCTTAACCATTTTTCCAAATTCCCTTATTGCAAACACTTAGCATTATTACCAAAATTACATCATTATATCACTAGTATGTTACCATATATCTTATTAATCTGAATTGTTCAATTAAATCTGAACATTTAATCTGAACCTCTACTACAATTTGAGTCATTAACTGATCCTTTTATTGTCATGTTAAAATTCAAATTAAAGAAGTCCTTTGAGTTTATTAAAAAGTGATACAGGCAGCCATACAATGCAAAATATACCTTTTACAGGAACAGATAAAATATAAACATTAAACACACAAACAATAATGTTTTCTTAAGCCGGGCACGGTGGCTCACACCTGTAATCCCAGAACTTTGGAAGGCTGAGGCAGGCAGATCATGAGGTCAAGAGATCAAGACCATCCTGACCAACATGGTGAAACCCTGTCTCTACTAAAAATACAAAAATTAGCTGGGCATGGTGGCACATGCCTGTGGTCCCAGCTGCTTGGGAGGCTGAGGTAGGAGAATCGCTTGAACCCAGGAAGGGGAGGTTGCAGTGAGTTGAGATTGCACCACTCTGCACTCCAGCCTGGGCGACACATCGGGACTCTGTCTCAAAAAAAAAAAAAAAAAAAAAAGAGAATGTTTTCTTAAGGAGCAAGGAGGGAAACGTGAGTGTGATATGCCAAAAAAGTAATGTATGTGCATGTGTGCGTATGCATATATATATATATACACATGTGTGCATATATATGTGTATAAATATATAGACAGATAGATAGGAATACAAGTACATGTACAGACCAATGGTAATAAAGTACGACATGAAGACTGTCTTTAATTCAACCACCTGTACCTAAGATAAGGAGAAGAAATAAAGAACGGAGGAAAGGAGAAAAGGACCAGGATACACTCTGTCAATAGTAAGATTCTGAGACTTGATTTAAGAGATTTGGTAGGAAATAATATTAGATAACTCTGCCTCAGTCCGGTTTATTCTTTGGGAAATTTGACACAGATCACCCATTTTAACAGCTCCCCCAAAGCAAAGGCAGAATATTCCTTTGATTCCTTGATACATGAGTGAGTACCTGACATAGTTGTGACACAGAGATAACTATCACATTATTACTCTTCATTGATGAATTACAGAACTTGCTGTAAGTCACTGAGAAAACAATCTGATTTATCTAGTTTGTCTCACTTTAAATCCTAAAACAAAAACTTATTATAGGAAGTCCTTTTTTATATAGTACAAAGCAAAGTACTTCAGGTCATTATTTTCCAAGGTATTTTCCTAAAGACCACCTAGGTCAAAGAACTCAGATTTGCTTCTTAAGTTTCTATAATCTTGTATCGAAAACAAAATCAACTTAATCAGAATTTTAGGATTGATGTTATTAATTTCGTATTTTTAACAAATACCCTAAGGGATTCTGGTGAATACCTGAGAACGACCCTCTCGATGATGAAGATGACAATACGATTCTGCTGTGCAAGTCTAATTCAGTTTCATGTACTGATTTGTATTTATCGTTGTAGCAGGCTGAATAGTGATCACACAAAGATATCTGTGTCTTAATTCCAGGGACCTGTATCTGTTATCTTATAAGGAAAAAGCATCTTCACAGATGCGATTAAATTAAGGATCTTGAGATGGAGTGATTACAGTGGGTTATTCAGGTGGGTCTTAAATGTTATTGCAAATGTCCTTATAAGAGAGTGGCAGGAGGAGAGGTCATATAGACAGACAGGAGAAGTGATATGCAGATGGAGTAGAGAGAGATTTAGAGATGTTACTCTTGAGATGGGAGTGATGGAGCCACAAGCCTAGAAATTCCAGTAACCTCCAAATGCTGGAATAGGCCAGGAAGTGATTCTCCCCTACAAGCAAACCATGACCCAGCTGACACCTTGATTTTGTTCCAGTGGAACTAATTTCAGACTTCTGGCCTCCAGGACTGTAAAGGAACAGAAGTGTATTATTTTAAGTCAGTAAGTTTTTGGTAATTTGTTAGAGCAACCCCAAGAAACTGGTAAAGTCCTCATGGAACAATGAACCAATTAAGCAATAGGTAAATTGACTTAATTCTATTTCCTCTACTGAATTGAAGGAGAAATTACCGGATTTGTCAGGTTTTCTTTGCAAGCTTGGGCAGTAATCAGAGTGAGGGCAGCCATAATAGAAAACCAGTAGAATTTTTATTGCACTTTCAAAAATGGCCAGTGAAAGTCAACAAACATATTCATGGGACAATTATCCCCTTAATGTATCTATGAGTTATATTTCTTGCTACATCCAAGATGATATACGGAAGAACAAATTGTTGTAACAAGAAAGGAAAGAGAGATGCATATAGCAAGTACCACAATTAGTGGGGAAAGACCACAAAACAGACAGGTATGAAGAAACAGAGTGATGCAAGAGGGCCAAATGTGTAAGAGGTTGAGGGATGCATTTATAAACTGAATCCCAAGCATGTAGTAAAAAGCCTAGCACAAAGAAGACAATTAATAAATGTTGAATTAATGAATAAAACATCTTTAAGATTCCAGTCTAAAGTATGCATGGCAAAGTGTTAAACTAAGTCCAATATGTAGGCAAGGAGAAATCAGAATATGGATAATGGTATTTACTGTAACTGAGTCATGGGCTATAGCATGCCCTAATCATTGTTGTGATATATGAATTGTGGTCAAGATTCACTGTGAACTCTATTTAAAATATTATAAATATCCTCCAGTGGTATCTTATAGGGACAGTTTAACCAATGGTAGTGCTTATTTTTGTGCCAGGATAGAGAAGTGAGTAGAACATGGATTACTCAGTTCAGTTGTTTAATAAAAATTGGGAGATGGGTAAACAATTACACATCTTAATCTAGAAAAAATAGGCAAGTAGAAATAAGTAGCAGGACTAGAAGAGTAATTTGGAAGTTCCTTAAATTAAACAATTTTATTTTATTATTCCCAAGCATTCTGAAAGTCTTTTTTAGTTTTTATTTTTCATTAAAATTTTCTATCAATGTTTTATTTCACTGGAGATGTTAGCTTATTTCATTATGATAGAGCTCTTGATAAGTAACTTGGGACAGAGCTGATCAAGAAAACCACAGTAAGTAAACTGCTTCTGAAAACCTTTAATAAGTAATGCACTGTTATTACTTATTAAAGATAATACCTATAAAATGAAAATATAACTCCCATTGTCTGAGTATGGGGAAGTCAGCCAAGCACTTCTCTTAACTATGAGAGTTTCTTCCAAATGGCAGAATAAATACTCTAGTGACAAAACAAACACCCAAGCCCTTTCTTAATGTTTTTTGGCTATGCATTCCTCTCGTTTGAATGACTCACTTTGCACCCAAGGAAATGTGGAGTCATCTCTCACTATTCTCCCTCACTTCTCACATTTGATCACTCTCAAAGACAAAGAATTACTCTTTCTCCAACCTCTTGTTTCCTAAAGATGACTTCCCCATTTATTTCCAGGTGGGGACAACATTTTCATTATCATTACCAATTTAAATTTTCAGTACCTTGATTTGCTTATCACAATGGGAAAGAGGTGACTTCTCCAATTGACGAAATAGGTTATATTATTTCATTAGGTGGACTAATATGAAAACCGATGCTTGTGCCTGGTTTTCCCTCACATTGCTTACCCTATTTTTCCCTGTTGTTAGCCCCTTTAGCCTCTTAGGTCTAATTGTACTTAAATGTGATGAACTCATTTTACTGCATGTAGAAGATGTTAAAAAAAAAAAGAAAAAGAAAAAGAAAAATGTAGTTCTAAAAGGTCTGGTTAAGAATTTTCTCTTCTGTGTCCAGTTTCGCTAACCCTGATTGATTTAATAAGTTGTGACAGCTCTTTAAAATGTCCCCAACTGCCTTTATTTGGGGATGAAAGAAAAATGAAGAATCATCATATTAGTCTCTGGTTCCTGAATCATTCTTTTATTTTACTTCTTATGGAGTTTTATACTTTGCAGAATAAACAGATATTTAATTTTGAGCTCATGCTTCCTTATAATTACTCTCTCTTGGTTAAGAACCAGGAAGAAGACGGTGTTTTATTATACTATACCACACCTCCCAAACTTTATTAGTCCTATTAATTTTACAGTTTTCATAATTATCTATAATTTTATTTTGTTTTCTTGTTTTTTTGGGATATTGAGATCTCTAGATGCAATAACATCAATAAACTTCTAACCAATCTTCAGTATTTTCTAACATTCTACTGACATTATGCTCTTTGTGAGATGTATCTTGGTAGATCAATTTCATAGGTGTTTCACCTGTATAGTCACATGGGACCCTGCACTCAGGAGGGCTCTTCACTTGGTTTGATGATCTGTTATATTTTTATGCTCTTAATTTTATCTCAGAATTTGTGTTTTGTAAGTGGAAGGTGATTTTAAAAATGGGGCATGCCTGCGGGCAGAGGAAATACATGCAATATGTGCCCTCTGTTTCTTGATGATTCATTCACACACAGAGTCAATTATGCTCCATGAACATAAAATTCTAGTGGGTCCATAAGCATGGGAGTTCAGTGAGATTGACAGTGAGTGTAAGGTAAGTGTATTAATTTCACAGCAGAGTAAGAGAAGTGACTGACAGCCCCAAGAAAGCAAGCTTTCTTTTTGAAACACAATTTGCTTAAGTTGCAGAAAGAAGGTTATTGATGACATTCTAAAAAAATACAAATAACTGAGAAACCTTATCATATTCCTTTTTACTGGTGACACTTTCTTTCCTTTATTAGCCAGGCAATTACACTAAGCTCTATTAATAGTTGCAGAAATACATAAATAAGATATAAAGATACTAAGAATTTCTTTTATGTATAGTAAAACATTAAATTTCAATTATAATAAATTATATTATTTTTGTCTTTTATGCAATATATTGCATCATTTGGTCGGACTCTGCATTTATGCATATTTACAGGAAGCACACATTTCTTTTTTACCTGTTATATTTTGTAGAAGTTAAGGTTTTATTTTATTTTTTCTATTACTTATAATACCTGTTCCCACATATCTGTTCTCCTGCCTATGCCAATCACTAAATGAAGAAAAGGCATATGTATACAAAAAAGATGGAATTGATTGTGGGCACCTTAGAGGTAGCTGTCACACCCATTATGAACCTCAGATATGAATAAATAAAATATTTATTTTATATATTAAATAGTACATTATGTAGTACATTTTAGTTTACATAGTAGTACATTATATTGTTACTGTAGCTCTATACTTTATGAAAGAGATCATTGGTATAATTCCATATAATCCCATCAACACAAATTAGATTTTTATTACTATCATATTCCAGAGAAAATGTGAATTAGAGCTTTCATTGTACCAAAACTTTAACACTACACAATTGCAGCTACTATTTATATTACATTATTTCTCTATTATATCATAAAAGAATTCTGATTTTTATTGAGATAAAAGCTTGGAAAACATTTAAAAGATTAATTTAACACATGTAACCAAAACTCTGTGCACATGAATTAAAATATGCACTTTTCTAAATATCACCTGGAATATTTACAAAAATGTACCTTATATTATATCACTAAAAAAGAATCCGTGTTTTTCTAAAAATGAAAATACTAATGAATATCACACAAAAGATGTTCCCTAACACAGTATATATAAATTGTATCTATAAAAATTAGGTAATAAGAGGGAGTTTGAGTTTCCATTTGACCATGTCAGGGACTTGGAAGTTGTCACCTTGTCCTAATAGTAAGTAAAAAGCTGAACAAAGTGAAAAATTAATAACTCTTTATAAATTTGTCCAGAAGTAAAGTTATAGGGTAAACTCCTGCCCACAAATTTGGGAGATAGACAGGCAAATATGGAGAATCACAATTTACTGAAACAAAAATCCTAAGCAGAATCCTCCGTGAAAACCAGTAATAAAGTAAGAGAACCTGACCATAACTGATAAATTGCTAGAGGCTCAGAGTGAGCATGTCTGAGAGTTAAACATTTCAGACAGACCCAGTCACAGAGAAACCCTGACACTGTGAGATTTACATCCAGGACCTCAACCATGTTCTCCCAGTGAATACAAGAGAAAAATCCTCTCATGTTTCTGTCAGGAGGAGGGGAAAATAAACCACATTGAAATACACCAGGGAATTCTGTTTTTAAATAGGCCTACCCTCAAGAGAAACTATATTACCAGAGCCTAGACTATTGGGGTTTTAATAAAAGACTATCTGGGGAAAGGGAAATACTGACTCAAGCCCTCTCTGGCCTTCCACGTGGGAAAAGGGAAGTGCCTAACTCTAGCCCACTTTGGCTGTCTTATCACACCTAAGCTGGGTGCAAGGAGGCCCAGAAGCACTTGTGAATTTCACAGTTAAGAGAGGCAGGTTTACTAAAAGACCAAGACCTAGTCATATGACTATAGAATGACTTCACAATGTTTATTCATATCAAGAAAATTGTAAGAAAAAAAAGCCTGATGCTCATCACCTGGAGAAAAAAACATATATGTTCATCAGCATAATACATAGCAATGAAAGTAAAATGAATACAAGCAAATTTATGCATGAGTTTTAAATGTATCCTTTTTTTTTTTAGTAAAAGGCAAAATATTTATTTGATTTGAAGAAAAACCAGTGAATTAAATGTATCCTTATATTTAGAAAACATAAAGCAATTCTGATGACTACCTTCGGTGTGGCACCATATTTATAAGACATGAAAAGAATAAAAGCTAAATTATGTGTTCTTTAGTGATAAATCAATAAAATTAGGCAAACTCAATATTAAAAAGTATATGAGTGATAAATATAGTATATAAGACAATAATTATTTCTGGAATGAGACAGGGTTACAAGACTGGAAAGAAGCAAGCACATGCAAGTAGTTTCCTTAAATTGACAACATTCTTTTTCAATAATTTGCATGGCATGTGATATGGTTTGGCTTTGTTTCCCCACTCAAATCTCATTTCAAATTGTAATCACCAAGCGTTGAAGGAAAGACCTGGAGGGAGGTGACTGGATTATGGGGACAGTTTCCTCTATGTGGTTCTCGTAAAATGAATTCTCATGAGATCTGATGGGTTTATAAGGGTCTCTTCCCCTTCACTCTCTTTCTCTCTCCTGCTGCCTTGTGAAGAAATCTCCTTCTTCACAGTTGTTTGGATAAAAAGCTTCCAAGCTTTTACATGAGTAACTAGAATTTCCCAGCTTCACTTTGTTTCACACATAACTTCATACTTGACAAGGTTCACAGAAGCATGGGCAATGCTGAAATAATCAGCTAAGTAGAAATTGATTACTTGTTTTACATTAAAGTTTTTTGATGCAATTAGTCATATTGACAGAGGTAGAGAAAATGGAGACCAAACAGGGCCCAGAGGTCCCAGAAACTATATTTCTTGGTGACTTAGTATTATAATCACAGTCTTACTCAGTTTGTCAGATAAATTATATGGTACCCATACATGGAACAAAGCATTTCATTAGCTAATGAAAAATTCTAAAGAAATAAAAGAGGAGTATTTGTTCTCAGATAAGTTACTGTTCAGTTAGGGCAAAGAGAAAAATACTCTCCAGGCATTCACCTTATTGCACAATCAGCAGGAGCCATCTTTTTACATTAGGTGCTCTGTAGTTTCTTTTTTGATGTTTGTTTTCTTTTGTTTTAAAATTTTATTTTCCAGCTTTGTTGCTGGTACACAGAAACAAAAATTTGTTTTTAATAAATTGAATAATTTTCTTGCATGGGTGTGTTGGTCTGGGTTCTCCAGAGAAATGGAACCAATAGGGAACAAACATACACACACATACACACATGCAAACACATAAGTAAAGATATTTACTGTGAGAAAATTGATGCACACAATTATGGAGACCAAAAAGTCCAAGATCTGCATTTGGTAAGCTGAAGACAAAGGACAACTAATGGGATAGTTCTAGAATGAGTCTGAAGGCCTGAGCACCAGGAGAGCCAATGGTTTAAGTTCCAGTCTGAGCCTGAATCCAAAGGTAGAAGAGGATTGATGTCTCAGACTGAATACAGTCAGGCAGAAAGTTATTCTGCAATTTCCAGAGTCAACTAGACCTTTCTAAAAAAAAAAAAACTGGAAACCAAATGGATTTCACAGCAGTTCTTCACAGTAACAAAATTTGATGTTGGAATTCATAATCCTTAGACTTTCTTTCATAAATCAGACAACATCAAATTTATAAAAATATTTGAAAACTATTCCAAAGCAATATAGTAACAGGTGAATTAAAATACAAGTGAAAAATAAAAGTATATTGCAAATATACTTTTGCAATATTTTGAATTTTGCAAAAATTCAAAATGCAGGCAGAAAAATATTGTGAGCAGGGTAGAATTAATTTCTTGTAATGCCATGAGTATTTAATGGGATCATACTAGTTGTGGATTATTTTAGAAGCTACCAAGGCAAATTAAACATGAATCGTGATCTCAAGAATCTTATAGCATGGCAAATATGAATAGAGACCACCAAAATCAATCAAGTTACAAAAAAATATTATGGAGGACAATGCCTCACCTTTTTTTTTTTTTTTTTTTTTTTTTTTGCCTAATACATCTGCCTCAAACATGGACTTTTAACAGCCAGCAGCCACTGTATCTTTTATTGAAGGACTGCCCTTTAGCTAGTGGAACCACTTGCTCCAGACAGAGGAAACTGAGTTCTTCACGGGATTTCTGCCTAAGATCTCACCGATACTTGGCTTCTCCCTTCTGGGAACTGAACCTAAGTTTAGTACAGGATAAATCTACAGGTCCTGAGAAGGAAAACAGAAGCCTCCCCAGGAAGTAACCTTGTTTTTGATTTCATATTCTATGTGGAGCAAGATCATCTTGACTTTGTTATGATGGTTTTATTGCTTTCATGTTCAGAGATAAGTATTAGTTATTACTTTATGTTGCAAAGAGTATCTAATCAATCTACCTAATTTTAAACATTTTTTTCTTTTTTTAAATGTAGTACAATCTCAAATCTATTGAAATTATTACATTCACTTATGATAAGAATGAATCTCATGGACAAAATGATTAACACTCCTAGAGAACTGACTTGTTTAAACAATGATTATGTAGCTTGTCCATGTGAAATGCAATTCAGGAATCTTTCAGCATTTTTGTTACTTCAGTTATAGCGTACAAAGTTCAGCTTAATTAATTAATCCTAGATTCTTGTAAACAAAAACGTTATGTTTGCTACAGTAATAATAAATTTCCATTTATCAAGAAAAGGAAATCAGCTTCATCCACTGGAAGAATTACTTTTTCTTTTTTTATCCTCTTCAAAAGTACAGATTGACTTAAATTCTAGAAAAGAGTTCAGGAAATTATATTACATAATGAAACATGTTAAATGTCACAAGAAACATGAGTTACCTTCAAGAGATACATATAAAATTGTTTGATGATAGATTTTTTTATTAAGTGATGAAGGAGAATTTGTTAAATGAGAGCTGGATCAATTTACTCTGTTACAAGTTAGTTAGACTGTCTGAAATATGTTTAAAGAGGATGGAGATTATGCTTTGGGACCAGAGGGTCAATAATACATCTTCCTAAAAGGACTGTATATCTACTATTCACTAGAATGTTAGACCTAGGATAATATCTGCTCTGCATGAGGAGCTAGCGGATCTTCAGTTCTATGCTGAAACTACAGTTAAATTCTAGTAATTGAATCCAAGATAAATGTTGGTAAAGTTTCTGACAAAGAGAGCTTGGCATATTATTTTTTAGCTGCCTACAGCCAAAGTAAATTATATTAATTAGACAGAAATTCACAGAATAAATTATGGTTAATTAGCCTGATCCACACAAATTATAATGAAGTCAAATGAACTAAGTGAATTGCAGCAGATCAGGCAGGATGAGACACTTCTAGATTATATTCCCAAATCTGAAATTTCGGTAGTCTGAATCTTTTATGGGGAGAAATCTGGGACTTCTTAACTCAATCAATCCTATTTATATGTCAAAACTTTTTTTTTTTTTTTTTTTTTTTTTGAGACAAGGTCTTGTCACCCAGACTGGA
The DNA here is from genome assembly GCF_000951035.1 of Colobus angolensis palliatus. NCBI lineage: Eukaryota > Metazoa > Chordata > Mammalia > Primates > Cercopithecidae > Colobus > Colobus angolensis. The sequence goes on along the minus strand of NW_012114599.1, from coordinate 14,099,331 downwards.
GTGCAGTGGCCCAATCTTGGCTCACTGCAACCTCCACCTCCCAGGCTCAAACAATCCACCTGCTTCAACTTCATGAGTAATTGGGACTACAGGCATGTGCCACCATGCCCAGCTAATTTTTTTGTATTTTTGGTAGAAATGGAGTTTGGCCATGTTGCCCAGGCTACTCTTGAACACCTGGATTCAAGCAATCTGCCCACTTCAGTTTCTGAAAGAGCTGGGATCAGAGGCATGAGCCACCATGCCCAGCCAGTGTATGCTAAAATATTAATACAATTTTAAAAGGTTTTATATTATTTTTTCCACACAGTAAGAAATGTCTTGTTGCTATGGATTTTCATTTTATCATATGACAGAAGGCGTTCCAACTGTCTTATCAGAGCAAAGGAAACATGAGGCACGATGGGAAGGCACAATGTTGTGGGTGTGGCTGAACACAGATGGGGGCCAATAGCCTTTTGCTCCCTCCCTCATTATCTCTCTTTTTCTCTCCTTCCTTCTTTCCTTCCTTCCTTCCTTCCTTCCTTCCTTCCTTCCTTCCTTCCTTCCTTCCTTCCCTCCTTCCCTCCTTCCTTCCTCTCTTCTCTCTAACCTTCTTCCTTCCTTTCCTTTTTACTTTCAAATTAGAAAGTTGTGTTAGATTACTGGGAAGGAACCAATTTCCCCCTAATGGCAGAAGATGATAATGTGAGGCAACAGAGACCAGAGGATGGTAGAGGCCAGAGGATAGTATAGAGACAACAGATAATAGTGGTTAATTGATTGTCCCACAAAAAAGACAACCCTTAGGGCATATATGATAGAATTATCCAACTCTAGAAAATATTAAACATTTAACAAATTCAGCATCAAACTTGGTCTTGGCCAGAATCCAGCAAATATCATAGAAAAATTTTAATTCATTAACTCATTTATTTATTTATTCACTCAAAAAACATTTGATTATCTTTTATGTATGAAGTTACCTGCCCCATATCAGAAGAAGTAGGCAGGCAGGACAAGGATTTAAACATAAGACCAAGAACTATAAAACTACTATTAGTTTGGTACAAAAGTGATGGGGTTTGGCCAAAACTGCAATTACCTTTGCACCAAGCTGACAGAAGAAAACAGAGGAAAAGCTGTATATATTTTATATATATATATATATTAATTTTCACCCCAAAAATGCAGCAACAAAAGAAAAAAATAGACCAATGGGATAATCAAACCAAAAAGCTTCTGTATAGCAAAGAAAACAACAGAGTAAAGAGAACCTATGAATTGGGAGAAATTTTAAGATTCTAAAAGAATCTATAAACTTTATACAAGGACAATGAATAATCTGATTAATAATTAGGCAAAGGACTTGAATAGACATTCCTCAAAAGAAGACATGTATATCTAACAGATAAGCAAAATTTCTCAATATCACTGATCACTGGGAAGACGAAAATTCAAAATCATGATGAGATATCACCTCACACATAAGAATGGCTAATTTAGAAAAGTTTTAAAAAGACAAAAGATAAGTATTAGCAAGGATATAGAGAAAAGTTAACACTTTGCATTATTGATGGGAATGCACATTCGTGCAGCCACTATGGAAAACATTATGAAGGTTCCTCCAAAAACTAAAAATAGAATTACCAAATGATCCAACAATTCAATTTCTGGTTATTTACTCAAAAGATCTGAAATTAGTATGCTGAAGAGATGTTTGCACTCCCATATTTACTGATGCATTATTCACAGTAGTCAAGTTATGGAATCAATGTAAGAGTCCATCAAGGGACGCATAGATAAAGAAAATATGGTATTTATAGTTGACCTTCTGTATCTGGAGGTTTGGCAACTGCAGAATCAACCAACTGCAGATTAAAAATATCTGAAATAAATAAATATTAACAGTATGACAATAAAAATGATCAAATCTTAAAAATACGGTGTAACAGCTATGTAGACAGCATTTCCATTGTATTAGGTATTTTAGAAAATCTAGAGACAATTTAAAATACATAGACGAATGTGCATAGGTTATAGGTAGACACTACACCATTTTATATAAGGGACTTGAGCATCCATGGATTTTGGTATGCAGGAGTTCCGGAACCAATTCCCCATGGATACCAAGAAACTACTATACACACAGTGGAATACTATGCATTCATAAAAAGAGAAAGAATTCTGTTATTCTTGACAACATAGATGGAATTGGAGAATGTCACCCTAAGTGAAATAAACCAAACACAGAAAGACAAATACAGCATGTTCCTATTTATATGTGGACTCTAAAATGATGGCACTCATAGAAGCAAGGGTAGAATGGTGGTTACCAGATGCTGGTGAGGAATGTGGAACTGATAGTAATAGAGTACAAAGTTTCAGTTTGGCAAAAGGAATAAATTTTATTTTTTTAGATCAATAGCACAGGATGGTAAATATAGCTAATAACTGAGTACTACACATTACAATGTCACTAAGAATAAATTTCAAATATTCTCATCACAAAACAAATTGAATATTTGAGGTGATAGATGTGTTTATTAGCTTAATTTAATCATTCCACATTTTATTCAAAAATTGTAACACCACTTTGTACTCCATAAATATATACGACTATAATTTGTCAACATGCAAGAAAAAAATACAAAGGAAATAATACATTTCTCTCTGTGTTAGACATGATTCCATTTTCCCAGATGGCTTTAACCTTTAACCATAACATAATATATACAGACAATACTTGTTGCCCATGGACTTGAGCTGTCAGTAAATTTTTTGCAGTAAGAGCTGGCAATTCAAACGGGTTTTTGAAAGATAGCAAGAACCCTTTCAATTAGAATCACTGTGGAGAATTTCTGAGCCTTGAACACAAGGCTACTTGTCGTCAAGGCTCAGAATTCCATCCATGTTGAAATTCTGAGCATTGCTACTGAGCAACCCTGGAATCAAAAAAGAGAAAGGAGAAGCTGACTTTCCAGCATAGTAATTTTTTTAATGATGATGAAATATAATTCAAATCATTCTGTATATCTAAAATACGTAATTTATACCTAATTTATAGTAAGCAATCAATATTTATATGTGACCTCAAACTATTTATCTAGAATATCCCTTAATTATGCAATAAATTTATTGCCTAGTCCTAATTTCAGAATAGCATTACTTTGGGTACAGAATACACATGTCTTTATTATTACAAAAGCTTTTCCTTAATATTTGTTATGATGTGCCTCTGTAACCCCATTTTGCATGAAAAGAATCTCCCCAGGAGTAGGTCTTCGGCAAATCGTTGGTAAAGATCTTCAGGTGGTTTTGAAGTCCCTTTCTAACTACAAACCATTTCTATAGAGGAGCCTTCCAGTGTTTGCTTTTATAGTCTAGGGTATTTAATTTACCCCACGAGGCTGTCATTTTTACTTCTAATCCAATCTACCCAAGTCTTCATCCATAAAATAACACCAATGACACTTATAGTTAAAGTGGAATAATATTTAACCATTATCAATTACTGTGAGGATGAAATTTTCCCTAAGAATAACACTGGCTTATTCCCACTTCTTTATTCACGCTGCTGGTAGAGAGTTGTAGTGCCTTGGAGAGCCCTGTAGATGTTTGACACAGCACTCCTCCCTTTACTTGGGAGGATGTCTCTTAAAAAAATACTTTATGGAATAAGTTTTACCATGGCTGTTCCCCTATATTTTACATATATGGCACAAGCAGTAGCTCATAATTTATTATTTATATGTATTAGTACATTATTGTTTGAATTGGGCAGGTATAACTTGACCATTGTCAAAGTGAGTAGCTGCTTATCTGTCATTCCTCTATGAAGTGGGGCACTACCCTATAAAAAGGATGTGCATGCATGATCAGTTCCCCATTGATTAATGTAAAGTTGGGTCTCCTTAACAGTCATTAAAAACCAAGGATAGAACTTGTCATGGAAGCAATAAAGAATTAAATGATTTGCTCACACTCGATCAAATTCACATAATTTGGATTAGTTACAAACTGAATTTAGGAAAGTAAAAATTTCCTATGTTGTTTTTAATAAGGAGTCCTTGGGGGTAAAAGTGGTTTCTCACTGCAGAGTTATTTTAATACTACAAAATAAAACAGTATTACCAAAGTACATGATCACAGCTCTCTGAAATTTATGTTCAGGCCCCTAATTTAAAATTGCTGTCCTGAAGGTACATGGTATTATCCAGTCCCCTACTTTTCTGGAGAAAGACTTGCTTGATAGACATATGGCATAAAGACTATTAGACACTTGTAAATCTATTTAGCAAGAGAAAGAGGAACAAGAAAGTCTGATGCAGGAGGGATGCTACAGGAAAACAAGTTAGATGGAACCCGTTGCTAGGAAACAAGGCAAACTAAGTGCATTGGAGTAGTTAGGTGGGCAACTCTGCCAGAATAACAGCCCTGCACATCCATGCAGAGACGGAAGCGAAACAGATTCACAGCCTATGTCAGGGAACAACACAAACTTTGAAATATAGCCTTGTAGGTACAGAGAAACCTCACTTCATACATATTCTGAGCCAGAAAAAAGAAGAAGAGAGGAGGGGAATAGTCAAAGAATCTTCTTAGCCTACATCCATAGTCCATCCCTAAATTAAATTTGAATGTAGCCCAATGTTATTTCAAAGTTATGATATTTCTCACAAGCTCCATTGTAAAGTAGAAATATTCCTGTGTAGTAATAATTTATACCCAGAGCAAAAATCAAGGAAATCTTGACAATAATTATAGTTTAAGGCGGTAAGACAGATGGGGATATTTCCTGGGTAATGAACTGACACACTGAGTTTTCAGTTTCCACTGGGGATTGTCTAGTCTACATGGTCCAGACAAAACGTTCCATACCACCTCCTTCCTGAATTTCATCTTTAGTTTCTCTCTCTCATTAGTACTCATCATTCTTGTGTTCTGTTCAATGCATTTAGGGCATTTGATTGTACTATGAGTTTCTAAGGGTACTTTCCACTCCATTGACTTACATTAATAACATCTAGATTGAGCCATGGATGGCAATAAATACATAAGAAATATTTATTGCATATTTGAAACAATGACTGAATATTTATTTTATTATTCATACATTTTCTTTTCTTTCTTTATACGTGCATATTCTATCTTCCTGAAAAATATTTAATCCCTTTAAGAATAATACAGAGTATCTATATTTTTTATTCCTCCCTTAATGAAAGTAGTTTAAAATTAAGCAAAAAACAGATATTTGAAGAGTACTCATTATGTTAAATTGAATAACTCTAGTCAGGTAATTCATTTGGAGAAAGGGCAAAGCTATGCGAGCGAGACTCAAAATAGATTTTGAAAGCAGTTTAATAGCTTCGACTTTTTAATGAGATTACTGCAGTTTATAACAATGACAGTGACAAAATAAAGTAAAAACAGTAATAGTAAACATTCATTAAATACCTAAGCGACATTCTAAGAATCAAGAATACAGACCAAAAAAAATTAGACAATAACCTCTGCCTTCACTGAATTTACTATCCAGTTGGGGGAGGCAGACAATAAACCATAAAATATATAGAGTGCTAAATGATGATAGATCCTACAGAGAAAAGAAAAAAAAGCAGGAAAAGGGAAAACAGAATATTGGGATATTGTAATCCTCAATACTATGATCTGGGGCAAAGGTTACATTTGAGTTAGGATCCACATCAGGTGAGAGAGGAACTGGAGTATCCTGAAAAGAATTCTAGGAAGAGAAAACAGAAAATATAAATGTCCTGAATAGGAGGGTGCCTAGTATATGAGGAATAGCAAGGAGGGAAGTGTGGCTAGACCTGAGTGAGCCAAAAAAAAAAAAAGGGAGTAATAGGAGAAAACGTCAGAGAATTTACAGCAGGTAAATCCTGTTCAAACTTGATGGTCACAACAATGCCTTTGGCTTGTTCTTTCTGTGAGGTGTGGGTAATTGAAAGGAATTGAGAACAGTCATGTCATACTTGGACTCTATAATAGAATCTCTTTGACTTCTGTTTTAAGAAAAGACTGAGGAAAGTCCAAGAGAAAAACAGCTAGACCATAAGAGGGATGTGGCAATAACCTAAATTTGGTTTGGATCAAGGTTTTATGATGGAAGTAATGAGAAGTGGTTTTAAAGGTAGAAAAATTTTAAAGGTAGAAAAATCAGGTTTTCTGACAGTGTGAATGTAGAGATTTTGGCCTGAAGAACTGTAATGATGGTGTTATCTTTGACAGAGATAGAAAATATTGTGGCATACAGTTTTGGCAGTAAAGTTGTTGGGAGCTTCTTGAGGGATGGGTTAGGATCTTGGTCATATACACTTAAAGATTGCAATGCTTATTAGACAATCAAGTGGCAATGTCTACCAGGCAGTTGGATATACAAGTCTGATGTTCTGGGAAGAGGTCTTACCTATAGGTATAAATTTGAGACAAATATGAGGATTGATTAAATTATACCCTTATTCATGTAAGAGGTGATAAGATCTACTAGGTAAGTGGAATTGATTGCTTTTATCAGCTGCACAATTAATTTATCTATATTATTAACTGGAGAAAAGTTAGAATAATTGGGAATAGATTCAAGTAAGGGTTAGATGTGGTAGACAGTTTGTAGAAGTTCTCTCTTATTTTCTATTATTTTCTCAATGAAATAGAAAACAAAGTTAAGAATGATGATGAGGGTTTAGGGTTTCCAAGTATTATTTTATAGTGCAAACATGTTCTGAATCTAACACTCTTCTCCTGTGTCTTGTATTGTCTCTGCCAGGACACTCTAGATGTTCTATATTCAGTATTTTTTCCAGTCAATGACAAAAAATTGGCTTTTAGAGCAATTTTTCAATCATACCCATTGACAGCTTAAATCACTTCAATGGCAACACAAGCTGGAAGTCATACCTCTACAAATAAAGATCTGGAGAGTCTCTTAAGTTTCTTCTTGCAGTGTTGGCTGAAAGAAAGCCAAAAGAAACATGTAAGAATTAAAATTATTTATTTTTCATATTTAGGATATAAAAGATTATTCTTTGGCCAAGGTTCCAAGTCTTGCATAAGTAACCACCATTAGGAATAAAATCAGATTACTACCCATGCTCTGAAAATCAGTCAAACACCAGCCTGATTCATGTAACTATGACTTCTGAAAGTCAATCAATCATTAAACTTCATTTTTGAAAATAGACTAATCAGTGTTAACTCCATGCTTCTAAACATCAGTCAATCAACAAATGCTTCGGTGTATCTTCTGTGTTTCTAAAAGTCAGCTGGTGAACATCAGCCTTAGTACAATGACCACACCAGTAGAATATGAAGTTCTGTAGTCCTTAAACCCTCCTACCTCTGAAAGTCTGCCAAGCTTTGATAAGCCTGTCTTTCCAAAACCTTATGTAATATTATCTCTGACATTACATAAAGACAATGCCTTACAGATATTGCTATTACTGTAAGCGAAGGAAAACTTCACCTTTTGCTCCAGATATTAGTCAATTTTATTGTTAGTTTGCAAGTTCACAATCCTTTCAACAACTCAACCCTTGTTTATGGTTACTTATTAATTTGGACTTGTGAGTGACAAATGCAATGAAGATTCCCTGAGATTATTAAATTCAGTCTTTTCAATTCTTGTGGTGGTTTCTATTACCTATTTGTGTTTTTGTATATTATAATCCTCAAATGCCAAAACACAGAAATAAACTTTCGATAAATTTTCTGAAGAGTGACATTTACTAAACAAAGAAAATGCTCTTTTAGACCTCTGTGTGTAGTATACAATTACTCATACGATACGGAAGAAGGCAAAAAATCAGATATAAACCAGCATATAGGCACAAGTGATATATGATTTCTTAACTAATATTATAATTGTGGCAAAAAATAAAAATTTGATTAAGGGAAATTCATATGAAGCAGTAGAAGTTGGAACACCTTCCATACGATATACATCAGCATCAGTATTTAAGCTCAAATTTCTTTGGAACATACAGCTACCAAAAACATTTTCTGATTCTAAAATCACAAGCAAACTTTTAAGTACCAAAATTACATCTACTGTAATAATACAAATATATAATAGTTACATTTACTATGGCAGAGATCATAAAATATCAAAATGATTTGCCATTTTACAAAAGAGCCATGGTGAAAATAATCACAAGGCAGAAAAATAATTCCCTTTGCTTGTGCAATATTTTCCTCATGAAAAAGGCTTCCTTAGAAGGTTATGAAGCGTAAAATCCCTTTTAGATGAAACTTCAGAAACAACAGCAAATTTTTGCAGACTCTTTTTTAGTTAGGACTTAATGAGGAAAAAATGTACTGACTTTAGTAGAAGTAATAAAAATACAAATAAAAGTAAATGTGTAAATATGCAAACAAGGTTTATTTAAAGTTGAATCAAAGGGTGAATGATTCTTCATAAGGTGTTAGCTTTTTGATCCATATTGTACATGACACTGCTCAAAGAATGTCATGCTATTGGCATCAAATATTTCCTATTGGCACTACAGAGATCACATGAAATTATTTTCTAATTTCAGTATGTATGCTATCAAACCCATGATAAAGGACTTTTGAGATTTTGTTGGAATTCAGGATTGTTCGGTTCTCTCATATTCAGAAGCCCATTGGTTCTCTTTTAACAAATACAGTGAGAGAATATCCAGCTTATTGAAATCATACTTTAGTTCTGAACAGGCCCCTCCCAATGCTTGTTGATTTTCTAAGTAATTCATTGAATGAATTCTATTTATTCCTTGTTAATACTTTTCAACATCTCTTTAACAATAGGAGTATGCAAATTGAAGGAAAAGCACACTGTGTCATATAAGTGCTCCATTGCTTCAGAAGCTTGTTGAACATGTTAAAGCAAAAAGTGATGGAAAAATATCTCTTTAAGTGTCAAAGCTGTTTTAAAAGAGACATTACTTAAGAACAAGAAAAGAAATTTCATCTTTAAGTGTATCATTATTATGGCATTTGCCATGAGTATCTTTTAAATATATTTTATACTTTGAAGAATTTGATTTTACATAATGGTTACATGGGAACAAATGGCATCCTCATGTGTAGTGTTGAACAACAAGGGAATAAAATTTGAAGACCATATTCTTTCTCTTCAGGCCACAGCATTTGAAAAATCATCAATCAATCCATGCTACATAATCCTAATAATGGAAAGGAATGAATAAAGTTATGCCAAAAAAAAGATGGCATTGTAAGTTTCAACAAATCAAGTTTGAAAAGCGAGAGACTTTGTGAATTTTATGCCAGTACATGCTAATATAGTGGCTCATAGTGTCAACGTTGAATGTGTTATATCATTAATAATTTTTCAGTGAACAAATGAACAAAATTAATTGGATATGACCACTATAGAAACTGTGTCATTATGGAACGACATATAAATGGAATACATACTGCAAGGAATTTTATAAGCAAACTCTGTGAAACAAAAAAACCATTTAGGAGAGCCAAACCATCAGGGAATATGATTTTTAAAAACAGAGGTAGGTGATTTACATACTTGTTATTTATTTTAGGTAAACAATTATTGTTTAAGTATAAGTATTCCACATGTCATCTTTTTCTTTTATCACAGTGTACATATACATAAGCATTTAGATTTAATTCAAATTTTCCTGAGCATCCTGTATTCGTTTGACTAAATGTGGCAATCTTAAAAGGGTTGAGATTTTGAGAAGAGATTAAAAGGAATGAGTCACCTTATAGAATTCCAGAATAAATGAAACAGAAAAAGGTAGTGTGATTGTCAAGCAGCATTTTGGGGCCATTTGAAGTTTGAAGTCACATATTCAAAATAAGACTAATCGGCATGGGTATGTGTTATCTCCAATCCCCTTCAGCTATATGGGTGATGGCATGAAGTGGACAGAGAGATGTATATAATTAGTGTTATTAGTGTTTATTATTTTTACCAGTTAATGTTTCAGTTTTACCAATAATATTATTCTATTAGATATATTTCCATTAAAAATAATTATTATTTGACTCCAGTCTGCACTTTCAAACAACATACTATACTCCCTCATAATGAAAGGTAATTATTTAAGACAACTCTTTCTTCCTTACATTATAAGATCTGAAATAGAACAACAAAGGAAAAATCAAACCACATTTAATCAAAAATAATTAGTAAACCAGGCATATTGAAAATATAATCTCCAACACTAAAAGATGGTAGAAATTTCTTTTTGCCTTTGTCTCTATATTTGCTCATGTTCTCAAAAAATACAAAGAAGGTCACATTCATTGGAATCTAACAAAGAGCGAGGAAATTTAATAATCTTTACAAAAGGCAGAAATTAGGCTAGAAGTAAGAATTTAGGAAATGTAGTTTTTAATTGTGTCCATGTATTAGTCCATTTTCACACTGCTATGAAGAACCACCAGAGACAGGGTAATTAAAAAACAAAAGAGGTTTAATTTCTTCATAGTTCTGAATGGCTGGGGAGGCCTCAGGAAACTCACAATTGTGGTAGAGGGTGAAGGGGAAGCAATGCACATCTTAAATGGTGGCAGGAGAAAGAGAGAAAGAGGGAAGTGTCACACTTTTCAACCATCAGATCTCATGAGAACTCATTCACTATCAAGAGAACAGCACAAGAGAAATCCACTCCCATGATCCAATCACCTCCCACCATGCCCTTCCCCTGACACATGGGGATGATAATTTGAGGTGAGATTTGGGTGAGAACACAGAGCCAAACCATATCAGTTCATTTACCAAGTCAATACCATAAGGATATTTTGATCATATCATCAGCAAATGTGGTGTCTTTCTCAAGATAATATACAAACGCTGAAGGGAAACATGATCTTACTTGGCATATCATAAGCTTCTCTGAAGATAGAATAAGATACCTGCAAGCAGAATCATTGAGCCAAAACTGTTTCCTTCAGAATACTCTCTGAGGTTAACTGTCATTTCTGATAATAATAAGGTTGAAAAAACTATTTAAATATTTAATTATTTAATTTTGGACCCTTATATGCTGAGGTTGTATTTCCCAATGAATTTTGACTATGGGCAATATATATTTCCTATCAAAAATGTCTGCATTATATTGCAGGGGCAGAAAATATTTTCTGTTTTTCTGCTAGTCCCATAATACAAATGCTTTTAGACATCCAATGATCTATTTCCTTAGTAAGTCTCTATTTCAGTGTTTATGTATGAGATTGATCTAATGCCCAAAGGAGAAATATCATCAGCTTTTACATTTTCAGAAGGGTGCATATGCATTTTGCTTCTCTTTTTTATGAAGCCCTTTTTACTGCTTTCTCTTAAGAACATATTATGAAAAATCCAATTTTCCTACAGATATGTCAGACTGTGCTGTTTCTTGAGAGCTAGAACAAAACCTACTTTCAAGATGATTTATGCAATTTGGAACCAAATAGGTGGGTGTTCAGCTTAAAAAATTATCATAGAATTATCACTTGCAATATTTCCACAATCTGGAACAGCTACTCATTTATCATTTTTCATCTGTTGTGCATCCACTAATGAGGAGTGAGGCAACACACTGAGCAGAGATTGAACAAACTCATGCATTGTTCTGCACTAAACAGCTGAGCTAAAGAGGAAATAATAAGGAGATTAAACAAATGGCTCTATAATGGAGATATGGAAGAGGTAGGAAAGGGACAGTGGTTCAGGGAGTTGTAAGAAAGTTCCAAAGAAAATGACATTATCATCTTCTCAACTCACCATTTGTTGGTGTGCATATTTACATATTTGTTTATGTTTAATGTAATAATGTAAGGTATTACATTTTAATGTAATAGTATTTGATCCATGAAAAAGTGTAGGCTGGGCGTGGTGGCTCAAGCCTGTAATCCCAGCACTTTGGGAGGCCGAGACGGGCGGATCACGAGGTCAGGAGATCGAGACCATCCTGGCTAACATGGTGAAACCCCGTCTCTACTAAAAAATACAAAAACTAGCCAGGCGAGGTGGCGGGCGCCTGTAGTCCCAGCTACTCGGGAGGCTGAGGCAGGAGAATGGCGGGAACCTGGGAGGCAGAGCTTGCAGTGAGCTGAGATCCGGCCACTGCACTCCAGCCCGGGCGACAGAGCGAGACTCCGTCTCAAAAAAAAAAAGAAAAGAAAAGAAAAAAGAAAAAGTGTAACATACCTGTATTATATACTAAAGCACAGTAATAAAATGAATATGCATTAAACCACCATCTAATTTATAAAGTAAAATTTTACAATACCATTTCATCTAAGTGTTCCTCCTTACAACTGCCTCTCCTACAAATGTGAGCGCACTATAAATGCTATCTTTATATCCTTTATTATTTTTATTTACATACAATACTTATATATTCATTCATAAACATTCAATTGCCAGTTTATCTTTTTTTGGACCTTTGTAAAAGGAGTATCTTACTGAAAGTAGGTCTCCTGAATATGAATTACATCATATTCATGCATATTGTACCACATATCTTCATTTCATTCATTTCCACATGCAAAATATCTGAGTGGGTGAATGAATCTTTCTACATGCCCATTTTTTTCTGAAAATTTGAGGTCTCTCTTTCCTTATTTCTCTTTCCCTTGTTTCTTTCCTGCATCTCTCTCTTTCCCTCCCTTCTTCTTTATTTCTCTTTTTCTCCCCTTCTTTCCCTCTCTTCTTCCTTTTTTCTTTTATTTCCTTCTTTGTTTCATTCCATCCTTTCTTCCTTCCTTCTTTGTTTTTCCTTTTTTTCTTTTACTTTCTTTCTTTTTTTTTTTTAATTACAGCAGTTTTACAATAAGCATTCTTTTTTTCTTTTTCTTTTTCTTTTTCTTTTTTTTTTTTTGAGACGGAGTCTCACTCTGTCGTCCAGGCTGGAGTGCAGTGGTGCGATCTCGGCTCACTGCAAGCTCTGCCTCCCGGGTTCACGCCATTCTCCTGCCTCAGCCTCCTGAGTAGCTGGGACTACAGGCGCCGCCACCGCTCCCGGCTAATTTGTGTGTGTGTGTGTGTGTGTTTAGCAGAGATGGGGTTTCATCGTGTTAGCTAGAATGGTTTCTATGTCCTGACCTCGTGATCCACCCGCCTCGGCCTCCCAAAGTGCTGGGATTACAGGCGTGAGCCACCGCGCCTGGCCACAATAAGCATTCTTGTAGCTCTCTTGACACTTGACAGAGAGAAAGCATAGAATGTATTCTATGGGAGTGAAATTGTTGGATCATAGCTGATGTAAATTTTCAGCATCAAAGAATAACGACAGCTTATTTCTGCTTATATTTATACTTCCTCCAGCAATTAGTTGACTCATCTCCTCTCTGATTGTTGGATTTGTCTGGTTTTGATTATCGTCGGTGGGAATAAAATCAGGCCAATAGTTTTTAAATGCTAATTTGTATTTCCCTTAGTAATAATAAAGTTAAACATCTTTCACGAGCTTGTTTGCAACGTTTGCTCTTCTGTGAGATGCCCGTTTGTGTCCTTTTCTCAATTTTCTATTGAGTTTTGTCCTTTTCTAACTGATTTGTAAGAGTCTTCCTAATCCTTTGCAAATTTCATGTACTGCAGACGTTTGTTTGTGTTTTGTCTTTTCACTGTCTTTAGGTGTTTTTTGCAGAGAAGTTTTTAATGAACATATAGTAAAATTTGTCCATTTTAAACGCTTAACATGTATTTTAATTTGTCTTTCCCTAGCTCAAATTTATAAAAAAAGAATCTTATTTTCTTTTAAGGTCTCAAATATTCCCCTTGAACCATTCCCCTTATCCTATCTAGAATTAACTTATGTGTATGGTGGAAAGTAAGAATCCAATTTAAGGATCCAATTTATGTGGGCAGTTAATTGTTCAGTCTCACATTTTGAATACTCTTTCTTCCACGATGATCTTCAATTGCACCTTTGTGATATATTAAGTTATAAAACACAGTCTTATTTCCCAGATCTTCATTTTGTTCCGTGGGTCAATGTTTTTGTATCTCTGTACCAATAATATATTGACTTTATCACTAGAGGTGTACAATATGCATTGATAGCTGGTAGGGTACATTATTCAGTTTTGTCCATTTTTGGTCTTTACTCCTCCAGATAAATTTTCAAATTAGTTTGTCAAGATTCATGAAAAACGCTGTTGGTATTTTGGTCAAAATTGCATTGAATTTCAGATAAATTAAAGGACAACTGATGTGTATATGATTTTGAGCTTTCATTTTTATAGGAATAGTATAGATCTTCACTTCTATACGTCCTTCAGAAAAATTTGGTTTGATCTGGAGGCTGATCTTCTCCACCAATTCTATAGCTTAGCAAAATTCTGGCTCAGTTGGTATGAATTCAGTAAAGCTCTAGACCAGCATCATCTTTTCCAATAGGTACATTATGCAAGCCACATGTGTAATTTAAATTTTTTTAGTAGCCATAGTATTTAAAAAGTGAAAAGACACAGATGAAGTTAATTTTAATAAAGTGTTTATTGAACCTACTATATCTAGAATGTTATTTTGACATTAAAGCAATATAAAAATTAATAAGATATTTTGCATTTTATTCAAATTTTGTCTTCAAACTCTAGTGTGTATGACTAAAGCACATCTCACTTTGAACTAACCTCATTGGGAGTACTCAATGGCCACATGTCACTAGGGACTTCTGTATCAGTACAGCTGGAAAACTTCCCCTTTCTGTTAAGGTCACTCTTCTGAACAGGAAATGTCCTTGAATACATAGTTACATGGAGGTTCTTTGGCCCTTTTTTTCAGCTATAATTATTAGGGGAATAGTCCTCTACTGGAAGCCCATTCATGAAGCAATCTATAGAGTGATACCGAAACAGTATAAAGAAGAGACTTGGTCCTGGCAGATAAGAGACAATGTAACCAAGGCCCCATGGGTCACACATGACTAGGCAGATTTCCTTCCCTAACTATTTTTGCCTCCTTTACAAGCTGACACAAATTACACGCCAGAAGAGGGGCCTCTCCTGATTCAGCTGACCAGGCTGAACTCCTAACCATAAAAAGAAGAAACCAACTCTTTACCTCTTTGAGTAATGTCTTCTGAGGTTACTGAAGCCAGACTCTGGCATTTCCAGAAAGAACCAGACCAGATCCAGGCAGCATAAAGACAAGATAAACTACAGTGCTGACCTTTCAGGGAGTTTTTCCTCACTATAATCTCATTACAGTATTGAAAATCACACCCAGGGGTGGAGACTCAACATGCTAATAACACATACAACACATTAAGAAACATGTTGTATTAGTCCACTCTCACACTGCTATAAAGACATACTTGAGGCTGGGTAATTTATAAACGAAAGAGGTTTTATCAGCTTATAATTCTGCAAGCTGTACAAGCTGTTCTGCTTCTGGGGAGGCCTTAGAAAACTTACAATCATGGCAGAAGGCAAAGGGGAAGTAGACACGTCTTCATATGGCTGGCAGGAGAGAGAGAGAGAAGAGCTATGCACTTTCAAAGAACCAGACCTCATGAGACCTAACTCACTATCAGGATAAGGGCAAGGGGGAAATCCACCCCCTGATCAAATCACCTTCCACCAGGTTCCTCCCTCAACTTTGGAGATTAGAATTCAACATGAAATTTGGATGGAGACACAGAGCTAAACCATATCGTATGTTAAAGTGCAGCAGGTGCTGAAAGTTCCCTGCCTCTAGATGCCTACATGTCACTCCTTTTCTGGCCTCAGCTTCTATAAAATGACAAGAGCCAAGCCCTTCAGAGACCTGGCACTGGGATCCTTTTCCCATGCATTGCTCCCTCGCTTTGCTCAAGCTGCAACCCTATTAAAGCTTGCCTGAGAAAAATTTCTATTTGACCTGGTGTTCATTTCTATTTATCCAAGAGTGAAGACTCAGGGTCCAAGCTACAGTAACAATATCTGCTTGAAAAGAATGTTCATTGGCCGGGCGCGATCGAGACCATCCTGGCTAACACGATGAAACCCTGTCTCTACTAAAAAATACAAAAAACTAGCCGGGCGAGGTGGCGGGCGCCTGTAGTCCCAGCTACTCGGGAGGCTGAGGCAGGAGAATGGCGTGAACCCAGGAGGCGGAGCTTGCAGTGAGCTGAGATCCGGCCACTGCACTCCAGCCTGGGCGACAGAGCGAGACTCCGTCTCAAAAAAAAAAAAAAAAAAAGAAAAGAATGTTCATTTTCCACTTGTTGGATGCTGAACTCTATATGTTTGTTTAATCAAGCTTATTGATTACATTATTCATATCACGTTTATGAATAAATATTTTGTCTGTTTGATCGATTAATAATTGGGGGAAATTTGCTAAAATCTTACACTATGGTATTAGTGGAGTTATCAACTTTCCTCTTTAGTTCTATTAATTTGGGCTTCATTTATCCTGTGGCTTTTAAAAAAATAGGTACATTCATATTCATAGTTGCTACATTGTGTGTGGGGGGGTGGGTGTGTGAGAGACACAGGGTCTCACTCTGTCACTCAGGCTGGAGTGCACTGGTGTGTTCTTGGCTCACTGCAACCTCTGCCTCTCTTGTTCAAGCTATTCTCCTCCCTCAGCCTCCCGAGTAGCTAGGATACAGGGACACACCACCATGTGCAGCTAATTTTTGTATTTTTAGTAGAGATGGGGTTATACCATGTTGGCCAGGATGGTCTTGAACTCCTGGTCTTAAGTAATCCACCCGCTTCAGCCTCCCAAAGTGTTGGGATTACAGGTGTGAGCCACCTTGCTTGGCCTAGTTGCTACATTTTTTCAGTGAATATAATATTTTAATAGATTTATGGATTAGAATTGAGAACATAGAGACTGGTGTTTATCTTCCTGGTTTGACTCTTTGTCTCTTCACTAACTAGTTGTATGACTATAAGCTAGCATTTCAGTGCCTTAATTTCTTCACTGGTGAAATGAGGATAATGATAGTAGATATCTCATAGAATTGTGGTGAAAATAAAATGAAATATGTATCCAAGATTTTAGGAAAATATCTAGCATATAGTGTTTGCCATATGGACATCAGCTATTTTTAGTTATTATCTTTCTTACAATGATAACCATAGGACTATTATTATAAAAACTATAAGGCTATTCTTAAAAGATAATTATAAGGGTCATTCAGTAATGACTCATTCTATTGCCAATAATGTGTTTTGTCTTTGAAAGCCCACATTTTCTGATACCGATATTGCATTTCCAGCTTTATTTTATGTGTATTTATCTAGTATAACATTTCTGACCTTCTGTACATTCAAACTTTTCATGTTTCAGGTTTAAATGTGTCTCTTCTATATGACATATAACATATTCCTCTGCATCAGACTCTAATCTGATAATCAATGGTAATTGTGTTCATGTAGATGTATTCTTTCTACAGATATATTTGGATTTACATGTATCACCCTACATTCTTACCTGAAAGTGTATTATTTGACAGTTATTTTTCCTCAGCACTTGGAAAATATTTTTTCTTGCCTCTTATTTTCATTGTTGCTATGAGGAAGGCTTCTATTAATCACATTTTGATTATTTTGCAGGTGTTGATTATCTGCCTTCCTTTCTACAGCTGCTTTTAAGAACTCTTTTTTGTCTTTTATTCCCTTTGAAAGTTGCAGCTAATGCAGTAGCCTGATGTTCAATACCTCTCTGTCCTTCCTGCTGGCACAACTTCATTTTAGGATTTTGGAGGCTGCTGTCAGTATTTTTCCTACAAAGCTACACTGCTTGGCCTTTGTGTTTCAGTTCAATGTATCTAGCGTCAATTTCAGACCCTTTTTTGTTTTTACATTTTGATATGGTTTTTCTGTTCTCCCACCCAAATCTCACCTTGAATTGTAATAATCCCCATGTGTCAAGGGCAGTACCAGGTGGAATTAATTGGATAATGGGGTTGGTTTCCCCTATGCTGTCCTCGTGATGATGAGTGAGTCTCACAAAATCTGATGGTGTTATAAGCATCTGGCATTTCCCCTGCTGACACTCATTCTCTATCCTGGCACCCTGGGAAGAAGTGTCTTCTGCTATGACTGTAAGTTTCCTGAGGCCTCCCCAGCCATGCAGAACTGTGAGCTAATTAAACCTCTTTTCTTTGTAAATTACCCAGTCTTGTATACTTCTTCATAGCAGTGTGAGAACAGATTAATACTGTAAATTGGTATCACAGAGAGTGGGGTGCTGCTATAAAGACATCTGAAAATGTGAAAGCAAATTTGGAACTGGGTAACAGGCAAAGGTTGGAACAATTTGAAGGTTCAGAAGAAGAAAGGAAAATATGGGAAATCTTGAAACTTCCTAGAGTCTTAAAGGGCTCAGAAAACATGAATATATGGGAAGCATTGGAACTTCCTAGAGACTTGTTGAATGGCTTTGACTAAAATGCTGATAGTGATACGGGCAATGAAGTCCAAGCCGAGCTCATCCAGATGGAGATAAGAAACTTGCTGGGAACCTGAATAAAGGTCACTCTTGCTAGGCAAAGAGACTGGTGGCATTTTTCCCCTCTGCCCTAGAGATCTGTGGAACTCTGAACCTGAGAGAGATGATTTAGGGTATCTGGCAGAAGAAATTTCTAAGCAGTAAAACCTTCAAGAGGAAGCAGAGCATAAATGTTTGAAACATTTGCAGCCTGACAATGCAATAGAAAAGAAAAACCCATTTTTGTAGACAGAAATTCAAGTCATGCTGCTGAAATTTGCACAAGTAATGAGGAGCAGAATATTAATCACCAAGACATTGGGGAAAATGTCTCCAGGGCATGTCAGAGACCTTTGTGGAAACCCCTCCCATCATAGTGCTGGAGGCCTAGATGGAAAAAATTGTCTCATGGGCCTGGCCTAAAGCACCCCTGCTCTGTGCAGCCTCCATACATGGTGTCCTTCATCTTGGCTGCTTTAGCTCGAGCTGTGGCTAAAAGGGGCCAGTATACAGCTCAGGCCATTGCTTCAGAGGGTGCAAGCCCCAAGCCTTGGTGGCCTACATGTGATGTTGGGCCTGTGGGTGGACAGAAGTCAAGAATTGAGGTTTGGGAACCTCCAACTAGATTTCAGAGCATGTATGGAAGTGCCTGGATGTGCAGGCAGACGTTTGCTGCAGGAGTGAACCCCTCATGGAGAACCGCTGCTAGGGCAGTGCAGAAGCAAAGTGTGGAGTCAGAGCCCCCACACAGAGTCCCCACTAAGGAACTGCACAATGGAGTTGTGAGAAGAGGGCCACTGTCCTCCAGACCCTACAATGGTGTATCAGCTGACAGCTTGCACCATGAATCCAGAAAAGCTGCAGGCACTCAATGCCAGACATGAAAGCAGCTGGGAGGGGGGCTGTACCCTGCAAAGCCACAGGGCAGAGCTGCCCAAAGCTATGGGAGCGCCCCTCTTGCATCAGTGTGACATGGACATGAGACATGGAGTCAAAGGAGATCATTTTGGAACTTTAAGCTTTAATGACTGCCCTATTGGATTTCAAACTTGCATGGGGCCTGTAGTCCTTTTGTTTTGGCACATTTCTCCCTTTTGGAATGGGTGTATTTACTCACTGACTGTACCCCCATTGTATCTAGGAGGTTACTAATTTGCTTTTGATTTTATAGGCTCATACACAGAAGGGATTGCCTTGTCTCAGATGAAACTCTGGACTTGCATATTTGAGTTAATGCTACAATGAACTAAGACTTTGGGGGACTTTTGGAAGGGCATGATTGTGTTTTGAAATGTCAGGACATGAGATTTGGGAAGGGCCAGAAGTGGAATGATACGGCTTGGCTCTCTGTCCCCACTGAAATCTCACCTTGAATTGTAATAATCCCCACGTGTCAAGGGCAGTACCAGGTGGAAGTAATTGGATCATGGGGGTGATTTCCACCACACTGTTCTCCTGATAATGAGTGAGTCTCACAAGATCTGATGGTTTTATAAGCATCTGGCATTTCCCCTGCTGGCACTCTTTCTCTCTCCTGCCACCCTGGGAAGAGGTGCCTTTGCCATGATTGTAAGTTTCCTGAGGCCTCCCCAGCCATGCAGAACTGTGAGTCAATTAAACTTCTTTACTTTATACATTACCCAGTCTTGAGTATTTCTTCATAACAGCATGAGAACCAACTAATACACATTTTTAGAGGGTTCTTGATATAGGAAATGGGGTAGTGTGTATTTGAAAGTTCCCTCACTTCTGCAAGCCCAGTCAACACAACATTAAAAGTATGCTTTATTAAGGTTTTACTTGTTTTTTTCTGCAGTAGAGTCTTTCAGTATTTAGATATTCCTCTGGGAGTAAAACTTCTTCATTTGTATTTTTAAAAGCACTTCTGCTTTCTACAATTTCATTTCACCACCTAAAAATCCTGTAGGAAATTAATAGCTTATCTCTTATGTTTGTATAAAAATTGGTTTCCAAATTGTCTTTTGATTTTTTAAATGAGAGTTTTCATTTTTTAAAAACAAGTTGTAAGTGTTTATATGTGAAAACTATTTACTATAACTCTATGTCTTCTGGCTTTGTTTCCGTGTTTATAAAATCTCCTTCAACACACAATTCCATATATATTTACAAATATTTTTCTAGTATATTTATGTTTTTATCTATTAACATTTATATGTATTTTATCTCAAGTTTATTTCAAAGATGTGACTGAGTGGGAGTTTCATTTAATTTTTACTGCAGTGATTATTCAATTTTTCTAAGTTTATTCACTGCACAAATCATTCTTTCATGCTGATTTTAAATGCCGTGTCTATCAGAACAAATCATCATTTTTCTGGTCCTGCTATTCCAACCATCTCTTCCCATTTATTATTTTCAGTGTCTTTGTGTCGTAATTAATTCGGGTCTATAGTAGAGTAAAAGTATTAATGCAAATATTTCATTATGGTTTTTCTTTTTGGATTTTCTTGACTCCTGCTATACTGTAAATATCCTTCAATGGAGATTTTAAAAAAATGTGCTAAGGTTATAATTGTTAAATTTTAAAATTAATTTTGAACTAATCTCTTCTTTTACATTCCTTTTCAAGCAATTATTTGCTTCTTGATTTATGCAACTTGTTAATGCCTATTATTAGAATTTTGTATTCTCCTTATATGGATCCCCTAAAGTTTATTCCTAAGATGAGTGTATTTATTTATTTATTTATTTATTTTGTTAGGGAAAATTGCAAAGATACCAAAAGTAAAAAGAATAGTACAATGAACTTTTTTTTCCCCCCCATTACTTGGATTCAATAATTATCAGCTCATGGCTACTTTTGCTTCATCTATGTCCTTGCCCAGGTTTAAAGCACCCATTTTATTTTGAAGTAAATTCTAAAAACTGTGTTATTTTATATGTGCTAATATTTCAATAAGAATCGCTAAAAAGATAAGGGCTCATTGTTTTAAATACGTTAACATTATCACAAATCAAAAATTAAATATAACTTCACAACAAATAAGTTAAACTCTCTATGCTACAGTGTTCTCATCTAAAAATGGGAGTAATATGATTTATCTCTTAGGTTTATAAATAAAAGTTACTAAAATTGTTAATAATAAAATGATCTTTTTAATTTTTTTCTATTATACTATGGGTTTCATTGAGGTGTTTTGTGTTGAATCATTATGCATTTGGATCATGAAGACTCTCTGGTAATTATGTATTGATATTATAATATGTTTCTGGACTCCAGTGATGAATACCTTACTATGTACTTTTGTATCTATCTCATAAGTGAGATTACTTTCTAGACCTTTAATTCATTTTTCTCAGTTTTTTAATGCCCGAGTTTTACTAGCTCATTTTACTAGTTTTCTTTATTTCACTGGAGTGATTTGACTATGATCAGATTTACTTGTTATTAAAATATTTGAAGCTTGTTTATGGAAACAGGAAACATATGATATTGACAATATTTGGGAAAGTAGTTCTTTTTCAATTCCTTCACCTGGCTTTATTTCTTCTCTTTCTGCCTTTATTTTTTTCCTCTCCCTTATTTTCAGTCGACACATAATACAGCTGACCCTTGAACGACACTGGGGTTGGGGTGTTGACTCCTTGTGCCATGGAAAAGGTTTGTATAGCTTTTGACTCCCCCAAAACTGAATTACTAATAGGCTACTGTTGACTTAAAGCCTTCCTATAACATAAACAGTTGATTAATACATATTATGTACGTGTTATTTTCTGTGTTCTTACAGTAGAGAAAAGAAAGTGTTATTAAAAAATCATAAGAAAAAATACATTTACAGTGCTGTGCTATATTTATTGACACCATAAGTTTACATAGTCTGTTTAAAAGGTGAATTACCTGTATGAAATGGTAAGTGCAGCTGCACCCCTCAATCTACAGTACATATCAAGCAGTTCGACTTTTTCTTGTAATGTCATGACTTTTTTTCTGCTTCTTGGGAGCACTTTCAGCATCTCTAGTGGCACTTTGTATGGGTCCCTTGGTGTCATTCAAGGTGTATGGTATTGCACTAAACACAGTGAAAACTAGGTGAGAACTGAAAGAAGACAATTTTTACTATAATACGCAATTTACTGGAGAGATGAACTGTTCATGCCGAGATGATTAGCATCTCACCATGTTCTAAGCAGATACTTGCACTTGGAGCACTTGAGTTCACCATAACCACAACAGGAGGTGGCTATGACATTATTATAGTATTCCAGTAGTACTACAGTTAATTTTTTGCAGTTATGATTTAATACTGCAACTTTGTTTGTTTACATTTCTCTCTACTGCAAATGGCATCACATACAGTCCATAAGTGTTTATGTGCATAAGTTTCAATAAATATAAACTTTGTATAATAGACGTGTGTATTTTGTGGTAGCAAATGATAATGTAAACTAGTACCCACATATATTTTCTGCATTTATGAGATACCTCAGTTATTCTTAAGATTTTATGATATTTCTAGGCTATGCAGTTCACATATGAGTTTTTCAAATTGCTGCAAATCTCCAAAACATTTTCTAACATGTTTATTGAAAAAATGTTGCATATAAGTGGATCTATGCAGTTCAAACCTGTGTTGTTCAAAGTTCAAGTGTAATTGTACATATATGGGAAACAGAATGATGTTTCGATACATATATACAATGTGTAATGATCAAATTAGGATAATTAGCGTATTAATTACCTCAAACAGCTATCAGGGGCTGGGTGTGGTGGCTCACATCTGTAATCCCAGAACTTTGGGAGGTTGAGGCGGGAAGATCACTAGAAGCCAGGAGTTAAGGCCAACCTGGGCAACAATGAAACCCTGTCTCTACAAAAAATAAAATAAAATGAAATCATTTCTTTGGGTTGAGAACATTCAAAATCCCCTTTTATCTTTTTGAAAGTACGCATTAAATTATTTTAACTGTATTCACCATACAGTGCTATAGAACACTAGAACTTTTTCTTCCTATCTAGTTGTAATTGTATCTGTTAACCATCTTCTTCCTATATTCCCTTCCCTCCACCCTTCCAAGCCTCATAACCACTATTCTACTCCCTACTTCTATGACTTCAAAGTTTTTAAGCTTCCACATGAGTGAAAACATGCAGTATGTATCTTTCTGTGTCTGACATTTCAATCAACATGATGTCCTTCAGGCTCATCCACGTCACTATGAATGACAGGGTTTCATTTATTTAGGACCAAATAGTATTCCATTGTGTATATGTACCACACTTTCTTTATACATTTATTCATTGATAGGCATTTAAGTTGATTCCGTATCTTGGCTATTGTGAATAGTATTGCAATAAAAATGGGAGTATAGATATCTCTTTGACCTACTGATTCCCTTTCCTTTCAATAAATACCCAGTAGTGGGATGGCTGAATCATACAGTAGTCCTATTTTTAGTTTTTGGAGAAGCCTTCATACAGCTTCCTATAATGACTGCACTAATTTACATTTACACCAACAAGGTATAAGGATTTCCTTTTCTCTGCATCCTCACTAGCATTTGTTATTTTTTACCTTTTTGACAATAGTTATTCTAACTGGTGTGAAATTAGATAAATGTGGTTTTGATCTGCATTTTTCTGATGATTAGTGATATTGAGCATTTCCTCATGTACTTTTTGGCCATTTGTATGTCTTCTTTTAATATATACATATATATATACCCTCAGATTATTTGTTGTTGTTGTTGTTTTGCTGTTGAGTTTTTTGAGTTCTCCATGTATTCTAGATATTTCTCTCGGATGAAAAGCATGCCACACTTTCTCCCATTCTACAGGTTTTGACTTCATTCTATTCATTGATTTCCTTGACGTGGAGAAGATTTTTAGTTTGATATAGTCCTATTTGTCCACTTTTTTGTTGCCTGTACATTTGAAGTCTTACCCATAAAATATATGTGCATTCCAATGTCCTGAAGCATTCCCCTACTTTTTCTTCTAGTAGTTTTATAGCTTCTGTGTTACATTTAAGTGCTTAATCGATTTTGAATTGATATTTGTAAATGTGGAGACATAGGGATCTACTTTCATTCTTCTGCACATGAATATCCAGCTTTCTTAGCACAATTTATTGAAGAGGGTGTCCTGTCCCTAATGCATGTTGAAATTCAGTTGGCTGTAAATATGTGGATTTACCTCTGGGTACTCCATTCTGTTCCATTGGTCCATGTGTCTGTTTTTGACCAGTGTCATGCTGTTTTGGTTACTATAGTTTTGTGGTATATGGTGAAGTCAGGTAGTGTCATGTATCCAGCTTTGTTCTTTCGGCTCAGTATTTATTTAGCTATTCAGGGTCTTTGGTGGTTCCATATGAATTTTAGGATAGATGTTTCTATCTCTGTGAAGAATGTCATTGGTATTTGGTAAGAATTGCACTGAATCTGTATATGGCTTTGGGCAGTATGCCTACTTTAACAATATTAATTCTTCCAGTCCATAGTCATTTCTTTTTTCCTCTCCAATTTCTTTTATCCATGTTTTTTAGTTTTCATTGTAGAGAACTTTTACTTCCTTGGTTCAATTTATTTATAGATATTTTACTTTTATAAGGGATTGCTTTCTTGATTTCTTTTTTGGCTAGATTGTTATTGGGTATACAAATGCTACTGATTTATGTACGCTGATTTTGAATCCTGCAACTTTGCTAACTTTGTCAATTAGTTCTAAATGCTTTTTTGATAGAGTTTTTAGGATTTTCTACATAAAACATCATGTCATCTGCAAACAGGGACAATTCGACTTACTCTTTCCAATTTAAATGCCTTTTATTGATTTATCCTGCATAATTGCCCTGGCTAGGACGTTCCAGTACTATGTTGAAAGTGGGCATCCTTGCCTTGTTCTAGTTCTTTGGAGGAAATGCTGGAAGCTTTTCTGTATGATGCTAGCTTTGGCTTTGTCACATATGGCTTTTATTGTGTTGAAGTATGTTGCTCTTATATCTAATTTGTTGAGAGTTTTTATCAAAAGCTTTTTCTACATCAATTGAGATAATTATATTGTTTTCTTTCTTCATTCTTTGATGTGATGTATCACATTTATTGATTTGTGTATGTTGAATCACTCTTGCATCCCTAGGATAAATTCCACTTGATCCCAGTGTATTATCTTTTTGATGTGCTGTTGATTCCACTTTGCTAGTATTTTTCTGAGGTTTCTGGCATCTATCAATTCATCAGGAATACTGGCCTGGAGTTTTCTTTTGGTTGATTTTGTTTGTCTGCTTTGTTATTAGATTGATGCTGGCCTCACAGAATGAGTTAGGAAAAATTATATCCTCATCATTTTTTTGGGATAGTTTGAGAAGAATTTGTGTTGAATTATCTTTAACAGTTTGTTAGAATTCAACATTAGAGCCATCTGGTCCTGTATTTTTCTTGGTGAGAGACTTTTTATTAATGATAGAATTTTGATACTCATTATTGGTCTGTTCAGATTTTCTCTTCCTTCCTGGTTCAATCTCGGTAGGTTATATGGGTCTAGAAATTTGTCCATTTATTATAGTCTTCATAATTTTTTGATGTATCGTTTTTTTACAGTCTAATTTCTTTGGTATCAGTTGTAATGCTTCCTCTTTCATTTCTCATTTTATTTATTTGGGTCTCAACTTTTTTCTTAGGCTAGTTAACAGTTTGTCAATTTTGTTTCAATTTTCAAAAATCTAACTTTTCATTGATCTTTTGTATTTTAGTCTGTATTTTGTTTAGAGAAATGGTTTTATTATTTCTTTCTTCTGCTCTGATCTTCCTTATTTCATTACTTCTACTAATTTTGGGTTTCATTTGTTCTTGCTTTGTAGTTCCTTGAGGTACATCATTATGTTGTTTACTTAAAATCTTTCTGCTTTTTTGATGTAGGTATTTATTGTGATAACTTTCCTGTTAGTACAGCTATTCCAGTATCTGATAAGTTTTGATGTGTCTTGTTTTATTTTATTTTAAATTAAAATAAATCGTTCTAAATAAATTATTTTAAATAAAGAAATTAAATTAAAATAAATTATTTTAAATAAATTTATTTCAAAAATGTATTTCAAAAATTTCAAAAACATATTTCAAAAAATGTTTTTCAAAAAATGTATGTTCTTAATTTATTCTTTGACACATTAGTAATCCAAAAGCAAGTTATTTAATTTCCATGTATTTGTACAATTTCCAAAGTTCCTTTTGTTATTGATTTCTAGTTTTAGTTTTCTTTGTCATCTCAGAAGATATTTGATATGATTTTGATTTTTTAAAATTTATTGTGACTTGTTTTGTGATGAAATAATGAAAATAAGTAATGAAATAATGGTTGATCCTGAGAATGTTCCATGTGTTCATGAGAAAAATGTATATTCTGAAGCTGTTGAATGAAAGGTTCTGTATATATCTGGTATGTCCATTTGGTCTAAGTCTATTTGATCTATCTATTGTAGTTGAAGTCCATTGATTCTTTGTTGAATTTCTGTCTTTATGATCTAATGCTGAGAGTATCTAATGCTGAAAGTGGCATTAAATTCCCCAACTATTATTGTATTGGGATATATCTCTCTCTTCGGCTCTAATAATTTTTGCTTTATGTATCTGGGTGGTCTGTGATTAGTTGCATATATAGATGCAACTAAGCCACAGAGATGTGGCTTCACCCCTGGGTCTAGCTGATGTCATGATGCTGCAGCATTTTGGATGGATATGGGGGAGTATCAGCAGGGCCTCAGGAATGTGGAGGTTCACGGGCTTTTGGTCACAGAACAGAATGTACTCTGGGGATAGCCTTGCTCTCAACATGTCACCATGCTGCAGCCTGGGCCGTAGGGTGTGGGGGTACCCAACAAGAATTCCCACTCTAGAAGAGAACAGTTACATGGACTCCAGGCGGCTCGCTTTACAAATCTAGGGCCTGTGAGGCCTCAGAGGCTTTTCTGTAGCTATATTTGCAGGTGTCTGTGCTGGGAATGTGAACTGCTGGGGATCTCCCACTCACCTTGTCCCTGAAATGGAGATTCCCTCTAAAGGCAAGGTGATCCAGGCTAGTTGCTTCATTTCCTTCTCTATGCTGCTGTTTCGAGTTTACATGCCTCAGAGGGTTTTTTTCTTTCCTTGCTGAATTCCAGTGTTCTGTTACTTGATGTGCAGTTATGTATTTGCTGTTTTGGTCCTTTTTTTGAGGAGGTGAGTGCTGAATGCTTCTAGTCAGCCATTTTGATGTTCTCTTTCTTAAAGTCAGAGTTCTAGTTAACATGCTCCCTGATACCCTAAAGGATATTATGTATTAATACAGTCTTTTCTTTTTCTTTTTTTTGAGACAGAGTCTCGCTCTGTTGCCCAGGCAGTGGCACAATCTCAGCTAATTGCAACCTCCACCGCCTAGGTTCAAGCAATTCTCCTCCTCAGCCTCCTGAGTAGCTGGGACTGCAGGCATATGCCACCACACCTGGCTAATTTTTGTATATTTAGTAGAGATGGGGTTTCACCATATTGGTCAGGCTGGTCTTAAACTCCTAACCTCAGGTGATCCTCCCTCAGCCTCCAAAAGTTCTGGGATTACAAGCACTAGTATTGGTTTTTAAAGACATGAGCCACTGTGCTTGGCCTTGGTATCTGTTATATAATTTTTCCTTATGGTCTTTCTCTCTCATAGAGTGAGAAACCATTCATGACAAAATGCTTTCAATAAATGTTAACTACATAAATGAACAAATAAGTACATATACATGTAAAGCATGTAATACTCTGACTGACAAAGACATCAGCTGCTTTTGCTTGTTTGTACCTACCAAAAATAAAATGAAATTTCAATCACAGATATTTAGGATAAAGATGATTATCAGCTCCAAAATTACTTTGTTCTTTTGGAGCCCTTTAAAACACGAGAGTTCCCAAAATATGTGAATTGCCTGTCTTTGGTTATCTTTTTCTATAGATATATAGATACATATGTATATAAACATATACATATGTATCTACATATACACACACATATATCTATATATATACTGATACATATGTCTATATATCTCTATCTATCTACAGCTATACGGATATATATATCTGTAGAAAATATATATATTCCCTGGTCTGGGTCTCCTAAGGAATCTAAATTGATAAATAATACTAATACTATGTACTGAGAATAAGAAACAAATATATGAAAGAATAAGTGAGAAACAAACTTTCTCAAAATCACAGATTATATGATAATGACATCAAGCTTTCTTCATGTAGATAAAAAGGAGATAAACGCAGCAAGTGATGATGTTAAAGGCTATAAATTCGTTTTTCAGTTTGCAGGGGACTTGCTCTCATTCCTGGAGGAAAATATTCACTATGACTGAGACTCAGTGTCTTTATCTCTGATACATAATAACATGTTTTACAGGGATTTAGCCCAATAACTTAATAATAATTAAAACTCTGAAAGAAAAATAAAAAACAACTAAGAACTATTAAAATAACTGCAGATATTATATAGCAATCAAATGAGAATTTTAGATCATATAAAAGCTTTGTTTTTCAAATCTACTTAGCATTAAGCTTGAAATCGTGAAATGTCTCAGGTTTCTGTTTTAGATCTGAAAATGAATTCATACACACCAGCAGTTTTTGTCAGCTTTACGGCTCAGTATAAAAATTAATCTTGGACAGGCAGGGCTGTTTCTCAATTTCAACTGTCCTAGGAAGAAAACAATTTTTTTTTTCAATGAGTTATGCACATTTTGCTTCCATTCAATGTGATATGCTAGTTCATGCCCTGCACATTTGAAACATATACTTGCTTAGATGATGTTATGGGTGTTTCTTTCATATTTTGCTTGGTTTCACTATATTTCATGTTTTTGTTGTCTTTTTACAAATTATATACTTTGAGGTTTTAAACATTGTTTGATTTTGTTTTTGTTTTTATGTCTCCATTTTGAGGAAGTTGGTAGAAAGGATGTAGCCTGCTATGTTTACAGAACAACTATTAAAATACTTTATGGTAAAAACTAAAGTTTCCAGAGACTCACTGAAAGCAATTTATTCTTAGGGAATCTTGCTTATTCACTTTTTCAAGTTGCTATCTGTCTGATACAGGAGCCCCCTCCCATACAAATAAGTACAATGAGCATAGAGGAATCTATGATCACGTTTTGCCCTTCAGGCCATGTTAAAGTCAACCCTGAAAGCCCAACTGCAGACACTTAGCAGCACTCATCAAATGGTAATCATCTAGTGCCCATCTGTTCATGTCAATGCAGTCAATATTCTGCAGAACAAGTAAAACAAAATCTATCTTTTGCTCAACACAGGACTACAGAATGGTAGGACCCTTAAGTTAGGAGCCAATACTACATCTCCAATATGTCTCATTTTATGAATTAAACCTAAAAGTTTAACTCATAAAGCTATTTTTCACATTATCTAATCTATCCATTTTTAACATCTCCCAGTTTATTTTTCCTTCACAAAGCATTTGCATCTTAAGCACAAAGATGCAAAATATAACATTATATTTTTCTAGTGTTGTTTCCCTCAAATAATGCTTCACCCTCTCACATCCCTGTAAGACATGGATATCGTTTCTTTTTAGAGATGAACATAGCTTTTCTCTTGCCAGTTTCCAGCAGTTTTCCTGACATCAAATATAAAGACACAGCAGGAGGTCCATGGTTGCCTTTTAGGGAATGAGAAGTCGAAGCTAAAGCAGATGCCACATTGGTTTGCAAGCAGGATTTTTTAAGCCTCTATAATTAGCCTCTCTTCCACTACTGCATTACCTTCAGCAGTCCTTGTTTTGAGATTTTCTAATCTCAAGCGACACTTAATTTATAAAAGTAGGTGTTAATTTACACTAGCAGCAGCGCTAGACAAGATGACTTTTGACATAATTACCACCATAATGGAAAGCATGTCTGAAGACTGGCATATAGTTATTCCTGTTTCTAAACCATATTTTACTTCATCAATAAGATTCGAGTATTATCAAAATTGCCCAAAGACCATTAACAAGATTTAATAGTTAAATGCCAAAACTATAAAGAATTAACTGTTCAAAAGTGTGTTCATCCTTAATACCAATTTTATAGGGCCACCATTAACTTCTGAAGAAAGATCAGCATATGCAACTAAATTTCTAAAGTCCAGTGTTTTTAAATACTGGAATATAAGCTGCAAAATCACAGATATATGCTTAAGAAATATTGCCCATATCAGAGATGGAAAGGACAGCAAATGAGGCCTTGCTGAAATGATGCTACACTTTGGTTTCCCCAGGAAGCAGACTTTGAAATGGAGATTAGCCTGAAGTAAATGTATTGGGGAGAGCTTTCAGAATTAATACCTGTGGAGAGAGTGAAAGGGGCAAGATTGGGCGGAGGGAGAAGCCGAAATGCATGCAATCACAGCAAGGGCCTTAGCTGACCCTGTAAGGAGCTCTGGAACTGAGATAATCATGGAAACCGAAAGGGTGTTTCACCAAACTTAATTGTATTGAAACTCATTAGATAATGGGTGAATGTTACAACATTGAAACAGTATTTAGGTTTGACTAAATTGATCCGAGTTGCTTGAATATTGTTACCAAAACACCAAGGGTTCCATCTAGGTCCTGCTGCTTACCACACAGAAAGTCAATCACTGAGACTATGAGTATTGCTGGGGAAGAAAGTTCTAATCAGGTTCTGCAGCTGAGGAGATGGGAGATCTGTGTCAAATTCATCTCCTTGACCAAACAAAATTGGGGGTTTATCCAGTGAGGAAAGAAGGCAACTACATGTAGGTGAATGTAAATTACAGAGGGGTAAGAAAGAGGAGCTGGTTTTCAGGTAGTAGATGGTCAGTTAGGCAATCTTGATGAGAGAGGGGTCTGGTGTCTCGTTATCTAGATGTGGTGATCTGGTAAATTTCAACTCCTTGATACTGTCTGAGGGGCCTGATGGTTGGTTTCCTGAGAATAGAACTAATATTTAAAAAATGTAACTTTCTTATGTTTTAGGACTTGGAAGGGTCTATATTTGTTCAAAAGAAACCATAAACATCAGTTCTACCAGACAATCGGGCTGGTTTCAATATTGTAATTTGCCCTGGATTACAATTTGGAGCTCATTTGTGTTGTGGTTCTGGAAATTACATGAAACTCAACTGCCTACTTATGATAGTAGCTTAATAAAATTTTTCTTACTTTTATACTGAGATTGTTGTTACAAAGACCGTGTTTACTTCTCAATGCTCAGACCAATATCCTGCAAACCACTGTTGACTCCTCTTTCTTCCTCATACCATCCAGATCTGTCATAAGCCTTTCAAGGTAAACTATTAAGTTTCTCTTGATTTTTCCTTTTATCTATCCCTTGTTACTATTTCCTTAATTCATTAGTTTTTCTTCCTGGGTCTGAAATAATCTTTTAACTGGTTTCTCGGATTTAACTCTTGTCCTCTTTGTTTTGTTATCTACTCATAGTCAATGTGGTCAATTAGAATTGAAGACTTGGTTATTTCATGCTTTTTTTTTTTTAGCCCTTGGTGTGTAAGTCCAACACAATTAATAAGCGTACAGCTCCTACAGGATCTGGCACCTGCCAACATGTCTTATTTATTTATTTATTTATTTATTTATTTTTGAGATAGAGTCTCACTGTGTCACCAAGGCTGGAGTGCAGTGGCATGATCTTGGTTCACTGCAACCTCCACCTCCCAGGTTGAAATGATCCTCCTGCCTCAGCCTCTCAGGTAGCTGGGACTACAAGCACATGCCACCACGCCCAGCTAATTTTTGTAGAGACAGGGTTTCACCATGGCTGGTCTCGAACTCCTGACCTCAAGTAATCCAAATGCCTCTGCTTCCCAAAGTGCTAGGATTACAGGTGTGAGCCACCACATCTGAACTCCCACCAACATGTCCATTCTCACATTAGAAAACCCTTCCTTTCTCCCTTGCTTCTAGTTCAGTTCTTTGCATGTGTCATCCTTTCTCCCACTATGGGCCTTTACCCATGTTATTCTGCAGGTGAAAATATGCTCCCAGAGCATTCGTACTAACTTTTTCTCTCCACACAAAATAATTCTACTCACATTTATCTTTTGGGCTTCAATGCAAATATCTATT
This sequence comes from Colobus angolensis palliatus, assembly GCF_000951035.1. Taxonomy (NCBI): domain Eukaryota; kingdom Metazoa; phylum Chordata; class Mammalia; order Primates; family Cercopithecidae; genus Colobus; species Colobus angolensis. The sequence continues at coordinate 14,066,875 of NW_012114599.1, read as the reverse complement.
CCACAGGGAGGGCTTTCTTTCACAACTAGATTAAATACTCTGCTGTAGTTCTACCCCATGCTGTTTTTATGTATTATAAAAGCTCATCACACTTTGAATTATTTCAGTTCTCTGGTAGGTTGGATGATTCTTTAGGATATAAATCTCATCTGAATTTTTCACCTAGAAAAGTATTTAAATACTAGGACAACTTGATTCTTTTTTCTTTTTTACTAAAAAATAACATTTTTTTTCTCATTATAAAATGAGAACATAATACACATCCACTGGGGAAAAATGCACTACAGATCTTATAATGCATTATAAAATCATGCACATCCAGTGGGGGAAAAATAGAAAAAAAAAGACAGATTCAAAATTTAAAATGATCTATCATCCCACAGTCAAATGATAAGCACTGTTACTCTCTGAGTGATATCATTCCAGTTTTTTTTCTAAGAATGTGAAATCTGTATGAGCATATATTTTTATGCATACACAAAAGGAGGGGGGTGTGCACATGTAGGGCAGGGGAGAAAAACTGTATTGTATAGAGATTTCACTTTCTGGATTTTTAAAATATAATGTAACGTAGAAGTATTCCTCTATGCCATTGAATATTCTCTTTAACTATGACTTTTAAGGATTCTGTACATATGAACTTACCATCATATAGTTTATCAGTTATCTGTTTTTGGGTATTTAATTTGTTTCCAATTGTTGCCTTGTCTATATAATGCTTAATAAGCTGATATAATTTCCAAAGGGCAACTATGATTACTTAATTTAAATCAATCTTTCTTAGGCTCTTTAGGTAGATTAGTTCCAAAGAAACATATTAATTTTTTAAAAATAGATATTTGTTTTTTAACGGTAAAGTAAATATTGATGTTGTTGTTTTGTTTATTTTATTTTTCTATTGCCCAAATTGAGGGAAGGAAATAGGTGATGTAGCAATTGGCCCTCATTATACATGCTTCTTACAGTTGTTAGGTGGGAAAGAAGATGATCATATGTAAATATAATACAAATATAATATTATGTATATGATTATAATAGCATACTTATAAATGTATAACATCTTTCAATGATAGACAAATTATATAATACACATATGTATAATAAAGTAGCAAGTCTATTAAGAAAATTTTTAATAAAAGAATAAAATATTCTGATACTTGGTTCACTATTGTACCAACTGCCATTATGACCCAGAAACAAGTCAGAAACACAAGGAACCTGAGGCGTATGCCATTCCAGGGAAATGTAGAGTCATTAAATATAACACCATTGACCAGTCACTTTTAAAACTTACAACAGTCTTACAGTGAATGATTTCAACTTAGTCAAGGTAGCCTCTGTGAATGCATTAGAAAAAGCCAGGCAAAAAGAGCCCCAAATAGAAAAACAGACTAAAAATCTATAGTTGTTTGTAGGGGCTTCTCTGGCATGTGCTGACCTAGGCCTCGTCACTGCTCTGTTTTTATTTCTCTCACCATGTTCCAGCTGCAGTGTATTTCCTGATGTTGAATATCTGCCATTTCAAAGAAAATCTCCTTTTGTTTCACAGAATATTTGTAATTTTTTCACTCAGAGACCAAATTGTTGTTTAATTCTCCAGACGGTTTAATAATAAAACTATTTTTCAGGTACCCTGACCTAGATTAAAATACACTGACAGGAAAATGGTTTATCAGAAGACACCTGAAAGTGCTGATTTATCATATATTCTCTATCACTGATAATGATGAGAATCATAATACACTTATACCGTTCATTATATACACGCTGCTAAGCAGTTTTCATGCTTAGCAATTTTGAATAATCCTCAGTAATCAAAACTCTGTGATGTTGAAATACTATTATGCCCAATTATTGATAAGGATCACGAAGTACAGAAAGTAACTTAAGCATGGAAAGTAATAAAGGCAAATTTTGAACCCAGGAAGCCTGAGCTCTAGAGCAAGTGCTTTGATGAGCTCTAGAGCAAGTGCTTTGAATTTTTACATTCTGCTGCCTCTCATCAAGAGAACTGCTATCTTCCTAGATCATTGGACACAAAATATTGGATTATAGTAATTTAGGCCAAAACTTGAACCCTAAACTGAAGCTTAAATCAAATGTTAATCCCAATTCTTGATTACAAATGTTTTATTTTCTAACAATTTGCCAACAAGTCTTAGCATTGCTCCTTCTAAATCACCAGGAACTCTCCACTCCTGCCTTTGTCATTTCTTCCGAGGGCAACAGTTCTCCAAATACACATTTTAACATCTTCACAAATGAATGCCTGCCACACTGTACATTTTGGCCTCCAGTCTATTTGATGTCTATCTCTTACCACCATTATTAATTCAAACAACTCTCAAATAACTCGAACTGCATAGTTAACTTCACCTAAACCACAAAGCAGAAAAAAATTATGCAGATGTGCGCAGCCAACATGGAAGTCCACTGATTTCTTGGGGCTAAATGTAATGAATCTTCATCACAAATTTTATGTTCATGAATGTGGAGAGAGGCTAATAGTAACGAACACTGTCAAAGACAACATTTGAGAAAATGGCATACAAGAGATTATAATATAATAATGTCACAAGCTGCAAATAAAGGAAAAACTAAGTTTGATATCTGGCTCCCTCTGTGATATATGCAAAACTTTGAACAAGTTGAAGAAACACTATGCCTCAGTAGTCACAGAAGTATATTATCTATGTATTTATATGCCCTAATGTATTTTATAAGATAAGCAATGTGTTTAATGCCATGACAAGGCATTAAGAATCTTTAAACCAGTGTGAATAGGAGTCAAGTCCTGCCTCCTGCTTCCTACCTGGTTCCCCTCTCAGAGATTAGATACTCCTCCTAAACTTTTTTTTTCTTTTTTTTATGCAGGGGTCTCACTCTGTCACCCAGGTTGAAGTGCAACGGCACAATCTCCGCTCACTGCAATCTCCACCTTCCAGACTCAAACAATGGTCACACCTCAGCCTCCTGAGTAGCTGGGACCATTGATCATGCCTGGTCAATTTTTTGTATTTTTGGTAGAGACTGGGTCTCGCTATGTTGTCCAGACTAATCTTGAACTTCTGAGCTCAGACAATCCACCCACTTCAGCATCCCCAAAGTGCTGGGATACAGGCGTGACCCACCACACCTGGCCTACTCCTACTCTTAATGGTGCTGCAGAAGGGCAGAAGTATGTCTTTTGTAACTGCTTTTGCTAATCTTACGGACATAGTCCCTGCCTAGTACCAGAAGAGTAAAAATCTCCGGATACTTGATCTAAGGGGCCAAGAGGCAGGATGCTTTTATTCTCTAGGTTGGTAGATGGGATGGGTTGGAAGCCTTATGCCAGCATTGTTTTTACTTGGAACTATTGTAATTTAGAAGACACAAACATTACTAAGAGCTTAAACAAGCAAGGGCCAAAAATTAGTAACAATAAGATAGTTGCCAAAAGTGCTGAGAGAGTTAAAAACCAGGTGAGACTTGCAGAGGCATCTTTGATAGTTGGCCAGATATAGTTGGGGGTCAGTGCCCTGGTTACATCTAGTAATCAGGTAGGTTGCGGTTGCTCATAGTTATTTTGAATGTTTGTCTTTTTTCTTTCCTTTTCTTTTCTTTTCTTTCCTTCCTTCCTTCCTTCCTTTCTTTCGTTCTTTTTTGAGACAGAGTCTCACTCTGTCACCCAGGCTGGAGTGCAATGGCACAATTTCAGCTTACTGCAACCTCTGTCTCCTGAGTTCAAGTGATTATCCTGCCTTAGTCTCCCGAGTAGCTGGGATTACAGGTGTTCACCCCCACCCAGCTAATTTTTTTTTTTTCTTTTTTTTTAAGTAGAGACAGGGTTTCACCAGGTTGGTCAGGCTGGTCTCAAACTCCTGACCTCAGGTGATCCACCCACCTTAGGCTCCCAAAGTGCCGGGATTACAACCGTGAGCCACTGTGCCTGGCCAGGTTTTTTAATGTTAATCTCAACTTGCTCAGAGTTGTTAATATATGTGTGGCAAGTTTTATTAATAACTTCACAGACTCCACCTTGTTCAGCTAGTAAATAATTCAATGCTGGTTTGTGATTGAGGACTACATTTTCCAAGGAGTCTAAGGACTCTTAAATTCCTTTTAATGCCTGCCCTGTGTTGGTGGTGAAGGTTTCTAGGCTTTGAATCAATTTTCTTTTTTTTTTTTTTTTTTTGAGACGGAGTCTCGCTGTGTCGCCCAGGCTGGAGTGCAGTGGTCGGATCTCAGCTCACTGCAAGCTCCGCCTCCCGGGTTCACGCCATTCTCCTGCCTCAGCCTCCCGAGTAGCTGGGATTACAGGCGCCCGCCACCTCGCCCGGCTAGTTTTTTGTATTTTTTGGTAGAGATGGGGTTTCACCATGTTAGCCAGGATGGTCTTGATCTGCTGACCTCGTGATCTGCCCGTCTCGGCCTCCCAAAGTGCTGGGATTACAGGCTTAAGCCACCACGCCCGGCCTTGAATCAATTTTCTTAGGGTTGACTAATGGCAGGCAAAGCTACCCCAGGGTGCTCTTTGTCCTATCACGGTACCAATTCTTGTCAGAATTAATCCTATTCCTTGCTTACCTCTGGTATAATTGAGTCTTATTAGGTTAGAGACCATGACCCCAGAAGGGGCAAGGGTGGCTAATATGCCTTCACCTCTGTTTCAGGTTTTTGATATATATGGGGAAGCTAGTCCTAAGACAAAAGGTGACTCCCTAGAGAGTCAGGAATGGTTACAGGGTGTGACTTCTTCCTATCCATTGCCACAAATAAAAATAAGCCCAGGTGTGGCACAAAAAGAAGCCCTACAGAGCATAATGTTTATCCTTTGCTGCCAAATTGGGTCTGTAGAGATCTTTTTCCCCTGTACCAATGGGGATTCTCAGATAGTCTTTGTTTTCCAAAAGGGGGAAGTACTCCCACTCTCCCAGACTAGGCCATAGCCCCCAACAGACTGAATGACTACCCCACTCCTAGCTGAAGGGAATGAAGTTTGGCAGGCCCCCACCAGCCCCAAAATCCTTCTAAGCAATGTAAGAGTGAAAAACCAAAAGCTAAAATTAAGGTTACACATAAAGAAAAACCAAGAATAAACCATAGAATTAAGCTATATTGAGGGAAAACACTGCTCCCACAGACCTCTAAGACAAAACACTGTAGCATTAGGCCATAATAGCAGGTATGATCAAGGAAGAAAAGATAGTAGCTGACAAAAATTGCTAAAAACAGAGAGTTAAATGAATCTGAGAAACTTTAAAAAGAAAAAAATTAGAGGACTGGATTGAAAAGCAAAGTTTCTGGCAATGTAGCAAATTAACACCTTGAGAAAATTTGATTCTGATACATAGACCAGTTTTTAGAGTCTACTACAAATGATTTTCTTTAATCTTAGCAAGTTTAATTATACACAAAATTCCTTTCATAGATTCCCCCTTATGAACCTCATCCTGACTTACACAGACCATCTACAACATGCTTGAATGTTCTGACTTGTCCTATACTACTTCTTTCTTAAATAAGCAGTCATTTTACTCTACAACAAAACTTTACTATATAATATCCCTCCTCATATAAGATTACTCTTTCTTTATAGCCTCCCTCGTAAAACAAACAAAACAAACAAAAAAAACCTCTGCATTTTCTATCTGTAATATTCTCTCTCTTTAACTCACTGATTCTCTCATATTTTGAACTTCCCCTTTAATAACTTCTGAATTAGACAATTTTTCTCAATAAAGAATACATTTCTTTGGCACATTTTATATAAACCTAGGAAGTAAGAAATCCTGAACTGCCCACCAGATATTGTCATTCTATAGATGAAAATTATTGCACCATTAAGACTTTAAACCACACAGTAAACTCAATATTTAAGCATCTATCCCATTTGCATGTATTTAACTCTTTCACTTTCAACAGTTTCATCTAGATTATGTCTAAGAACCAATATATCACACAAAACTAGTCACCATTGAAAACCATTTTAAAGCCTATGAACATCAGTGATTTACCTAAGTAAAAATCTTAATGTTAAATTTAAGACATAACATTCTCTTCAAACCGATAAGCTCTGACTAGTCTTGTTTAATTTATGAGCACTTTTTTTTATCCATAAACCAATTTGATAGTATGTTAGACACAACACATATCACAATACCTGTATGTACACCTAAACAAACACATTAAATAAAACTACCCATACAAGACAACTGGATTCAAGTTACTTACTAAATTGGGACTTATCTACCTGGACAAATTGTGTTTGCCTCAATATGTATGGAAAAGAGGAGGAGGCAAAGAAGGGGATCCCATAGCATCAAATAATAAAGGTAGGGGGAAAACTGCATTGCTCAGGGTGAGATCCCCGAGTCCCCAAGCCACCAGAGAGCTCATTCAGCAGTGGGGAAACCAAAGAAAAATGTTCAGGCAGCTGCTTGTCTGCCACTGCAGTAAGCTGCTTGTTGGGTCAAGGATTCAAGACTCCCAGTAAAAATAAGCAAGGCAGCTTATTGGGGTTAGTGGAAGAAGGTTAGCACTAGTATTGATGGGGAGCCGTTTTTTGCTTCTCTTACCAGGGACAGTTAGGACTTTCTCATTGTCAGTGGCCCTCTAGCTCATGGTAGGCACACTGATTCTGGCCCAGGGCTGGTGAGTTCAGGGCTCTTTTCTGGGCATCCCAGACACAGATTTTGTGACATTTTCTCAAGACAGGTAACCTTGAGAGGGAAGGGATTAAAGCAACTGTTAACAATTGCTTTTTTTCAATATTTCTTTGATTTCATTTTTTGTTTGTTTTCACCTTTTTTGCTTTTCCTCTACTGCAAACTTTAAAGGCTATATTTAGGAGTTGGCTCATACGGGTTTGAAGTCCCATTGCTGCTTTTTGTAGCTTCCTCCTAATGTCAGGGTCAAGTTGAGTAATAAAATGTACATTCAGGAGAGCTTGCCCTTCTGGGGAGTCTGGGTCTGCATGAGTATATTACCTCAATGCCTCACCAAACAACCCTGAAACAAAGTGAGATTTTCTTCCTTGCCCTGAGTTACTTCTCTAAACTTGTCATAATTCACTGGCTTAACCATACACTTTTCCCTTTACTTTTTTTCCCCACAGCACAGCAAGTGGATGATAATATTTGTAAGTCATGAGATATTAAATCAAAGAACATGGGCAACTTCACAAACTCCTCTGTAAACTTTTCTGAATTCTCTGAACACTGTCCAAATTTTTCCTGGTATAAAGCCAAATTATACAAAGAAAATGGCATATGCACTCTAAGTGTTCCCTCACTTCCATTAGCTACCTCCCACCATGGATTTAGGTTTGACTTTAGGGGCTAATATGAGGCCCATTCATGGTGGCACTTGTTGGGTTTAATTTCTTGGGCAGTGTGGGGCCCAGGCTGGGGCTAGCTGGATAAGGGGGAGAGGTACTTGATGACTTTGGAATGGAATTCTTCATTAGAGAGCTGACGGGACCACTCCCTGATAATTGGGGTACTGAAGAGACCCTGGAGAGGGCATAAGCTTTCTATGGGGAGTAGCTTGGAGGGGATCTTTTAGGCATGGCTTTCTGAAAGTAACATGAGATGGTAAAGGGCCGTCAAAAACTGTACATAAGGGACCTTCTCCCATTTTCCTTCTTTTTTACAAAATAAGTCTAATTGTAAAATATCATTATAACATATAGACTATTTTCAGGCCAAATTTGTTGGTTTTCTAATTTGTATTGAACCCAAATGGTGTTGCAATAGAAAATGAGTTTCTCCTTCTTTAAGCTGAATTTGACCTGGCTCCAATCACCTAAAAGACACTCTATTGGTGAGTCCTCTGGGATGTTTGCTGTTGTCCCATGTCTAGGAAGGATCACTACAAGGGGTTTCACTTAGCCTAAGTTTAGCAAATGCCTAGTCACTTTTAATTTCCAACTTTCTATAGATAGTAAAGTATTACAAAAGTGGACTGCAAGCTTTAAATGGCAGTTCGATATTGAGTCTACATTCCATTGACAGCGAGAGTTACACAGAGAGGGGGCTGGTTACGACAGAAGGGATGAGGGGAAAGGGGTAAACAGCATTGCCTAAGGGGAGACCTCAGAGGCCTTGACTTATCAGAGAACCTATCCACTAGCAGGGAGACTAAAAAAGTATTCAGGTGACCACTTGTCTACTGCTGTAGGTGGCTGTCCATTAGGTCCAGAACCTGGAAACTCCCAGTTCCTTTGACCAAGAGGGTCTTGAGCAAGGCAGTTTTAAGACAGCACATAAGAAGAGGGCTTGCAACCAGCTATTAGGAAAATAATACTTCTAATTGGTAAGGCACAAAAAGGCAAGACTAATATTCTCCTATGGAGAGGGGTTATAACCCACAGTCCTAGAGGGAATGTCAATGCCAAAAACCCGAGATCATCTAGGGGTGGCCAAAAATACCAATGGTGAAAACACGTAGTACCCAAGTTTCAGCCAATGAAAGACCCCTAACCAGATGCTAAAATCCTGGAGCAACCCAGGAGCTGCCAACAGTGAACTCAAGACCAAGTTGAGGTTGCAGAACACCATGACTCTGGCATCCAAGAATCAATACAACCAAGTGTCCCGCCTTAATTGCTCACACATAACTAATAGAAAGCTAAAAGCAAGAATAATACTGCGCATATTTTAGAACTGAAAATAAAATGACTGATGGAATAACACAATGGAGTCAGAAGAGAAAGGACCAGAGGAAGGAGTGACAAGGATGTGCTTTGGGGCACTCAAACAATGAGGGACTTTGAACTGATCACCTAGCCAAAGGCTTTATTTTACTCCCTAGTTATCCTGATACTATGAGGATAGGGGCAGAAGGGACACTCACTCATCCACCAGAGCAGAAATGGCAATGATTGATCTTCCACGTGGGATCCAGGTGAAGATCTCTCCAGGATACTTTAGCTTCGGTGGGCTCAGCTTGGCTGTGGTGGTGGGAGGGGCCTACACCAGGCAATAACCCACTGGTCTGCTGGTTGGAGAGGTAGGTGTCATACAATGTAGACAATGCTATGATGCCCCACCAGTGGGCTCAGCTGCAGGGTGGAAGGGGCCTGCGCAGGCCAGTAATCCATGGGGTTGCTGATCAGAGAGGCGGGTCCCACATGAAGCAGCAGCACTATGGCCACTTGCTGGTCTGATTGGCTCCACTGCCTGCTAGGGAAAATGATGACTTCGGAAAGAGCATTTGGTTAGTGTGGATGTTACAACACTGTTTTGCTGCCTCTTCGCTCCTCATCTGGCTGACTATAGCCCGGCCAAGTGCCATCCTGCCAGTTGCATTCCAACTGCTGTCCCAGCAATTGTTGCCCCACTGATTACCAACTGCTGCTAGCTGATCACTGACTGCCACTTCGCAGACTGCTGCTGGCCCATCGCTGGATTGCCTGTTTGCACACTGCCACTCCTGAATTGCTGACTACTGTCTTCCATAATGCCATCTTTCTTTATCCCTTGTCGGACACCAAGCTAATGTAGGGTAGGTGAAGCTTCAAAGTGTAGCTTAGCCTACAAGCATTCCTGGCTCTGCCCAGGAAAGAATTCAGGGGCAAGCCCAGAGATAGAAGAAAACAGCTTTATTGAAGAGGTAGTGTTATAGCTCCAGCAGTATTACAGCTTCTTGATTGCTCTTGCAGGGCAGGGCTACGCCGGAGGCAGAGAGTAGCAGCTCAGTGCAGTTTTGCAGTCATATTTAGACCCACTTTTAATTGCATGTGGATTAAGGGGCAGTTTATGCAGAAATTTCTAGGGAAGGGGTAGTAACTTTGGGGTCATTGCCATAGAAAGGACGGTAACTCCCAGATGTTGCCATGGCAATGGTAAATTTACATGGCATATTAGTGGGCATGTCCGATTGGACAACAGCTTCTGCTCTGACCCTGTTTTATCTAGTCCTTAGTCTCCTCTAGGGTTCAAGCCCCTCCTTTGGAGTGGAGTCTCACTTCCTACTTCACATGAATTGATACAAAATGTATTTTAAAAGTATAAATAATGCATATAAATTTCAACATAGTGGTTGCCTCTGGGAATAGAGAGAGGGGAATGGTATCAAAAAAGGATTGATTTATGAGGAGTTTTAACTTTGTATGTAGTATTTTATGTTTTAGACTGGGGGTAAATACATTGATATTCAGCCAACGATTCTTTTGTATGTCTCTAAAATTATTTTTACCATATTTTTTTAATTAGAAAAAAGTTTTTGGGAGATATATGGCCATACCAATATTGGCTAGTTTTTAGAAGACCATAATGTAAGAACATTTTGTTATTCTTTCTTCTTTATAAATCACAGGTGCTGATAATAAGTCCTTGGAGATCAGTCACATAAGGGGGAGACAGGAATTTTTTAGAGCTTGAGGAACTAAGTAATTTTTGTTTCAGACTGGAGGAAACATTTTGATATTATAAGTAAAAGAAGAAAGGGCAATAATAACGAGGGGATGCAGATCACAATGTCCAGTGAACCAAGGAGACTAGAAGTTAGTCACTCACTTTTTCCGGTTTCCTTTGATATTAAGATCCAAACTTAACATCTGAATACTGTAGTTGAAGAAGTTTGCTAAACAAGCAAATTTCATTACAATGAACGGAATCAGTTGAAGAATGCCATGTGGCTGCCTCATAATAGAGATGGCAGCAACTGTGAACTCTTCCAAAAAATGTTTCATCAATAAATGTATATACAAACAGATGAGTGCATGGTTTGGTGGGTGAATAGAAATGCAACATTAAATGAGACATAGCTCAATAAATGGAGGTGTAGAAAAATAATTTATATTTAATTAATTTTATTATATTTTACTTATAATAAACAAAGCATAAATTTCAGAAAACATACTCAGTCTAAAAAGGTTATTTCTAAGTTACTCTTTGCTTTAAAAGCTTTGTGAAGGTCTCCTACATGTAAAAGATACCATGCTGGCAGATATGTTTTACTAATCTGTTCTAACTATGTGATTACAAAATACCATTCAGCCCAGTAAATTTGCATTTGCCATATTAATATGGTCAATGCCAGACTTTGGTCATGGGCATCTCAGACTCCCTTTGCTGTTTCCTAAAGACCAGACTTAGAAAATGGGGATCTATTTTAAAAGATACAATTGAAAACTACTTTCTGATATTAATTTCTATAAAATGTAATGCTACACATGAAAGTAGTATAAGAAAAACATATTCTTTCTTTTGTATTGTTTCTGTTTTACATTTTACTATTATACACACACAATCTAATTTCCTTAAGTGTTTTTTTTTCCTACTCCCAGTTAAAGTTAAATTTTGAATACATCCTTAACAATGAATTAAACACATATAATCAAGAAGTAAAATTAAGAGTAAACAAGAAAAACTTAATTATATATTAGGTAGAATCAAATCAAAGTAAAATTAATTATTCTCTGTTCTGAAGTTCAGGCTAATGTGACATTTGTAGAGCAGAGAGGGAATGAATTCCAGTGGTAATTATTCTCCTTTTAAGTCATTAAATTCAAATTCTAAGGATAAAATACAGTAATTTTTATCTTAGTGTTTTTAAATGAAGAAAGAAAATCTTGAACTAATTTCCTAATTGTACAAAATGGGGGAAAGTCACAAAGGAAGCTCAGAGTACTATATTCACTTAGAAATAGAGACAGGGCCATCCAAGGACCTCAACCTTCCCCCCACACCCCATCCCCCTGGATGTGATGATCAAGTAGTTAAGCAAGGTGTAGAGAAGAAATTTTGCACACAGTGAGCAGCAGATTTAAATAGGAGAAGTGTTAGATATGATTTTGGCAAAACATCATTAATTTGTTACACACCTTACTTGTAAAATTGCCATATTACAGTTGAACAAATTGAATTCTGAATATTATCTACTAATTCAATATTTGTTAGGCAGCAGAAGTTTATCTTATTTATTTATGTAATCACTTTTGAAGGCACATATACATTTACTCAACATTTAAGGAGAAATCTGCTTTTACTAGTTGTCTCTAATAATATATGTAGGTTTGGGAACAGATCAAGAACAGTCCTGCTATAATTGAAAGAAGTATGTCAATGAAGATAGCATAAACTTTAACAGTAAGAATTGTGGTCAAAACGCTTTGGCTGGATTTTCTTCCCATGGGCCCTTGCCCTACCTCTCCTAATTGTCCTGAACTTTTTAACCATCACTGACTCCCTTGAATTCTCCCACCAATAAAAAAATAGAAGTTGCATGAAAAACATTACATATTGAGCTAAGAATCAAAGTTTTGAAACAGTTTTAGTAATCACTAAGCCATTCACCTTGTTTAAGCAGTAGATAAAAGATACAGTCCAAGGAGATAAGAGTATTCGAGTGATTCAGAAACCAATAAAGAAAGAATAACAAGATCCTGAAATAAAAATAGTACAGTAGTGAGAGGGAAGAAATAACTGGATAAATAAGCCATTTATGGGATTGTTTGCCCACCTAATCAATTATCGATAAAATTCGCACATGAGAAACTTCAAACCTAGCTCTGTTTCTGCACAGTTTCTGTGAGCAATGCTAAGTAATTTGTTGCATTTTATTTCCTTAACAAATTGAAAATGATATCATTGGTGTTCAGATATTATAAAAATGTGTAATATATGTTCTCCTACTCTCATTTTTAAAATATTTCATGATAGATGAATTTTATAAAACCTTCTGTTAGAATATAAAAAATTCACATTTGTGCTTCAAATTATATTATGGTTTGGAATAAAAGATATCCACTTTCAAATCTTCCAAGCTTAAATTAAATTACCCTAACATTATCCAAGATTGTGGTGTTTATAGCATAGAAATGTGTTGACTAATAAAATAGCCACCAGCCATATGTAGCTAGTAAGCACTTTAACAATGTCTGGTTTAAATTGAAACATGCTATAAGTGTAAAATACACACTGGATCTCAAAAACTTAATATAAAAAAGAATAAAAATGTATTTATTAACTACCTCTGTTATTACACAAGGTAATGTTTTGGAGATATTGGACTAAATAGAAATATTACAGTTAATTTCACATTTTTTAAAAACATGGCTACTAGAAAACACCAAATTGCGTATTTGGCTCATATTTGTGGCCAGCATTGCAATTCTGATGAACAGCACTGTATAGAGAATATTCAAGTGTCATAAGAGAAGCACTCTCCCTGGTTTGTTTACTGCTGTATCCCATGGAAACGTAACTTTGCCCGGAACATAAAATTCATTAAATAGTTGTTAAATGAATGACAAGACTCAAGATGTTTTGGGCCTGCCTACCATATGATCCTAAAGGATCTTAAAAGCATTATAGAGAGGATTAGTAAAAAAATTAAGTGAATCAAATGACTATTACTCCAGAAAATGCTTCACAATGAAAAGGCACTCATGTTGTTACTGTTTTACTTTAAACGTTTAGTATACAAACCTTCTCAAGATCAAAATACTATGTTAAAAAACTGTGTGATCAAAAAGTATAGTCAGAATATTCTGGCTTTCAACAGCGTGATAATTTTTAACAAATAATATTTTGTTCCGCTGTTAAATTGTGCTTAATTTCACAAATAAAAATACATTGTAATTTGAGATTTTATTGCAAATACATTATAAACGACACACTAGAACTGATGAATTAAAAATACATGTGAAAATACAATTTCTGATGGCAAAATATAGTAAGTAGATGATAATAAATATAGTCTGAAATAAAATTCTGTGATATCAAAGGGAACATCTATCATCATACAATAGTTTATGCTTTAATCATGCATACTTGAAGATTCTCTTCAAATGATGCATTATAAAGATTATTGTGATGGGAGTTTAACCAAGTATTAGACAATGGCAAATTTCTTTGCTATATAAGGTAATGTAACTAAGGTTCCTTTCTATTAAATTCACACTTTTTAAAAATATAGCAGGCAAAGACTTTCAGGTTCAAGCATCAAGCATTTATTTACTTATAAAATGCACACACAGTGAGGTCCAAATGAAAAAATAACATAATACAGCATTCAAATGCTCATAGTAGGCTTTGGAGGAAGGTAAATATTAATTCAGCTTAAGTGCTTCTTTGTGCATTGCTCTTTATTGACATAGAAAACACAGATAATCTAAAATTATCGTCTATATAGAGATATAAAAATTGAGAGACTATATAAAGTGCCCTCTCTTTTCAAAAGCAGACCTTAAATACACAACAATGAAAGTACCGTATGTCAAATGAACATGGCAGCCAAGTGTGAAAGAGCTCCCAATGCCCAAAGCTGGAATACTTTGAGCCAAAAAATAAATCATGGCTAGTATGGGAATATAAGCCAAAATATGAAATAAATATCCATGAGTTCATACCAATATAAATAGATAATTGAATAAGTAAACAAATAAAGAGCAGATAATAGAGAAATCTTCCATGAAGAATTCCAAAATTAAAAGTATGTGTATACTCCTAGTTCAAGAAGATGGCATATAGCCCCAACTTCTTGACTACAGGATGCCACGGTGACTTCATTTCAAAGAGGAGAATAGAGAAAGGCAAAAAGAGTACCTTTAGAGGGGAGAAAACTGAGAAATAATTCCACAGCCAGACAATCATGGTCTGCATAAACAGTTATAAATCATATTTATAGTATATACATTTGATAATGATATGATAAGAATGTCACTTTATCTCTGTGGCATTCCTTCCAAAAATCCATCATGCCAGTCTAATCATGAGAAAAACACCAGGCAAAATCCATAAGACATTCCACATTCTTCGAAATACCTGACCGTGCTCCTCTAAATTGTCAAGTTCATTTAAAAAAAGAAGAAAAATGAAAGGCCGGGAAACTGTCAGTTTCAAGGAGCCTAAGGAGGCACGCAGACTGAATGATGTAGAATCCTGAATGGGATCCTTCTACAGGAAAGAGACTTTAGGTGAAAATTAAGGAAATTCGAATCAAATATGAACTGTACTTTGTAATAATGCATCAATATTCGTCCATTATATGTGACAGCTGTACCATACTAATGTGAGATGTTAACAATAAGGAAAACTGTATATGACATATATGAGATTTTTCTCACCATGTTTCCATGAATCTAAAACCATTTCAAAATAAAAAGGTTATTTTTATTTTATGTTATTTTATTTTGGGACAGGGTCTCACTCTGTTGCCCAGGCTTAAGTGTAGTGGTGCAACTGTGGCTCACCACAGCCTCAATCTCCTAGGCTCAAGCAATCCTCCTACCTCAGCCTCCAGAGTAGCTGTGACTACAAGCATATACCACTCAGATAATGTTTTAAATTTGCTTTTTTGTTTGTTCGTTTGTTTTTGGTAGAGAAGAGGTCTTACTATGTTGGCCAGGCTGGTCTTGAACTCTTGGTCTCAAATAATCCTTCTGTCTCGGCATCCCAAAGTGCTGGTATTACAGGCATGAAAGCGGTAGCACCCAGTCTGAAAAGATTATTCTTAAAAAGGATGAAGTGACTGTCTATTCTTCACCATCACTTGGCATTTAGTAAAGGCAAGAAGTAAAGAAAACAACCTGAGGTGTTAAGGAGTCCATGTATACAACAATTATTTCTCATGTATGTTTGTAAAATGGGGGTAACAATGTTACTGTCCTCAGAAGCTTGGAAAACTGAGTTGTATTAGCATGGGTAAAAGCCTTATAATTGTACATAACTTACATAGAATGGACTCAAAATTATTGTCAGTATTATTGTTGGTAGTAGCAATATAATTACCCGTCCACTATTTCCCAAAAAGCTGGCATTTGCTACAAATGTTTGAGGTAATTTTTTTTTTTTTTTTTAGAACAACTCAGCAAAATAAAATTCCTGTTTATTGTTGGACAACATTGTTTCACACATACATCAAACAGGCCAAAAAAAAAAACAGCAACTTCATAGACAAAAAAGGAAAAAAAAGAAACCTTTTATCTTTGGCCTTTTTAACCATCTCATACAAACCAACTACTTATAGTACAGCTAAGTACATACACAAAAAAGTTACTGGAATGCTCGGAATAAGATTGTTTTTCTGTTGTCGTTTTTGCTTTTTTTACAAGGTTTTTTTTCTCTTTTGAGATTATAATGAACATGGTCACACCACAAGTAAAGTCAGAAGTAGGACAGAGAAGGCTCCGAAGGCTGGTTTGGTCATCCGAGACCATTAAAAATGGCTGACCCTAACAATATGTACAAAAATATAAAATGTAAATAAAAAATACAAACAAATTTCCTTTTTAAAGTACTTTTAAGAAAAAAAGCAGAGCCTTGGAAGTTTTGTTTCTTTTTTCCTCCCCTGTTGCAAATTCTCATGGTTTGGGTTGGGTGGTGGAGAGCGCGTGTCATCTGTGGGTGGCGCTGCCCACGGTGGGCGGCGCGGGGAAGGTGACCACGTTTAGATTCTGAGACGGGAAGTGGAGGGTGAATAGGTCACGGCGGCCTTTTTTTTTAGTTTAACTTTTCCTTTTTTGCTGTCTAGTCATCCTCGTCGGTCTTCTGCTTCTTGGTATCAACATCGTCATCCTCATCGTCTTCAGCTGCCCGCTTGCCCGCAGCTGACTCAGCTTCCTCATCTTCATCTCCATCCTCTTCCTCACCATCACCTTCTTCTTCCTCCTCCTCTTCCTCCCCACCTTCTTCCTCTTCTTCGTCTACCTCATTGTCAGCCTCCTGCTCCCCGTTTTCCTCATTAGCATTCCCGTTAGCAGGGGCGTCTCTTCCATTTTCTGCCTCTTCCACAACTTCCTTCTTTAAGTCCTTGGTGGTGATTTCGGAGCTGGTGTCTACAGCTGCGTCTGACATGGTGGGGCACGTGGGTGATCCGATGCAGGGGATTTAAAAAGAAAGCGAGAGTTCAGGGACTCTGGCGATAAAGCTGCCGGAGTCTGCGGCGGCGGAGGCGGCTGCGGCGAGCAAGGAGGCGGACGAGGAACAATGCAAAGATGGCTTTTCAGAGCAGCCAGTCGAGGTAATTTTCTTAATAAGAACACAATGTTAGAGTTATCACTCATTAACTGATTTTGTTGGAAGGAAGGTCTTATCAGCAAAGTTAAAAGGCTGTCAAAAGTCTGAGGTGGATATAGTTATTACAAGATACATGATCATCTGATTAATGATCATTTGAAACTTAAAAAAAAAAGGTGATGGTAGAGAAAAGGGTAAGTCAAATTGTAAATTTTCGGTCCTGGCAAAGTTTATTTCCATGTAATCATTATTTTTTAATGTTCCTGAGTTCCCAATATAAAGTGCTAGATTCTGAAGAGGACATAATGATGAGTATAAAGATGTGGTCATTCCACAAGGAGAACTTTATTATTGGTGCACTAAGCAGTGGTCCACAAGCTCACAACTTTCCAGCACTGAAAATTCAAAACATATGTGCTATCTAATATCTCTGGTCAATAATGTATATTTGGAATACTTAGGAATTGGAAAACGCCCTTTCCATGATTTTTCATAGCTTGAATGCTTTATATTTAATGTCTATACAATGGACCTCTGTCCATGAGCTTTTGATAAGGTTGTACATACCTTAATCTGTTTGCTTAGGAGCTATTTTCTTATCCTTCCTTCTTCCTTCCTTCTTCATGTATCTGAAGATCCAGCTGTGGACCTGTATCAGCTGATATCAGCTCCTTCTTCCCTTTGCTCACCTTTGCAAGCTTGACTTCTTCACTGCATTTGTTCTATTGTAACCAAAACACTAGGAGTTACTCAATAGAAAGCCAATCACTGAGACAACAAGTATTGCCAGGGTTGTATTCAGGTGCTGCAGCTGAGCAGATGGGAGATCACTCTCAAATACATGTCAGCTGGTTAAAATTTTGTGTTTATATAGCATAGAAAAATGTAACCAGGTATGGGGAAAAAGGAATTAGGTAAGGGCAAAGTAGAGGACTTGGCCTATAGGAAGCCGGTGGTCAGTTAAGCAGTCATGGTGCCTAAGGGGTCTGTGTCTCATCGTCCAGATGCAATAACCTGGTAAGTTTCAATTCCTTGATACTATCTGGAAGGCCTTATGGTTGGTTTCCTGAGAAGGGAACTCAGATAAGACAAATGTAACTTTCTTAAATTTTAAGACTGGATATTTTCTATGTTTATTCAAAAGAAATCATAAACATGGTTCTATGGGACAATTAGGCCAGTTTTACTATCACTATACTCAGTTTCAAAACCCTACAAAGAATGTGAGAGTTTATATGTACGATTGAGGGAATTTAGAGCCAGTCACTCACCAGTAGTTAACAGCAGACTGCCAACTACCATCAGTTTATCCTTGCTTACAGTTCATTGTAAAGTTTACACTATAAAATTCTCCTGCCTCTACTTCTTCATAATGACAGCTCTGGGAGAGGTTCATAAGACATTTGAGAAAATACCCTAGAAATGAATATTTTCCATCTCCATCAGGTCTGACATTGCTGCTTGGCAATACTTCTAAACAAATTGCTATTCCATGCCAACATGCCTATTCCAATTCTTTCCCACTTATTGAAGTAAACCCCTCATTTTCTATGGAGGGTATTTCACCCACTTCTCTATACAAAAATCTTTAGCTTTTTTCTCTCTTAATTCTTTCTAGCTTTCTTCTCATCTCAAAGGATGTAGTTTCCCTTCTTCTTGTGGATTTATCCTCTTCTGCTTTTGATATCATGCACCCTGCCTAGTTCATCAGCTATCCTTTTTTTTTCTTGCATTCTCATATGCCTCTACTAAATTATACACATTTAAATACAAAATACACAGAAATATATACCTGACTACAGCATACATTCCTGTGTCAACACTATGTAACAGAGCCACTCACTCCATTATCAGCAGGATGTGGCATTATAGAATTATTAATCTAGCATACAAAACAATTTTTATTTAAAAATTTTTTAACTGAAAATTTATGGCAAAGTCACCAAAAGAGGAGCATCTTTATAAGACACAGCACTGCTTCTCTAAAGGTCTCTTCATCCAATTCCATGCTCAATGCCTCACAAACTACAGCTGAGTTTTCACTCTCAATGCCTCACAAACTACAGCTGTCTCCGAATCAATCACATACAATTCCTAGTTTCTAAAAACACTCTCAAAAATCCACTCGAGTAGGCTTTTATCTTTTTCAACTCTCACTCTTGCTCAGGTCTTTATTTAATATATTTTATCCTTTTTATATCTTACAATATCTCTATTTCCCCATTATGTAGGTTCTATAGAAGTCAGAGAAGTTAGTAAGTTAAAGGAAAAGCAAGAATCCTCTCATTCTGGAAAGGTAGGGTTCTGGGAAAAAGATAGCAAAATTTATAACATAGTGAGATTTTTATTTTACATTGTAACTTTTAAATGCCCCATCTTTGAAAGAGTAAGTTCCTAAACACTTAACCCAATTTTTTTCTCAGTAATTAAAAATATGCTTATATATTGCTTTATAATAAATGAATTGTTCATGTGTTACCAGCTCATCACTTAATTCAGTGCACTTAGTCCCTCAAGTCTGTTAAGATGATGCTTTTGAAATTCACTAATGACCTCAAACCAACAACTTCCTTTCAGACCATAATCCACTTGATCTACATTCATTTTTTGATCTTGATAGCAGATTTCTCTATAAAGTTCTTATCTTCCATTGACTTTTGATCTACAATTGTCCTCTGACCTGTCTCTCCTCCATTCTCTCACCTGCTGGACAAGGGCACTCCATTGTCTTGTCAGCTATCCTTTTCCTTTTGTCATCTTTCTGAGCACCCTCCCCAGTTGGCATAGTTTCATTATCACCTCCACATGCATTTCTCAATACTTAGCATTTGCTGATGTTCAACCGGACAGACTGGCTTTCTTGGAGTATACACTAAGCCTTTAAATGTTATTCCCACACACTTCCCTTCTATTTTAGGGAAGGGAATCCTAATTTTGATCTCACTGTCCCCTCTTCCCAGGAGACTTTTTTTATTATACAAACAAGATGAAATGTCTATCTCCTCTGATGCCACATGGTACTTTATCTATACTTCTATCTCATACTAATATAAATACCTATGCACTGTATCAACCATGATATTTTGCATTATAGGCACTCAACTTGGTGACAGCAAAATAAAAATAGGGATGAGCAGAGGATAATACATATAAGTGGTACAGAAAAGGACAGACATCAAAGGAAAAGGGCTGACATATAATATTGGTAATACTAAAAGCTAAAAGAAGCATTGGACATGTGGAAAGTGCTCTCCATTTTTTACCACAATGTGAAAAGAGTAAGAGGAAGGCCGTCCTCTACTTGAGAGAATTGTTTTAGGGAAATAGTTTCAGCAGAAAATGAGAAGTTATAATTTATTGAGTGTAGTAGTGATGGCAGGGTCCGCCTGTCTGGAGCCACCACTGCCATGATGCTGGCTGCAGTGGGGGAGGTACACTGCATGGGAGTGGGGCAGTATGCTCCATAAGGCCAGTGGGAGCCAGGAGCAGGCAAGAGCCCTGCCCTCCAGGTCACAGCTGCATTTGCCCAAGCCCTAACTGCAGGCCCAGGTATCCCTGTGCTCTTGGGGGCCAGGAGCCAGCAGGAGCCCCACCCTCCCAGGCAGAGCTGCAGTCACCCAAGCTTCCCAAACCACTGCTGTGGACCTGGGCATTCCTGTGCTCTTGGGTCCAGGAGCCAGCAGGAATCCTGCCCTCCCAGGCACAGCTGTAGCTGCCCCAAGCCTCAGCTGCAGATCCTGGTATCTATGCACTGTAAGCGACCCAGGAGGGCCCCCCTCTTCTCCTGCAAGCTCGGGAATGCCTGCTCCCACTACCTGGCCTCTCCCCACTCCTGGCACCAGCTCTGATCTCTGAGCAAATTTGAGGCTGAGCCCAGGTACTGTAGCAACCCAGATGGGTGTGTGCATGCTTGGGGAAGTGTTGACTCTGGACTTTGGGCACCGACAAGCATGGGAGGTTGGTGTGAGGGTGCTGAGGGCAGCTCCGTGCTGGCCTGCAGGCACCCCTCAGCATGAACAGCCTGGGTGCTATGAAGAGAGGCAGGAGGCAGACAGACTCTGCCACAAAAAGGGATGGGTCACTGATGAAGACCCACCTTCAAGCCAGGAAAGAAGTGAAGCCTGGGGACCAGGCTGCAAGTCCCATGGACAGGAGTGAGAACCTATGGTGCTTTCTCTGGGGCTGCCCATGGCTGCCCATGGCTGCCCATGGACCAATCAGCACACACTTCCTCCCTTCCGAAGCCTATAAAAACCCTGGACTCAGTCAGACTGGAGGAGATGACAAGACAACCATTTGCAAAGAGGAGATACCCACTCCATGGTCTCCTCTCTGCTGAAAGCTGAGCAGATGTTGGAACTACCAGTTGTAGAGAAGAGCTGCCTATTTCAGGGTCTCCTCTCTGCTGAGAGCTAAACACTTTTTGAGACACCCCGACTGCAGAAAGGAGCTAACCAATTTGGGTCTCCCCTGAACTGTTCTTTTGCTCAATAAATTTCTTCACCTTGCTCACCCCCAACTTGTCTGTGTACCTCATTCTTCCTAGATGCAGGACCAGGACTCAGGACCTGCTAAATGGTGGGGCTAAAAGAGCTGTAACACAAATAGGGCTGAAACATGCCTTTTGTTTGCCACATTGTGGGCAACAAGAGGGAAAGAAAAAAGGAGAGAAGAGCTGTGGCCCTTTAGGGAGCCCAGACCCAGAAGACCCCAAAGCCAAGGCTATGACACCCTATTTGGTGTTCTGCAGTTTCTGGCATCCTCAAGCTTCTGGGCATCACTGCATTTCCTGGTACCAGCCATGAAAGCTGCTTGCAGTATGCCTGGTCCAAAATGCAGCCTCACAGGGAGCTGGTGCCCAGGCCAGTGCCTAAATCTGCCTGCCTTCTGCTGCCAGCATGCCTGGCTGTGCACAGGGGCTGGACCCCATGCTACCCCATGCTCACTAGCTCACACACGACTTGCCGCTCCACTTGCCCTAGGTGGGCATGGGATCTAGGCCAGTAGCATGAGCTGAGGGCAGCTGAGTGGGCAGAACAAGCCTAGTGCGCCTCAGCAACACTTGGGCAAAGGTGCCTCTGGCCACAGAGGTTTCCAGCTGGAAAGGAATCACCCCAAGGATCCTATGACAGTATTGGGAAGACAAGGAAGAAATAAAGGAATATGACTTTGGAATGGCATAAATTGCTAGAATGGAAGAAGATTTTACATTGGGGAAAACATGAAATAAAATTGATGAGAGAAAGCAAAAAATGAAATTGTAAATAAAGATGGGGGAGGGGTGCAAAACAGAAAGAGAATCTTGAGAAGAAATTCATAAAGGTGCACTCAACTCTCAGAAGAAACAGGAGGAAGAGTGAAGGGGGCTGGCTAAAGAGGATGGTATTTCGTGCTCAAAGAAGTTGAACCAGTTTTTCCCCTTTCTTTTCAGGTGTTGGTTTCACCTGTTGTTTTCAACTGTGCTATGGATCCTCAGGGGAAGTTTCCAGATAAATCTCTCCTGATGGGCTGCCAGTGGGTCAGGTTTACATCCTGTTTCATCTGTGGCAGAACAGATAATGAATTTTGAAAAGTGGAAAATATTTTCTTCTTGTTAAGGGGATGTGTACCTATCCCAGCTGGAAACATAGCTATGGGCAAGAGCCAGAGAATTCTCAGGGGCACACAGATCTTGCCCTCCTTTCCATACCTCAGAAGTTCAATTACCAGCATCCTTTCAGCTGTAACCAGAATTTAACTCAACAGTTATCTGGAATGAGGGACAACAACATGCCTTTAGAGATAAAAGTGTTTTATACAATGAGTAAAAAAGTCTATGATAAGCACGTTAAAACATGTTTATTATGCAGCAGAAACAAATAAGCAAATATTTCTTAGAGTAAAGTTTTTCAAAATCAAAGGGACACCAGAATAATTACATTGTGCTCGTGTAGCTCTGGCAGGATATGGGGTATGTTTGCACAAAGCGTATGGATATAGGACTGTGTGATGTTTGTGGGGAATATTTGTAATTTGACAGTACATTTCCCCAAAGAGTCTACTGTTTACAAACCTTGCTTTAAGAATCACTCTCCTAGAGGGAGGGAATATTTTCAGAGAACAAGTGGAACTGGGCACACAAGGGCAGCATTTGTGTTTGACACATGCTCAAAGTGCCCATATTGCATTAATTAAATTGATATTTAATCAAATATTTTTAGAAGAGTTGCATATTACAAATTCTGCAAAGTATCTTTCAGAAAAAATCCTTTTCAAATATCTTTTCTGGAGCACCAGCTCAGCTCCTCTTCTCTTTTTCAAATTGTAACTGAGTCATCAAGACTTTCACTCTCTATAAGAAGTTCACTAACCCAATCTTGCTATCCTCTTTCTATTCAGAGCATTTAGTTGTCTCGCTGCTTCTTCACTTGGCTCAGGTCTTTTCTAATGAGAAGTCAAGTAAATGAAATATGTGTATATACCCGAGTCAGATTCTGCCTTGTCCCTTTGTGCCTCCTTCTGTCTCTAATAAGGTATACTCTCTGTAGCTTCAGGACTGGCCACCCTCTGAGATTATTTCTAGCCTTGGACTCAAAACTCTATGATTGTTATTAACTGCATATTTACCTGCTGAAATATAACTATTCTGCTTACGCAGACCACTTGCGAACCAGTGTCTAGTTGCTCAAGATCTTGCAAACTTTCCTCATAATTCCTGCTGTGTCCTCTCTGATTTCCCTGGCCTTAGAGTTTCTTATCCACCAAATCCTGAATGCACTGACCTGCCTGGGTTGCCAGGTCTTGAATTGACCCTCTCTCACATGCATTGTTATTGGTAACAAGTATGTTCATCTTGTCTAATTGCCTCCTGATGCTAACACTTTTTGCTTGCCCTGTCCTGTTGTTGCCACTGTTAACTATCACACAGTCATTCATGAAATCATCTCAGTATCCAGTGGGGATTATTTGCAGGACCTGTCTCATACCAAAATCTGTAGATCCTCAAATCCCTTATATTAAATGGCATGATATTTACATATAACCTATGCACATCCTCCTGTATACTCTAAATCATTTATAGATTACCGCTGACACCTAATACAATGCAAATGATATGTAAATAGTAGACATACTTTATTGGATTTTTTTTGTAATTCCAATTCTTTTTTGTCATATTGTTATTTTGTATTATTTTTAAAAATATTTTCAATTCATGGTTTGTTGAGCCTGTGGCTACAGAACATGCAGATACAAAGGGCTGGTGGGATGACTGTCCACTCAACACTGAGCTCTCAGGAATTCAGTCATTGACTAATCTTTTTAATTGTAGTGTGACTTTAACTTCAAATTTGAACTTTTAAAATTAAAGAAACTTAAAGATTTTGTAGCCCTTCCATCTTTTTGTCCAAGAAATTAGAACACTCAGGTATAACAAATATTTGGCATAGCTAGAAATGCAATTAGAGATTTCTAACATCCAATACAGTGCTTTATTTATTTATTTATTTATTTATTTTTGAGTCTCATTCTTGTTGCCCAGGCTGGAGTGCAATTGCATGATCACAGCTCACTGCAACCTCCGCCTCCTGGGTTCAAGCAATTCTCCTGCCTCAGCCCAAGCCAGTGCTCATGCCACTGAATCATGCTTCTCTTTGTCAAATATCTTGAAAAAGTCACTTAACCTCCTGTGACTTTATTTTTTCATCATTATAATATAAACAGCTTCCAAGGTCTCTCTTGAATTAGGTATTATAATTCAGTACTGTATCAATAGCACAAATCTTTTAAATTTCTACATATATGGGGAGATTGGTTTGATGAACAAGTGAAAAGTTTGTTTCATTTTAAAAAACTTACGGAGAGGCCAGGAATAATGGATCACACCTGTAATCCTAGCACTTTGGGAGGCTGAGGCAGAAGGATCACCTGAAGTCAGGAGTTCGAGACCAGCCTAGCTAATATGGTAAAACCTCATCTCTACCAAAAATACAAAAGTTAGCCAGGCATGGTGGCACACACCTGTAATCCCAGCTACTCAGTAGATTGAAGCAGAAGACTCATTTGAACGTGGGAGGTGGAGGTTGCAGTGAGCCAAGTCTGAGCCAGTGCACTCCAGCCTTGGCAACTGAGTGATAATCCATCTCAAAAATGAAAAACAAAACAAAACAAAAAATTATGGAGATTTAACAGCGTATTTATTTCAAAATATTTCTGTCAAAAAACTTAAGGTGAAAATAAATGTAATCAATATCTTTTGGTGATTATCAAAAGGTTTAGATAGAATTTCAACATCTCTTTATATTAATATTTTAGGGAAATTAGCATTTACCAACGAATATTAGCATCTAATAAAGTAAATAAATTTATTTTTATGGCAAGGCCTTTTTAGTGATAAATTGGCACTATTGAACCAAAATTTCAAATAATTTTAATGTAAACAACAAAGTCAGTAACATCAAACCATCATGAGCTTATGGATGCGACTTTGCAGGGCTATCTAGAGTAACTGGGATGGGCTTCCTGCCCTTTGTGAGCTTAAAATTTAAAGTGGTCATATAAGTGCGACATGATTATAAGTAAATGGCATAAAGAAAACAGAACCAAATTAGGACAAGTTCCATTACACTAAATAATATTACCATGAATGATTTCTATGCCACAAATAGTAGCTTATTTATTTCAACCAGTACTTAATAATAAAGTTTACCTTGCTTGGGAAGAGAAGGACTGTATACCAGCTAGAGATAATTGCTTAAGTTTCTAATACTCTTTCCTGGTTGGCAGAACTTGGAAATGGCAGGGAAGGAGAAGGCAGAGAGATTTCAGAATCTCTTCAGACACCACTGCACCAAAAGGAGTGTGGTAGTGTGAAACTATTTGCAGTGGATTATAGAAGAAATTCTCAGAGATGACTGAAAAGAAAAAAGACATAGGAAGAATGAAGACTGGGATATAAGATAGCAGTGTCCTCTGAATTATATTGGTCTATATGTATGATGAGAACATTAATAATTAGTGAAAGTTAAGCTGGTCTTTCAGAATATTGATAAAACACGAAAGACTTGAGGAATGGTTCTGTTTCAAGTGCATCCCAACCTACTTGCCCCCATCAAGTGTCCAGATTGCAAATATTATCACCTCAGGACATGGTCACAGAATAAGATTTATTAAATTTATTAATTCATTCAGTGCGGTGATTCCAGATGACAATAGCATTCAGGAAGTGTTCATGGGACAGGATGGTTCAGAATGAATTGGCATGCAGATCACTGCAGGTAAGAACATATTCTTTGCTAGACATGTATGAAACAGCTCAATCTCATTATATGAAACTAAGAAAGAAGAAAGGCAAAAAATAACCCTGGGGCATATCAATCTAAAAAGGCAGAAAATGTTGGCATGACTGCAGAATCTGATGTTTCTCTGCTCTCTGGAGTTTTCTCTTAAGACTCTGTTGCCCCCCAGAATACCTACAGTTTCACCATTGTTTCTTACATATCTGATTATAAGCTATTTAGAGGTGGAGATATTGTCTCTTCATATTCTTACAGACAGTGAAGTTCCCAACAGACAGGAGTCTATCAATGACCATGTTGGTTTCTACCTCCCAGTGCCTCTCAAATCCATCTTTAGTGTTGATGCTTTGGTGATGTGCTTTGGAGCCACATCATCTTGGGCCCAAAGTATAATATCCTACACTCATCTCTCTCAAATCCATCTTCTCTTCTCCCACAAGGGTAATTTTTTAAGAAAAAATAATATCACTGTGCTCCTTTCCTTAAAACCCTAGAGAGCTCCCCTCTTCCTACATGAAAAATTCCAAGTTCCTTGGGATAAAATTGACACATTTTCAAGTCTTAACTCTCATAGCTTTAAACACTGCCTCTTTTCTCTCTCATATTTGTGTCGCTTATGCCATTGTTCCTCCCATGCAGAACTGCCAAATTCACTTATCATATGCATAATTATGCTTCAAGATAATTCTCTACACTGTCCTTTACTATACTTCCTTCTAGCTTTTATAATATTTAAAAATCTCTATTTGTACCATTTTGGCATTTTATTTGTAACTAGTAAGTGATAAATATTATTAGTGAACAGGAATCCTCTCCTTCTGGGCTTATGGAAGGATGTACTTCCCCATATCTTTGATGTAGGTATGAACCTTGTGACTTGAAATGCACAATTAACCCTTGGAGGAAGTGACCGAGGTAGAGGCATTAAATTGCCCAGCCCAACTCTCCATTTTCTCTCTTTTCTTTGTGGAGGCAATAGTGGAATCACAGTTTGATAAAGAATTGCAATACTGAGCCACCTCATGGAGGACAGACGCCCTAGAGAGTAAGCCCAGGCCTTTGGAAGACTGCATCTCAACCGCTTAAATTTGGAAATCGGTATTTTACTAGGATCTCTTGAATGGAACCATTGGTTTACATTTCCTTTCTCTACACTGCAGTGTCAAATTATTGAGAGCAACTACTGTGCTCACAGTACTTTGTACAAAGGAGAAACCAAAAAAAAAAAAAAAAAAAAAAAAAAAAAAAAGAAGAAGAATAAAGTGTATGCGAAAAAAGCCAAAGTGTGGCTAATGGACATTTATCCTGTTTCTCTTCATTGGCTGCGAAACTCCGTGTAGTTTTCTTCTCCTCTGTCCCCACTTGTTCCTGATGTGAAGTCAGCCTGACCAAAACCAAGGCAAAATTCATAGTTGTTCATTTCCTGAGTTGCTACTTTAGGGTATTATGTGTTATAAAATGAGGTATATGAAAACCAATTTCACAAGAATGACTGTAGCTATATATATGCATCTTGAAAAAAATAATCAAGGTAAAATTGAATTCATTTTCCATGAAATTTTCATGTACAACTACTGAGAAAAAAAAGCAATTTCTGGCAGAACCATTTTAAGGGCAAAAAGCTGTAGGTGCAAATAATTCAAATAGTAAATGGATTTGCTCTCTCATCTTGAAGGTAAATTTCATGTTTTCAGCACTAAAAATTTATTAGTGCTATTTTTTCCCCTCTTCCTTAGCTCAAGTGGACACCAGTAAACCTTTGCATAAAGTTTTGGACTACTGCCAATGCACATACGTCTTTGCTTCACTCTCTGCTGATTCTGTTCAGCTCAGGACTCTTCGCATAGGGAGTTTGGGATTCCTCTCTCAAACCACTTTCAAGGGTGGAATTTATTTACCTAACGACGGTAATTGGGCCTTGGTGGTCTTGTTTGTAACCCTTAAATTCCAGTCATCAATCTACACCTCATTTAGAAGCCTTGTCTACTGTATTTTGGCAATTTGCCAATGACTAAAAGGCATAGTAAAAATTTCCACATGTGAAAATGAGAAAAAGCAGTCTTGAACTAAGTTGTCAATCCTAAAGCACATTCTAATTTGCTCTGGAACCTTAATTTAAAAATCACATAGTTGACTTTTCTTCACCTATAAAATAAAACTTTACCTGAGGAATATTTTTCCTAATGGGACAGAGATACCAAAACTTAAAACAATCAGCAATTATTTCTTAGATGTAAGGAAAATCAGACAATCTATTATAATCTAATGAGCTTCCTGTTAAAAATAATATTAAGTCAAAAATAAATGTTGAGGTACCTTCATATGACTTATAACATCAAACACTATGTACAGTGACTATATTTTCATTCACAATCTATATATTTCAATAGTTATATCAGTGAAAAAATTAAATTTCACTATACATTGTACTCATGTGTACACTAGAACTTGAAATTCTACAACTTAAAATAGTTCTGCTGGGCGCGGTGGCCCATGCCTGTAATCCCAGCATCTACCCCATCTCTACTAAAAATACAAAAATTAGCCAGGCATGGTGGCGTGCACCTGTAATCCCAGCTATTCAGGATGCTGATGGAGGAGAATAGCTGGAACCCTGGAGGCGGAAGTTGCAGTGAGCCGAGATGGTGCCACCATTGCACACCAGCCTGGGCGACAGAGCGAGACTCTGTCTCAAAAAAAAAGAAAAAAAAAAGAAAATAATCTGTTTATTTGGGTTTATGATGAAATTACCTTAAGTATGTTTTAAATCTTTAATTTCATTATTCAA
Source organism: Colobus angolensis palliatus (assembly GCF_000951035.1). Classification (NCBI taxonomy): domain Eukaryota; kingdom Metazoa; phylum Chordata; class Mammalia; order Primates; family Cercopithecidae; genus Colobus; species Colobus angolensis. The sequence goes on along the minus strand of NW_012114599.1, from coordinate 14,037,863 downwards.
TATTTGCAATCTAGGAAATGTGATGTTGCTTCTTTAACTATAGCAGTTTATAGGAGAAGATAATTTGAGCTGTCTTATAAGACAAGTCCTTAGATACTTACAACTTCAGCTTAATTCTAGGGGTTGTATTTGGATTTCAAAACACACCTTATCATCTTTCAGAAGAGAGTAGATTTCTCTTTTCTGTAAAGGCAGAATGAAAAGTATATTTTTCAAATTTGAAAAATATAGTCAAGTCGATTTAAGTGACTTTTTCTTTAAATTATATTAAATAGGCAAATTCTTCTTATGTTTCATCTGTAGTAAAATGAGAGTGAGAAATAATGGCAAAGTTCTATTACTCTTCAAAAGACCAAAAGCACGAAGTCCATGCATTTTTTTTTTTTTTCCTAGAATTCTATGTATGGAAAAGAGCTATTTGTAGCTGCATAGAGAAAAGCTGCTACCCTAGGAAAGACTTTGACCAATGCAGCCTGTTCTGTCTGTCCTGTAAAGTATTCGATTTCAAGGTAAGGATATGGGGTAAGTTATGAAGCTCCCTCAGTGAGATCAAAGGATTAAACCAAGCATAAATAAGTTGGACGGAGGAGAAAAAGATAATTTAGAAATGAAAATTATAAAGGATACCAAATTTGACCTGTGTATTTAATTATTTTAAATAGTGCTCCATAGGACTATTTTTATTAGATTCACACTTAATAATCTTCCTAAATGCATCTGCATTGAAAAAAAGGATTTTATTTGAATCTCTGTTTAAGTGATTTGAAAAACATACTGAATTATTTTTAGTTATCTTTAGCTATCTATGGTTTCTGTCTGGCATGGCTAAATAAGTGACCAAAAGAATGCCAGCAACAGATGTCAGCCTATGATTATAGCCTTACTTTTTACTAGGTTATTTAAACCCCTTAAAATAAATGTACATGGTGACCAAAATATATGTACAGAATTGAATCTTAAACTGTTTTTATACTGCAGAGTTTTACTCTGGCCTAGGGGAACACAATCTGATTCAGCAAATGTGATCTTATAATGGGACAGAAATTAATGATTAAGTAAACCTTTCATAAAATTTGACTCTTGTTTCTTTGGAAGATTGGTTCATATGTGTGTAGGTAAGTGTGTTTAGTTAACACACACACAAAAACCCTTAAATTCAAAATGTAAACTAACGTCATCAAATTGTGAACAGAATTAAGGTGTGATAGATTAGATAGATAGGTAGATACACAAATATAGATATATGCGTACATATGTGTGTGTACATATATATATATACACACACAAAACAATTAGATAATAAGGATTCTATCTATAATCCTTAAGAATTCAGAGGAAGGTAGTATATTGAACAAACCAATGCTGCAATATTTTGCAGCTATTCTCAGGTGATGAGTCTATTTCTCAAGCCTTTGAATCTGTTAAGTGACTTAACAGATTAGTTAAGTGACTTGTTTTGACCAGTGAGACATTAGCAAATATAAAGCAAGCAGGAGTTTAAAAATGGTTTCACATTTGGTCTCGCTCTCTCTTCCTTCTTCTTGGAACCCTGAGACCACTATCTAAGAAAGGATCACCTAGGGGAGGATAAAAGATACCTGTAGCAGAGGCTAACTGCCCCAGCCAATGACTCTGACAATTGTTAGACATGTTAGGGAGACTGTTCTAGAACATTTTGGCCCAACTGAGTCATCAACTGATTACAAGTCAGCCCAGAGCAGAAGTAATGCTAAATCAGAAGCAAGGAACAGCCGACCAACAGAATCATAAGGAAATAAGATGATTGCTATTTTGCGCCACAAAATTTAGAGTGGTTTGTTATACAGAAAAAGGGAAATCATGGTAATTTACCAGAAATATTATCTATAAACAATGAGATTATATCAGAAATGAAAAAAGTTAAATTTTATCGCTTCTTAATATAAAGTCTCAGAACTAGTTTGGAAAATCCTGTTTCCTTAGAATGCGCAGCAGATTTGTTAGGAGGGAATAATGAATATGTGGTATGGCACACCTCTACTCAGAAGTGACAAGTAAGTTCTGTATTACATCTCAATGTGGGTAAATTCAAAGGGGATTCTTGGAGTACAGTGTGTAAAAGGATTCTGGAATCAACAGGAAAGAGCACCATGACTATTTAATTAATTGCTATTTAAAGACCATCTCAGGGCCTGGAGCAGTGGCTCACGCCTACAATCCCAGCATTTTGGGAGACTGAGGTGGGTGGACCACCTGAGGTCAGGAGTTCAAGACCAGCCTGGCCAACATGGCAAAACCCCATCTCTACTAAAAATACTAAATGAGCTGGACATGGTGGCAGGTGCCTGTAATCCCAGCTACTAGGAAGGCTGAGGCAGGAGAATCGCTTGAACCCAGTGGGTGGAGGTTGCAGTGAGCTGAGAATGCACCACTGCACTTCAGCCTGGGCAGAGAGCAAGACTCTGTCTCAAAAAAGACCATTTCAGGTAGTTCAGGAAGGAGTGGACATTGAAACATCAAATGGTAAGGAAAGACCAAAGAGTATGTGTTATCTTGATGCAGTTGTTATTCCAAATATAACAGAATAACACTGTTTAAAGCAGATGTTTTGCAAATCCCCATGTAGTATCCTAAATTAAATTCAGAGATAATTTAATCTCCCCACATGTATAATTTAAAAGCTATCAGTAGATTATAATATAAATATAAATGAAAAATAGAATGTAATTTGTGATAAAAACAATTTATTAGATATCTTAATATTGGCCAGTGCTATCCCACTATCCATAATGTGAATTATTTATTATAAAGAAGACAGCTACAAATATAGAGTGATCTAGGTATGCTGTATCAGCTAGGTGAATACCACAAAGAACATTGTCGTCTCTGCAATTACACAGAAGTTTCATTCTTGCAAAATGCAGTGCATATTAAAACCAACTATTGGTGATTATATATAAAACAGAATTAAGTTCAAGGCTCAAATAATTGCAAGTGGATTTTTCTTTTACCTATAGAAACGTTTAGCAGGTTATTTAAATGTGGGATATTTGAGGTATTCCTAACTGGGTGGTGATGTATCCTTCAGTGTAGAAAGTATAACAAGATAGTTTGAACCAGAAAGTTTCCTCAAAATAATTCTGAATGTCTCATAACCTACCATAGGAGGAAAAGCTCATCAGTAAGTAAAATTGTACCATATTTATTCTCTATTCACAATTCATATGGCACTAATTCATTTTTTATCTTCATGATTTATTTGTATCTGACACAGTATTAAATGCAGATAGTCTCACTTTCTAAATACTGCTATTGTATTGCTATCTGGTGTTTACCATTCAACATTACAAAATGACTACCTAACATGGTAGGTGATGATCCAGCTTCACTTACTTCCACTGTCGTATTTGCTTCTGGTTAAATCTATAAACAGTGTTTCCAGCATTACATCTCTGTAAATATTGTTCACTGCTGAATGTCTTGTAGAATATCTTTTGATCTGCAGTTAATTTTTTTCCGGGAGTTTATTATAGTTGTATTTTATTTTTGCATCTGTTTAGTTGTTTTTGCATATGTAAATTAATTTACCAGCTCGCTATAATGGTTTCATAAAAAGCCTGTCAATAATCAGCAATTCTAATTTTCTTCTTTCTTTTGAAGTTATCAGTTTAGGTATCCTCCCACTCTCCCTCTACAGTTGGATTGATTACTCTCCTGCCTTTTAACACAGGTATCACCATGGGCTTTCCTTTTCCCATCCATCATACAGGGAATTTTCCTCACCCTTCTTCTGGTTTGATCCTGTTTTATCTTCTTTTTCTGGTTTACCACCTCGTTTTAGTAAAGCACAGCTTATATTTATTCCCTGAAAAATACTAAAAGATGGGCAAATTTTTTAGCGACTTAGTACTTGAACCCTTGGTTGAAATTCAGATCACTCAATATTTTGACATGGCTTTCAATTTTGCTATTAAAAACTTCTGGGTGCATGAGGCTTGTGTATAAACCATTGAGCTTCCTTGTAGTGATGGGAATGTGGCAAGGTCTTTCACTTCCAGTCATCCACACAGCACCATTTAGGAATGTTTTTTTCTGGGTTCTCCATTTACTAGAAAAGAATCTGACAGTCTCCTCTTTGGAGATGTAGGTAGGAAAGTTAGGAAAATGTAAGTCTCTGTTATTGCACAGGAATTTGGGCTGAAAAGCAAACTGGAATCTCCCATTCTTCAGCATAAATATTTTCATAATGACACTCTTTCCCACCTTTTTGGCCAGATGTCTTGGAATCAGAAATCTCTCTGCTTCCATTTAAGCTGAGAATACACTACTCATGTTCTGCAGTGGTAAAGGATGGATAGCCATTTGATTATCCAAGCAGGAGGTGGAGACTTGGGGTTCTAACTGCTCCATATGTGTACTTCTTAATGTCTTTTTTGTTTCCAATCCTCTTTCTTTCATGAAACATGACCTGACTTCTGAGCAAATTTAGATTCTGCTATAGAAACAGACATTCTTCTGGCTATGATGCATCCTGGTAGAGTTGCTCTTCCTCTTCTCTTACTACATCATTTACCATGCTTCTATCCACTTTCCATCTTCATGTATTCTCGGACAGGAAATAATATGTCTCCTATTTAATAAAATATACATTTTTATGGGTACTTTTTAAATTACTGTATTTTTTCATTTAGAAAGTATCATCTTTCAGGCATGAATGATTCTGGACACTAAGATATGACCATAGATGTTCAGAAGTAATCATCTGCAACCATATGTGTGCTATAATAGGGAAAAAAACAGATGAGAATAAAAAAATAAAAATAAACCATAACATCCCTAAAAAAGTCCAGGTGCAGTGGCTTAGACCTGTAATCTCAGCACCTTGGGAGGCTAAAGGGGGCGATTCACTTGAGGCCAGAAGTTGGAGACCAACCTGAACAACATGGTGAAACCCTGTCTTTACTAAAATTACAAAAACAGGCATAATGGCATGTGCCTGTAGTACCAGCTTCTCAGGAGGTTGGGATATGAGAATTACTTCAACCTGGGAAGTAGGAGGTTGCAGTGAGACAAGATCAGGCCACTGTACTCCAGCCTGGGCAACAGAGGGAGACTTTGTCTCTCAAACAAACAGACAAACAACAATACCAACAACACTCTAAAAAAAGAAACAGATGCGTAAACTGAGAATTTATACTTACAATGCCATAATAGGTAAATATTCCTTTTTTTCTAAGAGTATATTAATTATGTATTAAATGCAGAAGAGAAAACAACAAAAAAGAAATTAACTTTATTGAAAACTACTTGAAAAACATGAAAAAGAGATTTTTTCCTTCATAGATATTTATGGCATTCATCCTTCAGTAATAGAAGCAAAAAGAATCTGACAGCAAAACATTGGAGTTTCTTGGCAAAAAAAATTATTGGAGTATTTTTGACAAAGCAATGCTTAACATTGCATGTTTTGGGACAAAAAATTCTTGGAGTTTTTCGACAAAGCAATGTTTTATCAAAACAGCCAAAAAATTATTGGAGTTTCTTGACAAAGCAATGCTTTCTACAAAATGAGATATATTAGATTACTGTTTTTTTTTTTTTAATGTGTTCAGGTAGTAAAATGACTGGATATATTGATGTCCTTTAAGAAATGATATGGAACATTAATTTAATAAATTTCATCCTATGAAATGGTACTTTTTTTTATAAATCACAAAGTTTATTTTTCTTCCTAGTTTTCTAAGAGTTTAAAGTGAATAAATGTTGAATTTTTGAAAGTTTTTTATGCAGCCATTAAAATAATCATATGACTTTTCTTCTTTGGTTTGTTAATCTGGTGGAATTTATTAATAACTTTTTTAAGTTAAAACATCCTTTAATTTCTGTAATGAACCTTCCAACTTGGTCATGGTATGAGCCTTTATATATGTTGCCTACACTTTGATTTGCAAATATTTTGTTTTACATCAATGTTTTTGAATAAAATTAACCTGTAGTTTTCTTTTTCTGTACAAAATGTGTCTGTATTCCTATTAATTTAATCGGAGCAATCTCTCCACACCCTCCCATTTTTTGTTTCCTGTAATATTTTGTGTACACCAGAGTTAGGTTTCTGAAGTTATTACCTCTCACTAGTGAAGCCATCTGAACTTAAAATAAATTAATGAAAATATTTTTGATGATTGATTAAGTGTCTTCAATATTACTCATTTCAATTTCTACTTGAATTCATTTTGATGTTATATATTCTGAATAATTAACATTTCATATCTGTGCTTCTAGATTTATTGGCATAAAATAATTCTTAAGTTCTCTTACTGTCTTTTAAATCTGTAACATTTGTTTTTATCTTTTGTTTTAATCCTAAAGTTGTTCATGTGGGATTTATATCTTCTTTCATGATTAGGATCACTGAAAGTCAATCATTATTGTTCTTCTTTTCAAATGATTAATCTTTTCTTTAAGTGATTACTTGATTTATATTTTATTAATATGTACCTGTATCTTTTTTATTGCTTTCAATATATTTTCTTTGGGTTTATCACATGTGTGTATGCAATATACAAAGTGAAAATTATAAGTAAATGCCATCAAATATATAGTTTTTCTTTAATAGATGTTTACTAGTTAATTTTATGCATTTTTACCTTTCCTAATGTAGTCACTTAAAGCGATATATTTTTCCTAAGGTTTATTTTAACTTCATCCAATACTTGAATTATGGTGTTTCTGTTATAATTCAGTTCAAAATTTTAATTTCTATTATGAATTCATTTTTGACTTGTTTTGAAAAATACATTCCATCATTTCTTAGCATATGTGTTTTTCCAATTATCTCCTTAGTATAGATTTCTAGCCTAATTGAAGTATCAGGCTATGATCAAAAAGTAATCTGCATTATTACCATCCTTTGAAAACTTCTAAGACTTTGCATCCAACACATGCTCATTTTTTGGAAACATTTTATGTGTTCTGGAATAATATATTCTCTACTTTTATATGAAGTTGGTTTGTTATTACTCAAAACTTTTACATAATTATCTTTTATAAAAGTCTTTATTATATTCAAACGTTCTTTTTAAAATATATATACAATCAGAATCCCATTCATCATGCCACATTACATCTAGTCATCGTGCCTCCTTAGGTTCCTTATGGCTGTGACAGCTTTTCAGACTTTGTTTTTAATAATCTTGATGAGTTTTGGTTAATACTGGTCAGGTATGTTATAGAATGCTGCTCAGTTGAGACTTGCTGCATAATATTCCCGTGATTAGAATGGGTTTAGGTGCTAATGGTGTCTTTTAATGGACACGGGACTTATTTTTAGTGAAGTCCAATTTATCAAGCTTTGCTTTTATTAGTGATTCCTTACGTGTCCTCTATGAATAATTATAGTTTCTTGTCTGGGAATAAGGATAATCTCCTATGCTTACTGTAAAAGTTCTACTATTTACCTTTTGTAATTAGATCTGTCCATCTGGGACTGACTTTTGTGTATTGTGTGAAGTAAGGCTAAGGTTTGTTTCCTCCCAAATAGATACCCAGTCAATTTAACAACCTTCATTGCAGAAGACATGCTTTCACTACGGTAGCACTTGTGTCACCTTTGTCATAAATCAGTTGGCTATAAAAGTTCTGGCTTGTTTCTGAACTCTTCATTCTGTTTTCTTGGTCTATTTGTTTATGTTTGTGTTAATAAAAATTTTAATTACTGGATTCATGTAATAAATCTTAATATATAGTATTAAAACCCTACCAACCTGCTATTTCCTCTTTAATAGTTGTTCTTTTCCAGCATTGTCTTGGCTATGCTTGGCTCTTTACATATGTATGAAAATTTTAGACATAACTTGAATCAACTTGTCAGTTTATATAACAAAATATGTTCTGATTTTAATTGGAATTGCATCTGTATATTGTAATCTGAAGACATATGTTAGTGAAATTAATAGAAGTGCTATACTGAGTCTTCCAATCCATGAGTATATGCTATCCTTCTATTGATTTTTCAAACAATATTTTATAGTTTTCTGATTGTTTAAAATGTATAGAAATACAACTGAATTTATTGTATTGACTTATCCAGTGACTTTTTAAAATTTACCTACCGAATTGAACAGATTATCCATGAACACATCTAGATTTTTCATGTATAGAATCAGCATTCTGCAAATAATTTTTAAAAGTTTTTATTTTAATGCTTAAAACTTTTTTCCCCTTGCCTTGTTGCATAGGTTGAGACATTCAATTCAGAGTTGTACAGAAGTGATCATTGTAGACATCTTTATATTCTCCAAATTTTGACCTAAATATTCAATATTTTACCATCAAGTAGATGATTAATGCAGCTTATTATTGATAACTTATCAGATTAGTAAATTTCTTTAGCTTCTTACTTTGCTAATAGTTATACCATGAATGAGTGATGAATTTTGAATTTTATTAAATGCCTTTTCTGAATCGATGTTTTTCCTTGTTTATTCTGTGTAGTGACTAACTTTAAGTGATTTTTAAATTTTATTTCAAATTATCTTTTCTGCATAATTATACTTGGTCATAATATATTAACCTTTTAAAATATTGCTAAAATTGATTTCCTAATATTGGGGATATAATTTTTCCATTTTCATATCTAATTTTTAAATTAATTTTTTTCTATTTTGTGGAAAAAATGTTATTGGAATTTTGATAGGGATTGCAAGGAATCTAGATCACTTAGGATAATGGAGGTATTTTTTAACATTAATTATTTCAATCCACAAACATGGCATATCTTTCCATTTATTTGTATCTTCCTCAATTTCTTTCATAAATGTTTTATAGTTTAATGTACAGGTATTCACCTCCCTGGTTAACTTATTCCTAAGTGTTTTATTTTATTTGCAATTGCAAATGGGATATTTTTCTTGAATCTTTTTCAGGTAGTTTGTTGTTAGTATTTAGAAATGCTATTAATTTTTGTACGTTGATTTTGTATCATTCAACGTTGCTAAATTTATTAGTTCTAACAGATTTTGGTAGAGCTTTTAGGATTTTCTCCCTGTAAGATTATGTCATCTGCAAACAGGCAAAATTTAACTTTTTCCTTTCCAATTTGAATGCCTGTTATTTCTTTCTCTTGCGTGATTGTTCTAACTAGCTCTTTCAGTACAACGTTGAATAGAAGTGGTACGAGTGGGCATCTTTGTCTTGTTTCTCATCTTAGAAAAATGTCTTCAACCCTTCCTCATTGAGTATCATGTTAGCTGTGAATTTATCATACATGGTGTTTACTTTGTTGAGGTACATTTCTTCTTTTTCTATACCTACTTTCTTGAGAGTTTTTAATAATGAAAGGATATTGAATTCTGTCAAATAAATTTGCTGCATCTATTTAAATGATCGTGTTTTTTTCTTTACTTTGTTAATTTGGAATAATCACATTTATAGATCTGCATATATTGTACCATTCTTGCATCACTGGGATAAATCCCATCTGATTATGTTGAATAATATTTTTAATGTCATGTTGAATTTAGTTTGTTAGTATTTTGTTGAGGATTTTTGCATCTATGTATAACTGGGATATTGGCCTGTAATATTTTTTACTTGTAGTGTCCTTGTCTGGGTTTCGTATCAGGATAATGCTAGCCTCATAGAATGAGTGTGAAAGTGTTCCTTCCTTATTTTATTGGAAGAAATTGAGAAGGACTGGTGTTTGGTTTTCTTTAAATGTTTGGTAAAATTCAGCAGTGACACCATCAGATCCTGGGCCTTTGATGGGAGACTTCTAATTCAATCTCTTTAGTTGTTATTGATCTGTTTGGATTTTCTGTTTCTTCATGATTCAGTCTTGACAGATTGTATGTGTCTAAGAATTTCTCGTTACTTGTTATTGGTTTGTTTGAGTGTTCTATTTCTTTATGACTTAGTCTTGACAGATTTATGTTCCTAAAAATTTATCCATGTCTTCTGGGTTATTCAATTTGTTGGCATATAATTGTTCATAGTAGCTTTATATTTTCCTTTATATTTCTGTGATATCATCATTATATCTCCTTTTTCATTTCTAATTTTATTTATTTGAGCCTTCTTTCCTTTTTTGTGTATTAGTCTAGCTGAAGTTTTATCAATTTGTTGATCCTTACAAATACAACTTAGTTTCAGTAATATTTTCTATTGTTTTTCTAGTTTCTATTTTACTTATTTCTGCTTTTTATTACTTCTTCCTTTTACTAATTTGGGGCTCAATTTGTTCTTTTTCTAGTTCCTTCAGTTATAACATTAAGTTGCTTATTTGAGATGCTTCTTATTTTTTGATGTAGGAATTTAATGCTGTAATCTTCCCTCTTGGAACTTCTTTTGCTGCAACATGTATTTTTATGAGAGGAATTGGCTATATATTTTTTTCTTTCTTACAATATTCTTGTGATAATTTGCTAACAAGGTTATGATAGCCCTTTAAAATGATTTGTAAACATTTCCTATTTTCTTTGCTGATGTAAGTTTTGTGTAAAATTGGTGTTATATTTTAAATATTTTGAAAAATGCAATAAAAATATATGGATTGAGATTAATTAATTTAATATAACACTGGGAGATAAATTTTTAAATTTTTTCCTGCCTTTGTTTTGATATATTTTTCTAGGAGGTTATCGGTTTAATATAGAAATTTATCAGCAAAACATTATTCATTATACACTCTTATTTTCAACATAGAAGATTTTTACTGATGCTCTTGTCTCTCATAATTAATAATTATTTATAAAATTAGCTAATAATGATAATTTGCTCTCCTATCTCTCTTTCTTTCATATCTCTCTTTTTCTCTTTCCTCCTTTTTGTCTCTCTTTCCTTTTTTATTCTCTTTCTCTCCCTCATTCTTGTCACAGTCGAGATGATCATGTCAATTTTATATCTTTTGAAAGATTAAGCCTAATGATTTTTTTCTATTATATATTTATTTTCTTTCAAAATTTTACCTTTATCTGTATTATTTTCTTCCTTCTACTTTCCTGGAATTCAATTATCTCTTTCCAACTTGTTATAGTGGATACCTAAATATAATTAATATTTATAAACTTATTTGAATATATGAATTCTAAGAAATAAACTTGTCTTAAAATACACATTTAGCCACAAATTTGATACATTTATTTTATTTATCATTATTTAGTTTAAAATATTTTCTTTTCATTTTTAACTTAGGGATTTTATAGAATTGTATTTCTTAGTTTCCAAGCAATATCTGGATACATATATATTTCAAGTGCTCATAAAACATTTTCCAAAATTCAGTGCACACATGTTCTACATGCCCTGGAAAATTCTGTACATTCTTTCGTTGTTCAAGGAAGTAATCCATTCATTTCAACCAGGCAACTATTTTGATCACAATGCTTACATTCTCTATATGCTTACAGTTGTCGTTGTTTTGTTTTCTTGTTTGTTTTATTTTTTTGGTTGGCTTGTACTATCAGTTACTGGGAGAGTTCTGTTAGTTTTCACAATGGTTTTGATTTGGAATTTCTTGTGTAAGTCTGTTAATATTACTATTATATAATTTGAATCTCTGTTGTCAAGTTTATACAAATGTAACAATGTTATGTCCTTTTATTACAGTAACCCTTGCATCATTGTGAACGGCTGCTAAGTATCTCTTGTCATATTTCTTATCTCCTTAACTTCTATTATTGACAAGGTAGCTTTTCTGTGTGATAGATCTTTTCCCAACATTTTACTTTTAACCTTTTGTGTGGCACTATATTTAAAATTGTCTTTGTCAGTAATTTTGATCATATTTTTAAAAATACATATTTTAAAAATTGTTCTGTTTTAATCAAAACATTTGTCTACTAATACCTAATGTATTGTTTGACAATAGTTGACTTTGTATTTAGCTTTTACTATTTTTTTCTATTTGTCCCACATGTTTTATGTTCTTTCTTCTCTCCTTGTGATTCAATTTTTTTATTATTAATCAATTTTCATTTAATTAGCTTGACAGCTATACATTTTTTACAATTATTTCAATGGTTACAATATGTAAATTTGACTTATTATAGTTAGAAACAAGTTATTTTTTACATCTTATCTGAAAATCTGATTATCATGAAATACATTTATGCCATTAATTCTTTTTGCGTTATTTCATCATATATTTTTAACTCCATATATATTTTGTGCTTCTCAATACATTAATATTGTTTTGTACAATCAATATCTACCCATATACTAAGTTTTACTAGACCTTTCCTTCCCTCATGCATTTTTTAACCTCTATGATCAATCACATTTCTGTCTAATAAATCCTTGTTTTCTTAGTGTTTTTTTCTTCAAGTGTAGATCCGCTGGCAGTAACTTTTTTAGTTTTTATTTGAATGGAAATATTTTTATGACATCTATATTTTTAAAGGATACTTTCACCTGCAATGGAATTCTTTTGAGACAGTTATTTTATTTTGCCTCTTTAAAGATATCATCCCATCATATTACCACTTCTTTTGCTTCTGTTTCAAAGTCAGTTGTCAATGGCAATGTCCTCTGGCATCTCTGCATGCAAGATTTTTCCCCTTGTTTTCTGTTATCAAGCTCCACAAGAATACACTTAGGAATGAGTTTCTTAATATTTAATGGGCTTGGGATTCATAATGTGTACTTTTTGTGTAGCTTGGGAATTTTCACAAGTTGGGGAAGTCCTCAACAATTATTGTTTCAAATATTGCTTCTGCCTCTATATGCTCTTCCCTTCTGGGATACCAATGACCTGTATTGTAGTAGTCTTCACTGTGTCCCATAGATCACTTATACTTTCTTCTCTGACATCCACATACTTTTTGTCTTCCTTTTTTAAGCCCAGATTATTTTTACTCGCTTAACATTCTACTAATTATTACTTAAAGTACTTATTCAGTTTTGCTTAACCTGTAGGTAATGCTATCTGTTATTATTTTCCATTATTACATTTTAGTTCAATAATTTCCATTTGTTTATTTTCCATTAGACAACAGTTCTGTAGTGAAATCCTTCCTGTTATTATCTGTGTTCTTGGATATGTTAATCAAGAATGTGTGTCTAGTCTCAGAACTACAACTGAAACATCTGTGCTTTGTTGCTCTTGTTAGTTTTGTTTTTCTTATCTTGGCTTTTTCCATATTCCTATTTTCTAATATTTTATTTCTTTGAGTGCTAGATATTATGCATGAAAAATTTAGAGCGGTTAAGTAACATCGTTTCTTTCAAGTATAATTGATTCTATCCTTTTTTAGGCAACCTAAGCAGGAGCAGATTAGTTTATTCAACCAGGGAATGAGTTGATTTGAAGACATGGTACAGTTTTGGGAAAGCTTTGTGGATCTCTATTTGCCAGCTCCTTAGTTTAGCTCTCAGAGATCTCAACTGAGAACCTGAGGAGTGTTTACAGAAGCCCCTGCTTCTTTGCTGGTGAAAAACTTCCATTTTTGTCTCCCCTTTACCACGTCACCCTTTGTAACTGTATTGATTTTCATTTCAAGTATGCTTTTAGTTTAAACTTGTCTCTTTCCCCAAGCACCTTAGGAATTCAACAAACCCTACTAGGGAAAGAAACAAAAACAAACAAACAAACAAGCCAAAAAAAAAAAATTTTTTTTTGGCTTGTTGCTCAGCACCTACCTTTTCTCCCGGATTTAGGCCTCTCAAACCTGCCTGCCTTGAGACTCTTGCATTCCAATACTGTCAGGCTGCCAAAGCTGCTCGCTTCTCTGACTCTTGGCGGTTCCACTCTGCCTGGTCTTGGAGCCTCCCACCTAACTCTAAGACTTAGTAATTCTATTATTTGGTAAACTAAGACAAAATTGTGGACTCTTCTCCCCATGACTTCCGCTTCTCTAAGATCTTGGTGTCTTGATGTTGTTTACCTGGTAGCTCTGGATAACTTCAAATAGATCTTAACATATATTTTCCCTGGCTTTTCTCATTGCACTTAGTAGCAACTTTGGTCTGCTGTAACCTATTCATCACACCCTTCTTCTATGACTTAAGAATTTTTTAATATATTCTCGTAGCTCTTTAAATTGTCTTTAGCCAGTGAGTTGATTCAAGTATTCTAATAGTTCTATTATCTTGATGTATTTCTATGCACACATAAATTTCTATGTGCCAGTTCCAGTGGAGATGGTGGCATTACTTCTACATTATTATTATTATTATTATTTTTTAATTATACTTTAAGTTCTAGGGTACATGTGCATAACGTGCAGGTTT
>NW_012114599.1:14002368-14018719 GCF_000951035.1 Colobus angolensis palliatus | reverse complement strand
GCTTTGTTTACCTACTTAAGCCTCAGCAATGGCGGACGCCCCTCCCCCAGCCTTGCTGCTGCCTTGCGGTTAGATCGCAGACTGCTGTGTTAGCAACGAGGGAGACTCCGTGGCCGTGGGACCCTCCCAGCCAGGTGTGGGATATATTCTCCTGGTGTGCCCCTTTGCTTAAAGCGCAGTATTGGGGTGGGAGTCACCCCTTTTTCCAGGTGTTGTGTGTCTCAGTTCCCCTGGCTAGGAAAAGGGATCCCCTTCCCCCTTGCGCTTCCCAGGTGAGGCGATGCCTCGCCCTGCTTCAGCTCTCATTGGTCAGGCTGCAGCAGCTGACCAGCACCAATTGTCTGGCACTCCCTAGTGAGGTGACCCCAGTACCTCAGTTGAAAATGCAGAAATCACCGATCTTCTGTGTCGCTCGTGCTGGGAGTTGGAGACTGGAGCTGTTCCTATTCGCCCATCTTGCTCCGCCCCCTACTTCTACATTTTATAGAGGTTCAGAGATTCTGTTACCCCTTTTACAAAATAAGTGGCAGACTTTAGAGAAAATCAGTTTTATATGACACCAAGTGTTAATAGCACAACAAGCTTTCAAGCACGCATGATTACCAAAAAATTCAAGCAGCTGAGTTATACATTATAGGCAATTTCTAATGTGGTTAACTAATATTGCTACTTTTTATTCACATGATAATATATTAGCACTCATTTAGAGGATAACGATAGCAGATGCCTTCGTTGAAAAGTCCAAATACATAGAAAAAAATGTTAAACTAGAAAATTTTATCAGCTTATTTTTTCAAGCAACTAGGATTTTCTTTGATATCATTAACAGTTGATATCCAACCAGTTCTTACAGCCCAGAGTAGAAATAATCTGATGACCTCTTTGGTATTACAAGAGGAATCTGTATATTCCATTTATTTACTTGTCTGTTCAATTATTTATTTATTAAGAAACTGACATCTGGATACATTAGAGATATATTATTCATTGTTAGCAGATCTGGGACTAGAATTTTTAATATGTTTTTGAATGTAATAATAAATACCAGAAACAGTTGATTAAATATTATAAGGCATGGTCTTTGCTCTCTGGGAGCTCTCAGTTTAGTTTATGAAGTTCCAAATAAATGGTATAACCAAAAACTGTATGAGGCCTTATAAGATTTCAGAGAAGGCAGAGATCAGTTTGGACAGTATTTATCTAAGTAAGAGAATTTCAAAAATCTGCAGGAGTTAAGCATGTTAGGAGGAAGAGTCAATGAATTTCAAAAAAATCAACAAGATATCTTAACAACTATGTCAACACTTAGTTCTGTGCCCATTGCATAGAAAGAAATCACGAGGAGGACGAGGAAAAGAAACACCTCCTGAGTTCTGTAGACTAGAAAAAATTTCTTATGATGCTTTTAAATAAAGTTTGAAGCCAACTTCTACTTTAGGAGAGATACCACACTCTGTGCTGTCTGCCATGAATGGCAGAAGAAGGCAAGTGTGTCAATCACCCTGTCCAGTTTTGGGTCTTTCAATGTCTGTTCCCATCTCAAATCTTACTACACAATAAGAAGAGAAATTGGTTAGGCAACAAGAGCTCTCTGCCATGAAGGGAAGAAGAAGGTAAGTATATCAATCACTCTGTCCAGTTTTGGGATCTTTTAATGTCTGTCCCCATCTCAAATCTTACTACACAATAAGAAGATAAATTGGTTGGGCAACAAGATGAATGCAGGAATGAGGAATAAAGATTTTTTTAAAAAATTTGACACATTGCAGAAAACTGCATGTTATCTACAATTTTTTTTTTTTTACAAATGAAATACCTGTAATAACATTTATTTTGCAAGAGAAGAAATAGCCTGAGGGTCTATAATACTGCAGAGCAGCTTTCTTGATGATGAGGTTCATCTTAGTCATCAGGAAGAGCTTATAAAATGAATTGTTTTCTTCAGTGAGACACTAGGCATTTATTGTGCAACTAGACTGTGTAGAATGTTGGGAACTAGTTCTGAGACAAATGTTGAAGAAGAAACTCACATAACAAATACAAAAAGCACATTATTTATGTATTTGGAAAATTTTTATTTCCTAAAATAAACGGTGGGATTTCACTTTAATAGTTTTTTTGTTTGCCTTCACAGTTGTCAGCAATGCTGCATTAAAACCAGAAATATAGCCAACCATTTTTGACTAAAATCAGAAGAAAACTGAGTCTTTGGTTAGAAAAAGATACACATAGAGAAGACTGTAAATCACTAGAAAGAGACAATAAAATCTGCTTATTTACAACTTTGCTGCAACAAAATACATAGATTGCAAATGACTTATTCTTGGAAAGAGTGCCTCAAATCCAAATTGTAGCATGTCTCACAATCAAAATAAACATGAAAATGCTATCAAATATGACTCTATGTCCCAAACATCCCATCCTCTGCATTGAAAATGAATGAAATGAGAGAAAGGAAAAAACCATCTGCAATTTAGATTTGTCATTCTTTTGTTATCTTCATGTATTTTATGAAAAAGTGACTGGCAAAGTACTGAAAACCCTTCAGGAATTCAAAGGGGGTTCATGGTTGCAATTTTTATATTTTGGAATAACCATTATTTTGGAATAGACAGCCATTAAAGTCTGTTGTTCCAGACTTTAATGTCTGTTGTTGCCTAGTTGTCATTTTCCTTTAGGCTACAACCCCATTTTTGCTACAGCTAAAATAAAGAACTGTTGGACATTGCATACTGGAGTGAGAGATGAAACAGGAAGAAAATTTCATGATCATTAGTCAGGGAGCACTGATCAGAGTACAACTGGAAGTTCCATATCTTTGCCTTGAAATTTTTGTCAAAATTTACATGTTCTGCATCATTAAGAAAAGAACATTCAGTACAGCATAAAGTTCATGTCAGTGAGACCCCACTGGGTTTTACGCTCTTCACAACCTTTTTTTTTTTAATTCCTCTATGATTAAAAAAAAGAAAATTCTCAGATATTTTATGAACTTTGCAAAATAGTGATACAACTTTCTCAAGGAGGACTTTTCTAACATACACATATCTTTAATCATATACTTCAAGGGAGCATAGGAACCAACTGCCTGATTCAATGGGAGGGTTAAGATACTACTTTACAAGGCAAGTTCTGCAGCTCTTGAATCAACTGTGCGACAGATGAAAGTAAGTGTGTGTGTGTGTGTGTGTGTGTGTGTGTGCGCGCATGTGTATTAGTGTAGGATGTTTTTCAGTCACCTTGCTTCTACTACTGTTGTGATGGCTGCTCACAAAATGGTTTCATCCAGTCTGGCTCACCAAGAATAGATCTCTCAGCAATTGTTTTCAATAAGAAAAGAAGTACAAGGAAACCTGGAAGGTGCTCAGTTCAGGCATGTGAACCACTGGAGCCTGTGCCACAATAGGCCCACAAATGACAAGCATTCACAACCGATTGCACAAAGCCAGGGGAGAGAAAACTGGGGTGACGCATGTATAAATACCTTTCAGTGCCGGGCTTAAATGGAGCAACATTGCAAAGGAGCTTATACAGTTTTTTGACAGACTATAAATATATCGTCACCTACTGTTCGTAATTGAAGAATACATTTACTTGTCTTTTTTCCTATTGGTAATGGAAATTTAAGCCCTGCCAGTAACTATTTTCTCAAGGACAACCAAAGGAGGATGTAAAGTGCTGTGATTAATAACAGCATTACTTAGTTTAGATATGTTTACAGAGCTAGGTGTCCAAAATTTCACACAAAATTATTAAAACCTCTGAATAAAAAATTCTCATCATGGGGTAACTCAATGCCCACCTCACCCGCAAATAATAAGCTACAAAGAGAGATATAGAATCTAGTTTCTGAAGAACATTACAGTTAATTTCTTCATTGATTTGATCCTTTTTAAGCCAGTGAAGAGGAGAGAGGTAATTTGACAAAGCAAAGAATGCTAAGTCTTTGCTTTGTCAAATGTACATTTAATTTCTGGTATATATCTAGATAAGCTGGTGACTTAGCCCTACCCTGAACGATAAATTCTTTTCTATAGTTCAGAGGCTAAGTCACCAGCATATCTAGATATATACCAGAAAATAGGCCTACAGAAAGTTGTACATCCAGCAAGAAAGTTGTGTAGTATACAACAAAAATATCATCAGCCATTTTGTGAATCAATTAAAGAAAGTAATGGATTATCAATATGCAGCTCTTACACCTAGAATCCAAATGAAATATATATACCATTGAAACAAAACAGTAACGTTGCCAGAAATCTTCAATTATTTCTGCCAGGAGGGCATCTACTCCCAGGTGTGAGGTGCCTTTGGCTTGCAAAACTGTAGACTTGGAAAATGGCTACATTTGTCCAGAACAGAATTAAAGAGGAGCATCAGCTAGGATGCAAGAGCACATGCTAACACAGCATTGGGAAGAATAACAACGTGAATATTTTGAAAGGGAGGCCCTCTGAGTTGCTTGAGCCAGTGGTTCTGAACTCAGGGTGATTTTCCCCCAGATGACATTTGACAATGTCTGGAAACATTTTAGGTTGTCCCAAACTTGGGGTGCTGCTGGAATCCATTATAGTAGAGGCCAGAGATACTGCTAAACATTCTGCAATGTGCAGGGTGGTCCATCACCCAAAGAATTATCAAGCCTCACATGTGATTCATGCTGATGTTGGGAAATCCTTGGTTAGCCCAAAGGCAGTGTTATTGCAATGGAAAAAGAATGCTTCTTAACATTGTCATTTTGTCTGTCTGATCTACTCGAATTAAAACTTACAGGTAGGGAATTTGTCTGTATTGCTCACTGCTTTATGACTAGCACTTAGGACAATGCCTGGCACACAGCTGGAACTCAATAAATAAGAAATGAATGAGTTGAAGATTGAGAAACCACAGCAGGAGAGGTCTTGGCAGTGTTCTAGTTGTGCTGACAGGGACCCCTGGAGTGTCAGAGAAAAGTGTACTGGTACCCTAAAAGTTCTAACGTTGTCTACCTTGTCTGAATATCCCAGGAAACTAATACAAAGAGCTAGAGCTTAAAAAAATAGAACAGATAATATTTTTTGCTGTATATATTTTAGGGGTACAACACAATGTTTCTGCATACATATATATAATGAAATCATTACCACAGTCAATCAAATGAACATACCCATCATCTCACATAGTTATCCTTGTGCTTGTGTGTGTGTGTGTGTGTGTGTGTGTGCATGTGTGTGTGTGCATGTGTGTGTGGTAAGAGCGCCTACAATCTTTGTTAGTAAATTTCCAATATGTAATACAATATGTTAACTAGAGTTCTCATGTTGTGTACATTAGATCTTTTGGCTTATTCATGCTACATAACTGCAACTTTGTACCCTACATCACCCCATCCTCCTACCCCCTTGTATCCACCACTTTACTCATTATCACTGTCTTCTATCTCCACATCCTATCCCACTGGAAGGTCTTCAGGGAAAAATAATGACAGGCAGGGAGCTGTTACTTTCTATGGTAACAATGTCTTCTTGTGGAATACATCCTGAAGGACTTGCCAGAGGCTGTTTTACAGTTAGCTTTTTTCTTTCTATAAGGAGTACACTCTAAAATAACAACAAAAAGTGTATTACAGTAAATACTAAGTGATAGGAATTTTTCAGCTCCATTATTATCTCATGGGACCACCGTTATTTATGTTGTCCATCATGGACAAAAACATTGCATGTGATGTATGACTGTAGTTAAAAGTAGGTATTCTTTAAAGTCAAATAGCTTGATGCAAATATTATTAGATTGGTACAAAAGTAATTGTGGTTTTGACATTAAAAGTAATATATCCTGCCATTAAAGACATTTAAAAATTATTCCTCAATTCGTATTTGTATTAAGCATCCATTTTTACATTTTTGGAAAATTTCTGGGACTAGGAATAGGAGCACAACTATTACTGAGACCAGAACCCAGAACTGCCAGACCAACATTCTTACTGAGAAAAGGATGATGTTGCCATATGCTGCCAGAACCTGTCCTAACTGAATCATGTAAGGGCTGGTTTCGAGCCATCCATTCTTATTTCTCCAATCATGATTTGTAATCAAGTGTGTTTAGTCTTTGTCTATATTTAAGTGATTATATATTATTATGGATCGAATGCATGTGTCCTCCCCAAATTCATATGCTGAAATCCTAACCTCCTTCCACCATGTGACGACACAGTGAGAAGACAGCCTTCTATGAACCAGGAAGTAGGCCTTTATCTGACATCAAATCTGGCACCTTAGTCTGGGCTTCCCAGCCTCCAGAAATGTGAGAAATAAATGCTTGTTATTTAAGACGCACATTTTACCATATTTTTGTTAAAGCAGCCCAATTAACTAAGACATATATACACCACTGGTCTTTTTACTATAGTTTTCTCATTCTTGAGTGTTTCACTTTAACCTATTTTCTCATTAGCTGAATTTGGTTGTTGACTAGTTTTGTTTTGGGAATTTTGATTTTCTTTTTTGGTTAGCAAGGACTCAAGGATATTTTATTCCCTAAATGATCTCACGGAAATCTAAACATCTGAAAGTATCTGTCCATAGCTTTTACACCTGGATGCAATTTTTCATACATATTCTAGTAGAATACTTTCTTTTTCTCAGAAAGATGTGTTTCATCATTGCCTTTGGGCTTTTACTGTTGTAGAAAAGTCTAAAATCAGCTTGATTTTTTTTTTCATCTTTGTAGGAAAATTTTCTTCCCAGAGTTCTTTTTGTCTTTTCAGGTTTAGTCTCTTAAATAGTATAATTCTCTGTGTTAATTGTCTGTGTCTGTTATAATTTGAACACAATGTTTGCTTTTCACCAGCAGATTACACTCAGAAGGTTGTCTTCTGTTAAATTCCAACATTCTCTGCTCCATTTTTGTGATTTTTTACTTCTGAGATATTTATAATAGATTATTCCTCTTCCATATATTATTGTATTCTCTATAATTTGTGTGCTCTTTTCCTTGTTATTCAACTTTTGAAAAGGCAAGTTTTTCTTCTACATAATTATTTTTTTTCCTCAGGTGTGTCTAGTCTGTTCATTGATATTTTGAATTTATTAAAGCTTTTATACTGTTGCTCATTTGCCTGTCAGGTTTGTTTTTGCACTTAAGAATTATTATTCATTTTAGTCTGTTATCAACTGTCTTCTGTTTGAGCTCTGGTATTTTGTTTAATATACTTACTACATTCTTTGCTAATGACGAGCTCTCTTGGGGAATTTTCTTCTGCTTCTTGGGCTTATTTTCCATATTAGATTCTTTATCTGACTTAGTAGCGTGTTAGGTTTCTATCCACCCTGGCACCCACCATAATGGTGTATTTATGTAGTTGCTATGATTTTCTTTATATTATCTTCTTTTCAAGTGAAACTATCTAAGATTATTTATGTGCTGTGTAGATTGGGAATGTATTCTTCTCGGCCCCTTCCCACAGCCTCTGAGATCGACTCTACAATGCCTTCCATCTACAATTTGTGGTCTGAGCATTTTATTCTCTAGCCATTCTTCTGTGGAGCCTCAGGATTTCAAAGCAATGCAGAGCAATGCAAAGCTCAGTACTGGTTATATTTTCTGCCTTAAATGGGATTATATTGTACAAACTTTAAAAAAAAAATTTCTCACTTCCCACTATGTCTTAGAAATCATTCCATAGCAATACATTTAAATTTACTTCATTATTTCTTTGATAATTAGCTGCATAAAACCTTACTAAAGATATATGGATAGTCAAGTTGTTTTAAAGAGGGATTTAATGATGATCATAAACATACGTAATAAAAATGATTGCAAAATGTAAATTCAAAAATGATGGCTGGGGAGAAAACAGAATACAAATAGAAGAGTAGGAATCATACAAAAGAATTACGAATGAATAAAATAGTCATGTCATCATCTCAATTTGGTTTTTACATCTCTAGTTATGCCATATTAATTACAGTGCAGAATTTATATATGTATTACTATTTTCCTAGCAGCTATTTTTTTTATTGATATCAACAGTGACTATAGTACTTTTACAAAGTGGGACTATCATTTAAATTTTATGTTATATAAATAATAGTTCATCCAACATTTTAGATTGTTATTGTCTCGCTTTACATGAATTTGTTGGTGTGCCTAATCCATTTTTTTCAACTAAGAGCGTTGGTGGTATATTTATATATGCTAACACATAGGTATTCCATACACCTTTCTGCTCCAGATGTTGCTTATTGGAAATCTGCTTATTTGCTTTTGCATGTCTTAATAATGAGTAGAAACATGCATTTTCTTATTTTGAGAATAATTTATCCATAACATTCTACTGGTAATAAAACAGAAAACAAATTACCCTATCTTAAATCATATACTTAAGAAAATGCTGTAATTTTTGTAAAACTTTGAATGTAGTAGTTGATCTTTACAGAGTTTCTGAATTTCTTTTGTTGCCACAATGCCCATCTTTTCAGGCTTACTTTTTTTTTTTTGAGATGGAGTCTCGCTCTGTTGCCCAGGTTGGAGCGCTCACTCCAACCTCCGTCTCCCAGGTTCAATCGATTCTCCTGCCTCAGCCTCCCAAGTAGCTGGGATTACAGGTGCATCCCACCATGCCTGGCTAATTTTTGTATTTTTAGTAGAGATGTGATGTCACCAAACTAACCAGGCTGCTCTCAAACTCCTGATGTCGAGTGATCCACCTGCCTTAGCCTCCCAAAGTGCTGGAATTACAGGAATGAGTCACAGCACCTGGCCAGTCCTACTTATTTTTTAACCCTTCCACTTCACCACAAACAATGCCATGCCTCTTATTCTTCCCAACTTTAGTAAACTTTTGGCCGATAGTGATAGCAATCAGTGAGTAATTCAAAGAATACTCTGATTTATATCTCTTTGTTTAAAAAGCATATTGTAGATAATATGGGCTTCATATTTTCTTTTACTATTGTTAACTTTAATGAAGTTAATTCTACCTCAAACAATGGTTTTCATGTTCAGTAACAAGTTTACTTGAGAAGGCCCTTACTATTGTCTATTTCTATTAATTACTTAGTCTTCTTAGGACAGTTATCTATCTCTCATAGTCAATTGTCTTTCCCTTCCCACCCACCTCCTTCCTTTTCTCTCACATTCCATGTGTCAGATTTAATGCTTCCAAACTCATAAGATATTCTCTGTTTTATGTTTTTGAAAGTTTCACTGAGTTGCCTAGGTTAGAGTGCAGTGGTATGATCATAGCTCACTACAGCCTCAAACTCCAGGGCAAAAGGATCCTCGCACCTCAACAGCCCCACACCCAGAGTAGTTAGGACTCCACATGTGCGCCACCATGCCCAATTATTTATTTATTTTATTTTTTTAGGAACAGCGTTTCGCCATGCCATGTTGCTCAGGCTGGTCTCAAACTCCTGGGCTCAAGTAGTCCTCCCACTTTGTCCTCCCAAAGTGCTGGGATTACAGGCATGAGCCACCATGCTTGGCCTCATCAGATATTCTTAAGGTAATGATCATGGTTCACTAAACCCAGGAAAATGGGACGTTATAAACTTTCAAATCATAATCTAGAAATTAACCCATCTGTGTCACCTATCTAAATAATCCTTAGAAGTTCAAATCTTCCTAAATCTGTTAATCTTGTATACACATCTACTTAATATTTTCTCCAGTATAATTATTTATGATCAATATAAAACAAAACAATATGTTACTATAATGTTTATTTTATAATTTACTTTCATATATTTGTTTCTAAAATTTTGATTGTAGTATGCAGTCATTCAACTTGTTAGAAAGTAAGTACATGTATTGTGTATGAGCCAGCTTGGGAGACTACATGTATATATTTAATTGGCTTTTACAACATACGAGCCAAGAAATACACCAATGACCTACAAATGAATTGTATTTTAAAAATGTACTCGAACATTGCAGATTCCATGACAATGAATATTCCTCTGTTACGATTTTGGATGTGAAGTAAAATGCATCATTCTATTATGTGAGTAACAGACTCAGAGATGGTAAACTAGGTCCAGGAAGGGAGAAAGCAAGTTAGAAGGTGGATCAAAGATATATCTGTGTTAAAAGTGTGGTGGCACTGAATTTAGCAACATTTAAGGAGATTATGGAAATTCACCATGAATTACAGACAGATGAGGTGGTCAATTTTTAAACGGCACCATTCATAGCCAAAGTTCTGTGACAACATATTCAGAAATTGGAAGTAAATTCTAGTCTAGTAGATCAGTTTTGTCATGAGGGATTCAGAGATGGTCAGAAGTAGATTAATTGTACAAACAGGGAAGCAGCAAGATTCAGGGAGTCAGGCAGGAACAGGTACCAGAAACCATGGTAAGGCCAAAATCTAAATGGATTTTTTGTTAGAGAAGAAATTGGTATCCAAGTAAAAGCAATGCATGTAGGCTCTAATCTCTGAGTATGAGTATTCATTTTGTGCTTACCCTGTTCCTGAAGAAACAAATTATATATTAACTCTGCCTCTCACTGGCCATTTCTCCTGTAAATAATTCCCTCTCTCCTATCCCCCCTCCACAACTGTGTATTCAATCTATCTTGTATTCTAAGATGTTGCCTATCATACATTAATTAACATGTGCTAATTTATCATTAGTTATATATTTTAAATTCTTTTATGCACAAGGTAGAAACTTTTAATCAATTTTCTATCAGTAATATTTCTCTTTCATTTAATCAGTCCTATTTCTGGGTATATGTCCCTTCCAAGCTAATGAGAAGAGCTTTCAGCTAACTGACTTTTGCTGCAGTTGAAATTTTCAATCTCATCAAGTCTCAATCTCTCTTCCCTACATAGTGCAAGAATTTCAGTCCCATCAACACAAGTAATTTATTTAAAGCACGTTGCAAAAACAGCATAGGCTATGGAGTTAAACCACTATTGTTCAAGTCTCCCATCTCCTATTGAGTAGATGTGTAACTTTAGTTCAGCCACTTCACCTTTGTAAGAACTTTCAGCACCTTCACCTGTAAAGCAGAAATAAAACTAATCACATTTTAGGAATTTTGTAAAGTTCACACAAAATAATATATGTTAAAATCTTAGCGTATAATTAAAACAG
Organism: Colobus angolensis palliatus; assembly: GCF_000951035.1. Taxonomy (NCBI): domain Eukaryota; kingdom Metazoa; phylum Chordata; class Mammalia; order Primates; family Cercopithecidae; genus Colobus; species Colobus angolensis. Next base: position 14,007,635 of record NW_012114599.1, on the reverse strand, counting down.
AAAAGATCTTAGAAATTTGCCCCTTTTACTTCATCTCTCTCAAGTTCAAAGTTCCACAGATCTCTAGCAAGGGTCAAAATGACACCAGTCTCTTTGCTAAGGCATAGCAAGAGTGACTTTTATTCCAGTTCCCAACAAGTTCCTCATCTCCATCTGAGAGCACCTCAGCCTGGACTTCACTGTCAGCATTTTGGTCAAAACCATTCAACAAGACTCTATGAAGTTCAAACTTTCCCACATCTTCTGGTCTTCTTCTGAGGACTTCAAACTGTTCCAACCTCTGCCTGTTACCCAGTTCCAAAGTCACTTCCACATTTTCAGGTATCCTTTTATAGCAGGATCCCACTCTCTGCGGTACTGATTTGCTGTATTAGTCCATTTTTCTACTGTTAAAAAGAACTGCCTGAGACGGGGTAATTGATAAAGGAAAGAGGTTTAATTGACTCACAGTTCAGCATGTCTGGGGAGGCCTCAGGAAACTTACAATCATGGTGGAAGGAAAAGGGGAATTGTGATTTATATTGAAATATTGCATATAATATTACTGGTTTGATTTTATACATTCAACAAATAGACATAGCAAAAAAAGACCTTTATATTACATAATGCAAGATCATCTAACAATGACCTCCAAAGAAACTTCTATATTAAAATTCATAGAAGACATAGCTATAAAGTGTTATGAATCAGATTAAGCAAATATTATATAAATAAAAGAATTTTATTCATCTCCACAGAAGCTATATTTTGAAAACATGTAATAGCTCATCTAAAATGTACTACACATTTCCTAATATATTTAAATATCAGTGTTTATTAAGCAATATTCAATGTTACCTGCAGTGAAATAATGAAATACTGAATTACATCATAAAAGATGACAGAGGGGCTTAATACAAAAATAACTATTTAACTAAATGATAAAGACAATGTGTTATGTAACAGTATAATTTGCATTCCATGATAATCAGCAGCATATTTTGAAAATATGAAAGAATTGAAATATGAAAATACTGAAAGAATATTAGTGTTAGCCAGGTGTGGTGACTCACGTCTGTAATTCCAACATTTTGGGAGGCCAAGGCCTCATGAGGTCAGGAGTGGAGACCATCCTGGCCAACAGGGTGAAACCTCATCTCTACTAAAAATACAACAATTAGCTGGTGTTGTGGGGCATGCCTGTAATCCAGTTACTCGGGAGGCAGAGGCAGGAGAATCCCTTGAATCAGGGAGTTGGAGGTTGCAGTGAAGCGAGATTGCACCACAGCACTATCTAGCCTGGTGACAAAGCAAGACTCCATCTCACAAAAAGAAAAAAACAAAAAACAAAAAAACAGAATATTAGTGTCTCTGTGGAAAGGCAATAGTCATAAGAAGCCATCACTAACTTCAAATTTCTAAGTAACAAATTTTTTGAGTACAAATACATAAAATATTTTATCTCCTATTATATATTTAGAGAACTTGATTCTTCCATTGCTGTACTTGTTCCTCACTCACAGATGATGTTGCAAGGCATACAGAAGAGTTAACTTTAAACTTGATGTTTTCTTGCTGTTCTTCTGCATGAGTGACCCTGTTGTAAGAGGAACAAACTATTAGGCTTGAACATTTGTGAACATAGGTAAGGACTGACAAGAAAGAAAACAACAAAGTTATTCTGACAAGCATCAGACTATGGAGTCTTTTATAGGGCTTTGCAGTGCATAATATGTAATTTCTATGATTGGCTACGATGAAAATTGCTTTCAAGCAGGCTAGTCAAGCATACCTGGGATCACCTTCTGGGAGAAAAACAGAAGTTAAAATGTACCCAGTTGCTCTGCTCTTCCACACAGATGCCTAGGTCTCTGAAACTGTCCCTGGAAATTCTCAGAGCAACTAAAATGTCACATGAAACTAAATGTCTGAAATACGTTATTCTCAAACTTTAGTAAGCTTAACAAAATTACCTTGGCTACCCCAATACAGGGTCCCAACAACAGGAATTCTGATTCAATCCAATAAGTCAGTGTAGAAATCTGCATTTACAAGCATACCGTGTCAATTAGATGGGGAATTAAGAAGGCTTCTAAGAGAAATTGTACATAATATTTAATTTCATCAGATCTCTAAGTCTTCTGACACTCATTGCTTTCAGCAATATTAAGATGCTGAGAATGACCTTATACTCAAGTTCCATACTACTTGAGCATTTAGTTCTAATAGGTGGAAAGGATGATGTGAGCTTTATTCTGCCTCTGTTCTTATCAACAGAGAGTCCAAATGCAAGTGTCAAGGAGTATCAGGAGGAACAACAGCTTCCTCTGATTTATCTTGATACATGCAGGCAATGGCCTTTCACTAGTAAGTGTTGGCAAATAGACCACAAACATTGGGTTAGAATTCTACAGTGGTAAAAGGAAAAGCTCATGAACAAGGCATTATTGTGATCCTGATGCTAGGATGCAAAGAAAAGAACTTAATTTATGCAAAACGTGTGTCACTAGTATGTGTTAGTATATAGGGAATCTATGGGGTGGTGTAAAGAGTTGATTTAACAAATCTCTGTGGAATTTCTTGCTACCACTCAGGACAAATACTCCATAGTGAACAAGACTTCAACAGCCTCTCTACAGGACTGAAAGCTTTCTACCACTTTCTTAAGACTGCAGCTGGTGATAAGGGATCTTGTTAGGAATAAAGAAGAAAAGAAATGTATACTGATCTCTCTGGATGAATAAAGCTCTAGTATTTATAAATCATTAAGTCTTCATCATAACCCTGCCTGAAAGGGATAATAGAGTCATTTTCCAGGCAACAACACTTTTATAGCATTACTTCAATTTAGAAACCATAAGTAGTTCAAGTTATTTTTTCTTAATATCTCTTTGTATGCTATTATGTTGTTGTTACCATGCAAATTGGGAATTAGGTGACAGAGTGTGAAAATGTTGTACATGTGCACATTAAAATGTTGCCACATAGCAGAAAGCAAAAATGTTTTCCATAAGTCTGCTGACAGATGAAAATTTTATAACAGACATCTCTCAGAAGTCATCTGCATTTAAGTTTAATATATGAAGAAATTATATTGTGTACTCCCTAAGAAAAAAATTGCAATTATGAAAACTAAAAACCAAACCCCTAGTCCCTCTACTTGGCCCAATTGACAGACCAGTGCATATTGCTTAGTATTTTTTGTATCCTCTTTCCACTTGCAAAGGAAAACAACCTAAAATGCTTTGACCTGCAATATTTTAATATGATTTTCTCTTAAAACTCTCCTTTCAAGCCAAAGACAATAGAAAGTAATTTGGTAACACAGTATCTTAAAAGTACTAAAGACATTGTAGAATATGAATGCATGAAATGCTCACACTGAGTTTGCAGAAGTGTGCTAACGAGCCACACTTCCATTTTGAAATATTTCTGCAGTTCTTCTGTCTATATGATCCCAAACAGCTTCTCATTTTTAAAACTAATATTTAATAACTTTTGTCTAGATAGAATCATTATTAATTCTAGCAAATGCTCTGTAAAATTTCTACAACTAAAATCAGACTTAGTTTCTTTTATATGTATTTAACATTTAGAGAAAATGAAATTACTTCAATGTAATTCAAATCTCTATCATTACTGCAAAGGAAACCCACTAATAAGACTTCTTATCAGGGTCTGCATAAATGATTGTTCACTCTCCATATTCACATTGTTACACCTACAATCATTTTTTCTGATGTAACATGTTCAATGAAAACTTCATTCACTCAGCCATTACTGAGATCCCACTCTCTTCTGAGTATTACATTAAGAAATAGAAAGTCTTCTGGTCTGCCCCACCACTCTAAGAAATTGCACAGGACCCTGAGCAACAGTCAGTCTCAGCTACCGCAGACCACACTTTCTTTCATGCAGTGAAGTCAACAGCTGGGTAGAATCAGTGAAGAAATGTAGAAAAATCACTACACAATTAATTTATCTGACTTTATTAGAGTAAGCATGAGCAGCAATGGGCTTAGAGAACTTCAAAATTTTTCAAATAAGCATATTTATACTAACAAATCAGTTTTCCAGTCAACTACCCACAAACAATCACTTCTTTTTCTTCTTTACTTCACACAGTTTTCCACTTGGTGTCAAGAGGAGACTGACCAACTGTCTGGGCAGGCCCTTGTGTACCCAATTTAACCTGGGAATGCCCGTCTTTATATTACTATGACCTACTATGCAGAAAACATGGTGTTCTCTGTCCCTGCTGGATCCATGATAGTGCTTTCTTGGGATCTATGCCCTATTACATCGTATGATAACTTCAGTTCAAAGCTATCCAAATGACAAGATACTTTTTTACAGATCCTAGATTGTGTTAAAATGATTACGTTTTAAACAATCCCTGCACTTTCCAAATCACTTTTTGGTACAGGCATTATCAAAATTTATTTAGGAACTACAATCCAGACTTTAACCTACCAATATATGTTATGAGTTTTACTTTATCAGTTTTTTTCTCCCCACAATAAAGTTAAATAAAATAGACTCTGGGTATTCCAATGAATTTTGCTCATGACTGTGAGCAACCATGATCAATCAACATTACAATCCTTCTTCATTTAAGTTGTAATATTGCCATTTATATTTCAAGACAAAAATACGTATGTGAAAATGATGCATTTGTTCATAGCCTAGATGATATATATGTATTAAAATAAGCCTGCTGCTCTACCCAGTTCTTTAGGTCTTCTGATATATACTAGGGTGGTTTGAATTGATGACATTATTTTTGATTCAGTTACTTAACTGAGGGCATTTAAGAGACTAGTCTCACTGAGAGGAATTTCCACTTCTGGTGGTCACCAAAGGAAGAGCAACCTAATATAGCTAGTTCTAGCTTCACGCTGAAAATTTCACGTTCTCATCTTTATTTTAATACACTTATGAGACAGTAGAGCCCAGAGATAATTAAGATTATGTTGGATTTGTTTTGCAGGGGGCTGTGTGTGTGTGTATGATACGCTTTACGTTTTTGGGGGGTTGTGAGGAGACGGAGTCTTGTTCTGTCACCCAGGCTGGAGTGCAGTGGCAAGATCTCTGCTCTCTGACTGCAATCACTGCCTCTCGGGTTCAAGCGAACCTCCCACCTCAGCCTTCTGAGTAGCTGGGATTACAAGCCTGCCCCACCATGCCTTTTGTTTGTTTGTTTGTTTGTTTGTTTGTTTTTGAGACAGAGTCTCACTTTGTCGCCCAGGCTGGAGTGCTTTGGTGTGATCTCGGCTCACTGAAACCTC
>NW_012114599.1:13981875-14001493 GCF_000951035.1 Colobus angolensis palliatus | reverse complement strand
CCCAGCCAGTGTTTTTTTGTTTTGTTTTCTTTCCTGCAATGCACATTTTAATATTTCCTGCTTCTGAATTCATTGATGTGATAGTTCTGATAAATCAAATCTTTCTAAGTAAGAGAGTTGTTACTAACAGACATCACAAAAACTTATGTGCCTTCAAATGAGTTCAATATTTCTAATTCCCTTTTCCCTCAAGAATGCATTTGCTTTCTACATTACTTCAGAGTTGAACCCTCAATCATCTGTCAGCATGTGTTCTTAGGGCAACATTTCTGAGATGATAAAAGAATTTTAAACAGGAAAAAGAATCTTAACAACTACATTTAGTCTAAAAATCTGTCAAGTAGATCTTGAATGGCTGCATGGATGTAACCTGATTAGCTCCAGACAAGTGTGAGAAACATAAAAATATAATTCAGCTTGGCTGTATGATATCCATTTACAGTGGATAATCAATCATAATGTATTTAGTTTAATTGAGTTAATAAGGAGGGTGCATGTACTCAATTCCATCACATACTGTTTTCTATACTTGAGAAAGTACTTTGATGTATATTATCAGATTTAATTCTCACAGCATCCCTGAGACAGTATTATGCCCACTTCACAGATGATGAAACTAAAATTCAAAGAAGTGTTAAGAGATTTATCCAGGTCTATACAATACCAGGAGAGCAAGAAACCAGCCTAAATTTGTTTTGGCTCGGAACTCAGCTGCCAATTACCTTAGTCTAATGCTGAGGAGTTCCAGGTCCAAGGGAAAGTTAAGTCAATCAGTCACTTCAGAGATTTTTCTCTCTCTCAAATATGCATTTAGAGTCTCTCTTGTACAACAACATTAATTGATTCATATTTACAAAGAGCAGTATTACAATTTTAGAAACACCCTACCCATAAAACTCTCATAGGTAGTAGAAAAACAAAATTATTATCAACTTGACTATGAAATACTGAAATAGCATGAGAAATCCCAAAGACCCATATGTCTACATTTGTGAAATACAATTTGGTCCCAGCAGGAATTAGTCAAAAGAATCAATAAATGGGTCTATAATTTTTATTCCGTTTCTGAAATACACAGATTTTGCAGTATCACTCAGTATCAATCTCTGATTGCTCCTAATAGCCAGTAAAAGTTCAAATGGTCAATAAAGCAAAACACAAACACATTTTAGAAATTTATAGCATTTTCACTTGGATATCAATAATGGCTTCAATAAAGTATAATTTCTTGCTTAGAATGACTCTGAAAACAGATGTCATCACCAGTAATAGTAAACATTTTCTTCCTTTAGGGAAAGGAGTATTTTTAGTTTCCTGGATTCATTAATGAGATATTAAAATTTTAAACAATGTATATACCTTCTGTATAAACTATTTTTACTAGTTATGAATGATAATTCATAAATGTAAACAATTGGATGGAATTCATTAGAAGCATAGCAATATGAGACAATTAAATGTAATATAGAGAAAATAATATCAGTGTAAAATATGGTTGAAAGTTAAAAATAAAAGTTAAAACTAAATTTAAAAATTAAAAAATTAGGTAAAAACAAAAGAAACCCCAGTTCATTACTGAGAAAGGAATATCATATTTAATTTTCATGACTTTATGTTACTTTCAAAGTTATGTTAGTCTAGACATTAGCGAAAAAGAGGGACTTAAAATAGGAACTTCAATATATAAAACAGTAATTACAATGCAATGTAGTTAAGTTGTATAAAAAAGCTAAGTACAATGATCTTTAGACATGCAGAGGATTATGTAACCTGTACTAGATTTAAAGGACTAGAATATTTACTATTTGGAGAACAGAACATTTCAGGCAAAGAAATCACAGGTATAATTGTATCAATATGTGAAGACACATTATGAAATTTTTAAAATACTTATCAGTCAGTCTCCACACGCAAGCTAATTACAGTGCTGCTTGTAGTGTGATTCCATAAAATCAGTAAACATTTCCTGACAAAATCATGGTTTCTCTATATTAGTGTGAAGGACTGTCTCTGTCAACTCAGATCATCAACCCTGATGCAACTGTAAAAATTAAGTCTAGCTTGTTGTCTGATTAATTAAGCCATTTCACATTTTAACATCTTAAATTGAGGAGTTTTGTATTTTTGCAAAATAGCATAGAAGGAAGCAGAAGATGAAAAAAGGGGAAACAGAAAAGACGAGTAGATAATTCTGTAAGCAACCACAGACATCACAATAACTCAAAGAGAAAGCACTGGTTAGGGTATGGGAGGCATTTTGCAAACAAGTTTGCCATGCTACAAAAATTACTCTTCATAATGGGTTCAGTTGTGAGGTGTCTTTTCTTATTTTGCTTTTGTACTTATCCACGGGAAATCCTTTACCTGAATGTTTTGTTTTTTTTTTGGTAATATTTACTTTTTACTTTTTATTTTTATTATTATTATACTTTAAGTTCTAGGGTACATGTGCATAAAGTGCAGGTTTGTTACATATGTATACTTGTGCCATGTTGGTGTGCTGCACCCATCAACGCGTCAGCACCCATCAACTCATCATTTACATCAGGTATAACTCCCAATGCAATCCTTCCCCCCTCCCCTCTCCCCATGATAGGCCCCGGTGTGTGATGTTCCCCTTCCTGAGTCCAAGTGATCTCACTGTTCAGTTCCCACCTATGAGTGAGAACATACGGTGTTTGGTTTTCTCTTCTTGTGATAGTTTGCTAAGAATGATGGTTTCCAGCTGCATCCATGTCCCTACAAAGGACACAAACTCATCCTTTTTTATGGCTGCATAGTATTCCATGGTGTATATGTGACACATTTTCTTAATCCAGTCTGTCACTGATGGACATTTGGGTTGATTCCAAGTCTTTGCTATTGTGAATAGTGCCACAATAAACATACATGTGCATGTGTATATATAGCAGCATGATTTATAATCCTTTGGGGATATACTCAGTAATGGGATGGCTGGGTCATATGGTACTTCTAGTTCTAGATCCTTGAGGAATTGCCATATTGTTTTCCATAATGGTTGAACTAGTTTACAATCCCACTAACAGTGTAAAAGTGTTCCCATTTCTCCACATCCTCTCCAGCACCTGTTGTTTCCTGACTTTTTAATGATTGCCATGCTAACTGGTGTGAGATGGTACCTCATTGTGGTCTTGATTTGCATTTCTCTGATGGCGAGTGATGATGAGCATTTTTTCATGTGTCTGTTGGCTGTATGAATGTGTTCTTTTGAGAAATGTCTGTTCATATCCTTTGCCCATTTTTTGATGGGGTTGTTTTTTTCTTGTAAATTTGTTTGAGTTCTTTGTAGGTTCTGGATATTAGCTCTTTGTCAGATGAGTAGATTGCAAAAATTTTCTCCCATTCTGTAGGTTGCCTGTTCACTCTGGTGGTAGTTTCTTTTGCTGTGCAGAAGCTCTTTACTTTAATGAGATCCCATTTGTCAATTTTGGCTTTTGTTGCCGTTGCTTTTGGTGTATTAGACATGAAGTCCTTGCCCATGCCTATGTCCTGAATGGTATTGCCTAGGTTTTCTTCTAGGGTTTTTATGGTATTAGGTCTAACATTTAAGTCTCTAATCCATCTTGAATTAATTTTCATATAAGGAGTAAGGAAAGGATCCAGTTTCAGCTTTCTACTTATGGCTAGCCGATTTTCTATTTAATAAATGGTACCTGCATGCTTTTTTATTGGCAGAGAGCACAGGGGACAAGTCGGTTGGATTGAAAGTTTAAAGAGGACTATAGAAGCACAAAGAAATAAGGGAGACACAAGGTAAGAAACAGAATGAGCATAGTATTGGAAAGATCACCAATTCTGGAATTAGGCAGTCAATGAAACCAGTACTCATTATTTACAAGCTCTGACTAACATTGGACAAGGTACTTAACTTCTTGATCTCTCTACTATAAAAGATAAGGGTATTTTTTGCTTTGTTTGGCAGTTTCGAGGACTTTGTAATCCTTTGCTTTATTTTTCTTCATAACACTTATCATCACTTGTCATAGTACATATTTACTTGATTAGCTGTTGTGTAGCTCTTCAAACTAATAAAACTTCCTGGGATCAGGGACATTTTCTTTGTTCACTGCTGAATTTCCAGCACCTAAAAGAGTCCCTGGTCATAGTGAGAGCTTGGTAAAGAGCTGTTGCATAAGTTAATTAAGCTTAGTGAATAAATGAATTAATACGAATGAGAGCAGAATGCCAGACACAGCTTAAGCATTTACTAATTGTTAGATATTTGAGGCAAACTTAGATTCCAGTGTTGGTGGTTTCATTTACTAATAGTGTGACCTGTGGCTTCTTAACTGGAAAATGGTAGTGAGCAAGAATTAAAATACCCACCTTTAATGGTTATTGTCAAGGTGAGACAAGTAAATGGGGTGAACAATGTCTGGTAAAATGCTAACTACATGGTAGCAATTATAGTAATTCAAAGTAAGAGATGTGACCAAAAAGATTAGTGCTAAATTTCTGGAGAGTCCATTTTCTCCATAGACAAAACAGTCCAGTTGAAAATGCCCAGAGGAGGAGATGAGACCATTATGAGTACGTCGTGTTCTTCTGAAGCTAGGCTCGCTATAGGACAATTAGAAATAAACTGAATTTATAAGTAGAATATAGCCACAGAAATCTAAGCTTTGGGATTCAGAGGCTTATGCATTCATTTTTATTCATAATTACATATGAAAGTTCTTGTTTTTCTAAAGTACACCTTCCTGAGGGGACTCATATAACAAAATGATCGTGTCTATGGCAAAGACATTTTCATAAAACAAGGCAATACAGAGTTAGACTACTCTTCATTTCTTATTGATAAGAAGGCAGTTTCACAGCATGCTGGATTTAAGTAAACATCTTAAAGTGAAAATTGACCTATCCTTGGTCCTAGAGAATGAAGGGATGGACTCAGTCACATGCCCAATTTGGATCTAATAATCATCTCCAAAAGCATCTGTTTTTTGCTAATTGTCCATACTCAGTTAGTTGTTCAAAGCAATATTTAAAGAAAAAGAAACATGAATTTGTTCAACCATGATTACACAAGCAGTGTATGTAAAAGAACCACAAAACAATTCACATGTGAATAAGCATGTTAAATTTTAGTAAAATGCTCATATTTTTAAATTAGATGATGGAAGATTCAATATTATTTATTAATGTAGTAAAATTGAATTACACAAGTTTTTTTTTGCTATTTTTTATATTCTCCCAGTATACACAAGAATGATAGTGAAAAAAAAAAAGGAGAGTAACCACTTCTGTTGACAATGTATAAATAAACCACTTTTTATATGTATAAATATCCTGTAAATATCTGAACTGTTATAGTCAAGTCCAAAATTACAATTCTACTCAGATACAAAAGAAATGTAAGCAGTCACATCAATGTTTTAAATATATAAATACATTTACTCATGCCATCATCTGGGTACTCTAGGAAGCATGCTGGAGGAGGAGCTTAGTTTGCAGGATATCTGTTAGAGAAACCCGTTGGGATCAACACATGCTGAATAGAGGGGATGGAAACATAATCGGTCAGATGAAGTCAACCTGTGATAGAGGCTCAATGACAACCTCAGATGATTGTATAGAGAATTCTGCAGCTAAATTGAACGTTATAGTTGGCCAAAGAAGGCCAAAATAGCTGGGCCTTTGCATATGACCTGTTCAGACCTCGGAAAAGCATGATTTTGGAAAAGGTAGTTGTCTGTAGCAAAGACGGTCCTGGAAAGATTGAGAGTTGAAGGGTGTCTGTCAACAGCCATCATAACAATTAGAGCAATGAAGTCTTCCTTCTTTGAAAGAGGATCTAGGTAATGCTTACCACCTCTAATATTTATCTTACTCTTAAAGGACATCTAATTGCAACTGTATAGTTTGCTGTATATTATGAAGATTATCTTTCAGAAAAAAAGAAAAACAGATCCAGACTAACTTATAACTTTCTCTTCTGGGTTGAGTAAAAGTAAGAGAAATACTTAAGAACACTTCTCCCATTTATAAAATAAAAAGATAACACAAACTTGAGTTCAGAACTATATGCTTGATAGGAACTGCACAGTAAGTAAGCTTTTTAAAAAGTAGAAATAGCCTTAAGGAAAAATGCTAATATCAGCACTATGCATAATCTGCACAGCAAGCCTTGGACAGAAACAATGTGGAAGGGCTAAAACTGATACTTTTATGTTAAATACAGATTCTAGAAGTGACTGTAGTGGATAGTGCCATATGCAAACTTGATTCCTTCTTCAAGAATGAGACGTTCATTCCCCCACCTGCCAGAGTGCAGAGCACTGCTGTCATTGGAAGGAAGTTAATTTATGCAAAGTTATGCACCATTGTGGAGAGAGTAGATCTTAGGACTAGTTGATGGGAGTAGGGGTGCTAAGATAAAAGTCCAGCATTCTTCCCTCAACTTGGGGGACCACACTGAAGGGGCATTTCAGGTCCAGAACTTCACACGGGATCAGCTGAGGCGGGTGCTATCACTGTGTTGCAGCTCAACTTCTCCGTCTGCCCAATCCTACTTCAGTTATTCTTTTACTGTTATTATTCCCAAGAGCACTTCATAATAAACCTTCTGCATGGAAATCCCCATCGCAGAATCTATTTATTGAAGACCCCTCAGCAGACAGTTTGGTACTAGAAGTGGTCCCAGGAAGGAAATTATAAAATGGGACTTTCAAAGTTGGATTGTCAGCTGACTGACTGGCATGGGGATCTCCACCTTAGTAATAGCTGGAATACTGGTAAGTCTAGCATGCTGTAGTGATGTGATGATTAAAACCTTCTCCATGGTATACTAGGATGGGAAAGCACCCAATGGAAAGGAACACTCTGGCTAATGGGATATCTCAAGAGATTGAGAGATATGGAGGAATATTAATTATACTAAACAATTATGGAATTGATGTTGGTTACTAAGAGCTCCTGATAAACTGAAGATAGTGTAAAGGTCAAAGTAGGTAATCAACAATGTAAGGCAAAGTGTAATAGTCAGAGAGGGTCATCTTACCAGTATATAAAGAGACTCTCTCATATTCAGCAGCAATAGGGAAAATCCATCTTAACCCTCTAGGCTTGCAGAAATGACCCATTCTTCCCTGTTAAAGGCAAGTTCTTGCTTCATTGTTAATCCAGGGAACTCTGCCTTATAAACCAACCTGCTCACCCCCATCAGAATCTATTCCTTCCTCCTCTTCTGGCACCAGACCCATAATTGAAATAAGATCTCAGCATTACCTACCTGGGGAAGTGCTGGACTGGCTAAGAGAAGAAAAGGACTATATTCCAAAAGAGCTATAGGACCTAATTGTTATGCATCAACAAGATCTGTGGGACTATATGTGGGCTGAATCCTTATGGTGATGGAGCAAAGAGGGTGTAAAATCAGTTGGATAAGGGAAAGTCTGCCAGTTGAACAAAAATGTTTATATCACGACGAGAATTCCAAGAAACAGTATACTACTAGGATGGAAAGATTGAAAGATTGGATAAAAGTGATGAGCCACAACAAATTGAACAGAAATGCTAAACAGAACTCCAGCGGCAGGTAGTGGAGAAAAAAATCAAATGGCTAAGAGAAGTGGTTATGCTAGTGGTCATGAATATACTGTGTAAGGCAGGAAACCCAAAAGCTGACTTTATCTCACAGTATTACCAGGAGCATACCCTGTTTATCAAAGAGATAAGAACTTGGCCAGTGAGAGGGCCACCAGCATTGTTGAGAATCTACTTTGTCTGCATTCTATAGGCTGTGTCTAACTATAGGAGATACTCGTGTTGTATTGGGCTCATTAATAGAAATGGTGATAAGTAGTATCTGAAATGTAATAGAGGGCAGATGATAGTACTCAATTAGTAAGAGCAAAGGAGGCACAGTTATTTTAATGAGCAGATGAAGAAAAAGTGGCAGCCATGGTATCTAACCTGAAAGCATTTATGGTGATGGTTAATAGAAGTTAAACTTCCCAGAAGCCAAACAGGTGCACAGTCAACCACAGTATTATTGATAATCTATACCAGTGTTTCTCAATAAGGAGCAATTATGACACCCTCGCCTCCTCCCAAGTGATATCTGGCAATGTCTAAAGACATTTTTGGCTGTCACAACCTAGAGGGTGCTGTCATAGTTAGTAGATAGAGGGCAGGGGTGTTGCTAAACATTCTACAACGCACAGGACAACTCCCCACAACAAAGACTTTTCTGGCCCAGAATGGCAATAGTGCTGATGTTGGGGAAAAAAAAGAAAACATGATCTATACAAACAGAAGAAATCAAGCATTGTGCATCTGGAAGCTGAGGGAAGATGCTTTAAGAAAAAAAGAAACAAAAGTTTAGTCTAGACCTGAGTCAGCTTTCAGATTTGGAGCATACTGACTAATAAAAGGATCCTACAACTCCTCAGCTTGGCTAAGCAGTAATGATTCACCCAGTCCTTCTCTAGTAAGACTTATGGCCATTTACTTATGTTACAACATACTAGGCAAAGGTGAATACATACTCAGTTATTTCAAGGACTGTGAGACAGAGGTCTGAGTTGACGTTATTCTTTCAGAACGAGAAGTTTATATTTTATAGGTCTGAGTTGACATCCTTTCAGAACGAGAAGTTTATATTTTTGTTGTTGTTTCTTTTTGTTTTTTCATGTTCCTTTCTTTATAGTGAGTCATATAGATTTAAGGTTATAAATGAAGTTTGGGTTCAAATTTTGCTCACAGCGCATCCACTGGGTCCATAAGAAATCTGGTGCCTTTTTTCCTTTTCTAAAATATATAATGTGCTGGACATACTTGATAGTTGTCAGAATTCATATTGTTCCTTGGCTATGGGATAAAAGCTACCATGCTGCTAACAGCCTATGCTACAGCAAATAAAATAGATTTACACTTTAGGGGTAACAGAATATGTTAGTAAACCCAAAAAGATCAATCCATTCAGAAAACCGAAAACCTGGACATAAGGCAATACAAGACATGAGTTGTGCATGTTTACTTGAAGAATGAGGGAATAGGAGCCTCTACAAGTAAATTCCTTACTATCTGATTTTAGCCTCAGGAGAAAGGTCATCCTGACTGTGCACACAACAGCAGCAGAGTCCAAATTGAAAATGCCAATTTTTCTATCCCGGAGAACCAGAAAACAGAAACTAGGAAACCAGAAATGCCAGAGTAGATAAATCCTGTGAAGGAAAATTCCAAAGAGGAAATTCCTAAACTCTGTCGTTTTATATCTCTGGCTGACCCTTAAACCACTCATGTTAAATGAACTGAAAGCAACTAAGTTAAAATAAAATTAAAAAGTCAGAACCAAGACTGGATCACTTGACCAAGGGAAGGGCCTAAAGTTCAAGCCCAGACAACAAAGTCACTTGTTAAAGCAAAGGAACAAACACTTCTTAGACAAAACTAACAGAATTCAGATTCTACATAGCCTAATATCCAGAGTGTTCACAATAGACTCTAAAATTACCTGATATACAAGAAAATATAAAAGATAAAAGATAAAAGATAAAAGCAATCAAGTCTGGCCCCAAAATGACCAGATGTTGGAACTAAGAGAAAATGATTTTAAAGTAGCTATTATAACTATCCTCAATAAACAAGACAAAATATGTTTTAAAGAGATAAAAATCTCAACAAAGAAAAAAGTTTAATCAGAAAGAAGAAGTAGAAAACAACTAGAAATTCTAAAACTAAAAATATAATTTCTGAAATAAAATTTACTGGTGAACTTATCAATAGCTAATGAATACGGAAGAGAAAAGAATAAGTGAATTTGAAGACAGTACAACAGAAATTACCTAAGATGAAGAAGAAAACAATTAGAAAGAACAGAGCCTCAGACACTTGCTCAATATTATCAAACTGTAAAACATATATGTAATTGAAATACTAGGAGAGAAGAATCAAGCAGAAAAATAAACATTAAAAAATTGAAATTTATTGGCCAAATTTGACTAAAGACAGAGATTTGCAGATTCAATAGGTCAAATGAACACCAAACAGAAAACACACACACACGTGCATGAATGCATGTACATGGTGCTAAGGCATATTTTAATCAAACTATTGAAAGTCAGTGATAAAGAGCAAATCCTGAAAGCAGCAAGGAAAAATTTATTACCTACAGAGAACAACAAATTGATTAATGGCTGTCTTCTCATCAGAAATATGGAGAACAGGTAAGAGTAGAACATCTTTCTTGAAGTGCTGAGAAAAAAAAAAAATGCACCCAGTGAAAATATCATTTTGAAATGAAGGCACATGAAAGACATACCCAGAAAAAGTACTGTCACCAACTGTCCTGCTATACAAAAAAAGTACAAAAGAAAGCTCTTTAAGCTAAGGAGAAATACCAGATGAAATTATGGATCCTCAGAAAAGAATGAGAAACCTCAGAAATAGTAAGAAATGTGTTAGTGCAAAAAACTATGTGTTTGTCTATTTGCCTTTTCCCATTGATTTATTAATAAATTGTATGACTTCAAAACAAAAAATCGTAAGTTTGTTAGGTTGATAATTAATATAGCATTATTACATATAACAATTATAAAGACAAGCATATGTGAACATACAGGTTTGTAATAGTTCTATAAATTACATAAAGTGGTACATTATTAAATCTAGGTGGGCCGTGCATAGATACATATAAATATGAAATCTTTAGGACAGTCATTTAAAAAGGCAAAGTAGTTTACTGTCTTAGTTAATTTGTGCTGCTATACAAAATACCAGAGACTGGGTAATTTATAACAAATAGGAATATATTTCTCACAATTCAGGAACTAGGAAGTTCAATATAAAGTTGCCAGCACCCAGGGTTTTAGCGAGGGCCTTCTCACTTGGCAGAATGGGTGAATTCTGTATTCTCACAGGGAGGAAAGTAGAATGGCAATGAGACCTAGCTAGTTTCTTTGAATCTCTTCATAAGAGCATTAATCCATTAATGAGGGTAGAAGCCTCCTAGCCTAATCGCCTCTTCAAGTCCCCACCTCTTAATAGTGTTAAATTGGAAATAAAGTTTCAACATAAATTTTGGAGGGCACAGAAATATTTGAACCATAGTATATAACAAAAAAAATTAAAATGGAATTCTAAAAAAAAAATAATAATCCCAGAAAAAAGAGTAAGAAAGGAAGAACAAAAACAAAGATAAGTAGAGAAGGAGAAACAACATGGTAGACTCAAACAAAACCATATCCATAATTTCGTTAAAAGTTATAGATCAAATCATTTAATTTAAAGGCACAGATTAACAGAAAATATTAAAAACTAGGCAAAACAAAAGATCAAATATTATGCTAACAACAAAAGACAGACTAAAATCATAAAGATAATAGTAGGCTAAAAGTAAACATATATAAAATCAAATATGCAAACAGTAAGTATAAGAAAGTAGAATATTAGATAAGATACGTTTTAAAACGAATATATAACCAGAGATATAGAGACACTTGGCAATAATAAAGGTGTCAATTCATGAGGTAGACATAAAAAATGTTGCTCGAGCATGCTCAAGTAACAGAGTTTCAATACACATAAATTTTTTAAAAAAAGAATTAAAGAGATAAAAGACAATTTCACAACCATAACCACATTGAATTAATGGATATTTACAGAACCCTAAACCTAACAAAGGCACCATAGATATTCTTTTTATTTGGCCATAATGTATTCAGCAGAAGAGACAATTCTGGGTAATAAAACAAGCCTCAATAACTCCTAACTTATTGAATGCAAACAGATTATACTCGCAGACCAAAATGAAACTTAGATTAAAAATCAATAACAGTCAAATAACCAGAAAAACTCTAAATATTTTTAAATGAAATAATATATTTTAAAATAAAGATTGGGTCAAAGAAGAAATTACAAAAAAAGAAAATATTTTAACCTAATGGTTAAAATGTATAGCTTAAATACATATGTTAGAAAATAAGAAAAATCTTAAATCAAGTATCCAAATTTCAATGATAAGAAACATAGAAGAGAAAATTAAACATAAATCAAGCAGGGGCAAAATATTATTGAAAGTAACAGTAGAAATCAATGAAATGAAAAGTATAAACACTGTAGAGAAAATCGATGGAACCAAAACTTAATCATTTGAAAAACAACTAATAATCATAAATCTAGCTAAAATGATCAAAAAAAGGAAAGAGATAAATTACTAATACTATGAATTGAAAGAACGGACATCATTACAGATCCTTCCAGCATTCAAAGGATAATAAAAGGATATTGTGAACAACTTAATATGAATAAATTTAATAAGCTAAATGGACAAATTCTATGAAAGACAAAATTATTAAAGCTAACCCAACAAGAATTAGAAAGTGTAAATAGTCCTATACCAGTTAAATATATTAAGTTTTTCATTGAAATTATTTCATAATCAAATTCCAGCCTAGATGGCATCGCTGGTAAGCTCAATTCAACATTTGGGACACAAATAATACCAATACTACGCAAAATCTTTTAGCAAAAGGAGGAGGAAGTAATACTTTCCAATTTAATCTATAAGGCCAGTTTAGTTAATTCCAAAACCAAATGAAATTTAAAGGTTTTTGTTTGTTTGTTTGTTTGTTTGTTTTGAGACAGAGTCTCACTCTGTCACCCAGGCTGAAGTGCAGTGGCGTGATCTCAGCTCACTGCAACCTCTGCCTCCCAGGTTCAAGTAATTTCTCCTGAATAGCTGGGATTACAAGTGTGTGCCACCACGCCTGGCTAATTTTGGTATTTTTAGTAGAGACATGGTTTTACCATTTTGGCCAGGCTGGCCTTGAACTCCTGACCTCATGATCCACCCAGCTCAGCCTCCCAAAGTGCTGGGATTACAGGCATAAGCCACCACGTCCGGCCAAAATTTAAAGTTTTGAAAGCAAAATAACTACAAACCAATACTCCTTATACATAACTTGCAAAAATCTTTAACCAAATTTAATCAAATGAAACCACACACACATACCAGGACCAAATGGTCTTTATCCCAGAAATGCAAGGCTTGTTAAACATTTGAAAAGGAATCAATGTAATTTACCATATTTATAAAATAAAGGAAAAGAACACTATAGATTTTCAAGACATGCAAAGGAAATCATTTAACTAAGCCCCATGCCATCTGTAATTTTACAAAGCTTTCAAAACGCTAAAAATAAATAAGAACTTCCTTAACTTGATTAAGGGCATCTAAAAAAAAAAATAACTATGGCTCTATGGCTGATAGCATACTCAAGGCAAAGCTGTCTACTCTAACCACTTCTATTTGATATTGTACAATAAAGCAAGAATAATAAATAAATATACTCAGATTATCATAGACATCATGATTAGTTATTTAGAAAACCATAAGGACTATAAAAAAACTACTAAAGGCAGCAAACATGTTTAGCAAAGTTGTAATACATCGCATTAATAATCAAAATACAGTTATGTCCGTGTTTTATCAACAAATAATTAAAAATAATTCCAGCTATGATAGCCTAAATGTAAAAAACTTAGAAATAAAATTAACAAAATATATGCAAAAACATTGAAAATAGTAAACTAGAGGCCAGGTGTAGTGGCTCATGCCTCGAATCCCAGCCCTTTGGGAGGCCAAAGCATGTGGATCACTTGAGATCGGGAGTTCAAGACCAGTCTGACCAACATAGTGAAACCTTGTCTCTACTAAAAATACAAAAATTAGCAGGCCATGTTGGTGCAGCCCATAGTCCCAGCTACTAGGGAGGGTGAGGCACGAGAATCGCTTTAACATGGGAGGCAGAGGTTACAGTGAGCCAAGATCAGGCCACTGCACTCCATTCTGGGTGACAGCAAGACTTTGTCCCAAAAAAAAAAAAAAGAAAACAATAAACAACAATAAACTATGTCACAAGAAAATCAAAGAACACCTAATGTTTATAGACTGGTAGACTCAATTTTATCAAGATGGGCAATGTATATTTGGCATCATCCAATCTCTTGAGGGACCAAATGGAACAAAAAGGCAGAGGAGAGACATATTCACTCTCTCTGTTTGAGCTGGGATGTCTGTCTTCTCCTGCCCTCCTGCCTCTCAGGCCTCTGGACTCAAACTTAGTTACATGAATTACACCACTGACATTCCTGGGTCTCCAGAAATAGATCCACACTTATATGGCCTATTGACTTACAACAAAGATGGCAAAGTAATTCAATTGAGAAAAGATCAAAAGATCAAATAGTGCTGGAACAACTGGATATCTGTATGGAAAAACATTAACTTCAACCCTCACCTCAGACTGTACACAAAAATTAACTTGAAATAGATTATGCAAAAGGTAAAAGGTAAATCTGATAAAGTTTCAGAATAAAACATTGGGTCAGACAATGATTTCTAAAACAGGATACAAAGAGCACAGACTATAAAAAACAAATTTATAAGACAGATTTTATCATGACTATAAATGTTTGTTTTCTGAATGGCATAGTTAAGAAACAAAAAGCCAAGCCACTTACAAGTTTTATAAAATACTTACGAAATGGATTTGTACCTAGAATATTTAAATGAATCTTATCACTCAGCAGTAAGATTAAAAAACTAAATTTTTAAGTGGGTAAAAGATTCATAAAGATAGTTTTAAAAAGAACATATGTGAATGAGTAATAAACACATGAAAAGATATTAACATCACTAGGCTTTAGAGAGATGCAAATTAAAACCACAATGAGGGAAAATTACACACCCACTAGAACAGTCAAAGTTAAATAGACTGACTACAACAATTTTGAGAAAGATGCAGAGGAACTAGAATTCTCATACTTTGCTAATGTGAATGTAAAATTGTACAGCCACTTTGGAAAATAGTATAGCAATATCTTACAGAGTTAAACAAGTATCTTTATCCACAGACATTTCATTCCTACATGTGTATTCAAGATAAGTAAAAACATAACTCTACCCAAAGATGTGTACAAAAATATTTATGTCAGTGTTAATTATAATAGATACAACTCAAATACCATCAAATAGTCATCTAGGGTTAACTACTACTCTGTGACAGGAATAAATAATTATTAATAATGCAACACTATACCTCAATCTGAAAGTCATTATGCTAATTATAAATCAAACACAAAATAATATATGCCATATGAATCAATTTATATGAAATTATAGAAAAGGTAAAACTATGGTGACAGAAATCAAATCAGTAGGTTCCTGTACCTGAGAATTAAGAGGAAATCAACAGCAAAGGAACACAGAGGAAGTGTCTGAAGTGAAGAAATTGATCTGTATATTAACCACATTGTTAGTATAGGCATGTACACAGTTACCAAAATTCATCAAACTATGTACTTAAACCAGATGAATTTTACTGTAATTAAGTAATACCTTAATAAACACTAACACATTAAAAATGTGAACAAAGTACCCAGTATTACATCCTTGAGAGAATAGCAGAGATTAGTGCAATCTAGACACAAAGATCGCTAGAGCAGTGTTTCCCAACATTTCTCTATTTAATTCAAAAGTCTGGCCTTCTCTCCAACACTCCCCCCACCCCAATAAAAATAGATACTGGTTTATGACAGTTGACTCCTGCAAACTTAATCAAGTGATAGCCCAAATTGCAGTTACTGTCCCAAATATGATATCTCGTGAAAACAAATTAACGTAGCTTCAGGTGCATGGTATATGGTTTGGGGTGAATGAATTTCTATCTCTACCAGGAATTAAGATCAGAAACAGTTCACATTTATATGGGTTAAGTAATAATATACATGTAGTGTTCATCCCAGTGATAGTAATTCTTCCACTCTCCGTCCTAATATAGCTCAAAGCAACTTGGGCAATCTAGACATTTCACAAAAACAATTAATTAGTCTACTATGTAGAGTGTCACATAAATTGAACCAGAGGAGTTAAAAGTGGCAAGTACATTGGATGACTTGTTAAGACAAGTCACTTCAGAAAATGAAATATAAAAATAATGAAGTTTCGAGGGCTCATGACATTAGTAAAGTGTAAGTATTTCATGATCTGGGTCATGATGCAACATTCCTACAAATGTACATAAAATTATTTGACTTTACACTTCCCTCTAATAAGAAAGAAACACAAAGCTTAGAATACCTCTTTTGGTTCGGAAATAGCATATTTTACTTTTGGGATTTTGTTCCAATCTATTTATCTAGTGATAAGGAAAGCTTCCAGCTTGGAGCGGAGTCCAAAGCAAAACTAGACCTGTAAGAGAAACAGTCCTAAAATTTGATCCATATGACATGGCAGATCTTATCAAATTAGAGGTATGGGTGGTAGGAAAACATCCCTAGTGGAATGTACGGCAAATTCCAAAAAAAAAAGAATGACGATATAGATCCCTAGGGCTCTGGAGCAAGGCCATTTCATCTGCAGTATTAAATTCTGGACCGATCGAAACAGCATCTAGCACTGTATTTGGCTTCATAAAGATGAAAAAAAAACCGTGTTTATGCTTGCAAAAATAATGTTATTATTTTCTCTTTTATTGTGTAAAGTGGTCTATGAAGTGTTCTGTTGTGTTTTTATACATTTAACAAATAAATCCACATTTAAAATGCAAATTAATGTATTTATAAAGTGTTTCAGGAATTACTATTTTCAGAATTATATTTTCAGGATTTTGATCTTTCAGGATTTTGATTTTCAAGATTTTAGACTTTCAGGATTTCGACATGGTGGATTATGCCATTTAGACTGTGTCTTTTGGGATTATGGCACCAAACCAGGATCCACTATGGAGGAAGCATGAAGCAGCCCAACAGGCCAGCTGCCATGGCTCACATCTGTAATCCCAGCATTTTGGGAAGCCAAGGCAGGCAAATCACTTGAGGCTAGGAGTTCGAGTTCAATCTGGTCAACATGGAAAAACCCTGCCTCTGTCAAAAATATAAAAAGATTAGCCGGTCACAGTGGCGCATGACTATAGTCCCAGCTACTTGGAAAGCTGAGGCATGAGAATTGCTTGAACTCGGGCAGTGGAGGTTGCAGTGAGTCAAGATCATGCCACTGCACTCCAGCCTGGGCAACAGTGAGACTCTATCTAAAAAAAAAAAAAAAAAGAAGGATTTTCATTAGCTGATATCAGCTAGCCTCTGTCATTGGCTACCCCTGTGCTGGCATGGTGGGCCCATGGATGGAGTAACCATGAAGGTAAAGGTGAAAATTATGCATGAGCTCAAAAACATGGATTTTTACTGACCTAGGACCTAGGCTGATATCTTGTCTTCCACCGCCAAATGTCTCCCAGCAACAGGGACCAATGCTTAGTCCTCAACATGGCATTACAACAGCTTGAGAAATCCAGTCAGCCATATCAGGCCAAGTTTATTATATTGAACCTCTTCTACCCTGGAAGGTACAGGTATTTATCATAACTAAAATCAGTATATATCTAGGAATGTTTTTGCTTAACTTTCTCTTAGGGCCATGGCTAGCACCACTATCTGAAGTTTTTTGAAAGTGTCATCCACTGAAACATTGGGATCCTCCAAAACAATGCTACAAATAGGTAACAATTTTACAAGAAAGGAAATATAACACTTGGCATATGTCCAGAGTATCGACTCTCAGCCTACAGAAAACTGAAATGGCTTTTTGAAGGTGCTGCTTATGAAGGCTGTTCTTGCAGGATGGAAATCGTCTTCTAGGATGTAATATATACCCTTCATCAATGACCACTCTATGGTGATGTTTTCCCATAAGTAGCATACATATCTCTAGAAGTCAAGGCATTGAAGCATGATTGGTACCATTTACCATTACTCCCAGTAAGCCACTTGGATAATTTATCATTTTTGTCCCTGCAAATTTAGGCTCTCTTGGTTTAGAGGCCCTGAAGTCCAAAGAAAGAAGGCTTTCATAAAATGATGTAGTAAGAATCCCATTAAAATTAAAGCTGTCATTACCAGGCACTCATTTTGAACTTTTTATGACAAAAGACAAATAATCAAGGTAGAATCACCATTCTGTCAGGGGTAATTGAACTTGATCATCAGAAAGAAGACAGTTGTTTTTCAACAGTGGTGCAGCAAATAGCATGTGTGGCTCCCAGGCAATCCACTGGGGCTTTAGTTGACAATGTTCTGCTCAATTTTGATGATACATATACAAGATTGAGCAGGACATTACCAACTAATAGTGATCAGGAGCACACACTCCTCAGTGATACAGGTCTGTGTCACATCACCAGGTGAGGTGTCTCAGAAATGTACAGCGTCCCTCTTACCCAATAGCTGAGAATATAGATTTCATTGTGATATAGTACACGTGGCCCTTTCACATCTGTGCCCTCTGTTACTCACATCTTAAATTCACCCAATTACTTTTATACAAAGAGATCCCATCCCCATAATGTTGCTGTTACTAAGAACTGTGCCTTTGGGACAAGATGTAAGTGCAGCTCTTCTTCCATACCTGGCTCTCTTAAATCTCCTGTAAAGTGTGCCCTACTGCAGCAACATTCCCTAGGGCAGGAATATTCCTTCATCACCTTTGTACCAATTAGACCTATATTGAGCAAATCCTTAGCATGTCCTTACGTCTCATTTCTTTATAAGCAAAAGATAAATTTCTTTATCAAGGGAGTTTTCTTAATTATTTTCCTCATTCTTTCTCTCCTCAGACCTCAAATTCAGGAAATAAACATTCAAATAATAGGCACTCATTAATTATCAAAATTTAAGAAAAGATGAAAGATTGTTTTAATAGACATTTTGTTTTTGTGTTATGCAAAGGCTGCCTAAAATAAGCTCATTAGATTAAATGACAGTCTTGTGATCAATTGAGAGTTATAGCTTGTAATTATTTAACACGCTATTTCCCATGGGAAATATTTTCATTATTTGGCCTCAAAAATAAAATTGAAATTAAAAGAGAAAGAGTACAATGATTTGAGTCTGAATTAAATAAGCATACTCCCATCTCTCTCAAACCAAAATCTAATCAATCCTTGTTCTGACATGGTTTATTATATAAGAAAGTCCATGTGTAAATTGATAGCAGTTTTCCTAGCAGAATAATAGATAAACTAATTTAACTTTTTGGCAATATTTTTCTATTTTCTCATTTAGGTGCATCATCATATTAGTCATGGGGAAACAATGAGGTGTACCAAATTGGAAAAAAAGAGAAATCAAGTTCCCCTGTGAGCATTAAATGTGGTGAACACTTACTTGTAAACCATAAATAATCAGTTTCCAGATGCCTTTTGGAATTTCCTGCTGGAGATAAAGATAGATTAATGGTATAGATATAGACACGGATGACATGACTATAGATACAGATATACAGATATAGACAGATACATATGCTCAGATGCCCAGTGAATACTAAGCCACACAATTAATATGTAAATTGGAGTGACAAAGTTCCTGCTACAAATCATTCAGATAATTCTTCCCATGAAACTGAGTACTGATGCTTTAAGATGGAAAACAGAGTCATGGCATACAAAGGTAGTAATATTATATTCCATATACCACCCACGAAGTCCACTTCAAGGAATCTATGAAATCTGTACTTTTAATCACTGCTACCCATCAGTACCTAATAAATAGGGCTTAAACCTAACCCTAACTCAACATTAGCCAATGGCCACAAATGGGC
>NW_012114599.1:13952220-13981110 GCF_000951035.1 Colobus angolensis palliatus | reverse complement strand
TGTGCTAATTCAGTACAGTAATTTTAACATTTACACAGCTTGAATACCTCCTATGAATAAATCATCAATTTACAACATTTTCTAGTGACTAAATGCTTTTCATATGCTCTGTATCTTTTGCAATGGAAAAACTAAACCAGATAATTAGAATCCTATTCCAACCCTAACCCCTTCAGTGCCTCCTTAACACTGGCCTACTATAATTGACCAGGAATGAACATATTATATATTGCCACTTTGCTCCATTTCATACAGGGCAAACTGACCCATTTCTGTCATAATGTTAATAGGATATCATTAACCTTCTCTAAACAACCACTGCTGCTGAATAACAACTGCTTTACAGAGAAATATAGGTAGAGATCCTGAATTATTTAAAAAAAATTAGCAGACAGATCTGTGAATAAAACTGCTCTACAGAGGAAGGCATGACATCCCTATGATATAAAATAAAATAGGTTAAATTTAAAAGATTCTTAAAAGAAAAGGAATTTGAAATTAATAAAAAGTCAAGAACTAATATTCTCCATATAGAATTAGTCAACTGCAAATCTTTTATGAGAGTCACCTATGTAATTGTTCAACAGCTCATTTTTCATGAGTTTCTCTTTGGAAGGATATGTTGGAGAGTTATTTTATTAAAGATTACCATTTTTGTCAGTTATCATTTTAGAATCATTGAAGAGATTAGTGCTAGCTCCAATTATTCTTCAATATTAAGAAGCACTAAGGATAAATGTGCACATTTGAAGGGTTCAAGATCATAATGTTGCATTAATATTCATGCAGTATATGTCAATGTATAACTTACCCCATCCCAAAATGACAAATGAATTTCTAGGTGAACAGGTGTCTGCTGCTTTTGAAGGTATCTCTATCTAGTTGGTGAGTACAGACATACTGTTGTCAACTAGGCAAGATATTACTCTTTATTTTAAAACATTGCATTAGTCCATCTTGTGTTGCTATCATGGAATGCCTGAGGCTGGGCAATTAATGAACAGAAGAGGTTTATTTTGGTTCATAGTTCTGCAGGCTGTATAAGAAGGATAGTACCAGCAACTGTTTCTGGTGAGGCCTCTGGAAGCTTTCAATCATGGTGGAAAGTGAAGGGTAGGCAGGCCTGTCATGAGATAAGAGAAGGAGCAAGAGCATTGCCAGGCTCTTTTAAACAACCAGCTCACAGGTGAACTAATGGAGTGAGAACTCATTACCGTGAGGGGGACACTTCATGAGGGATCTGCCCCCATGACCCAAATACCACCTCCCAGGCCCCACCTCCAACACTTGCAGTTAGAATTAACTAGAATACAGAAGAATCTAATATCTTTCCTCTGTTCTACTATGTCTCATTATACTGTCAAGTATTTACTCAGCTCACTTGAGTTTTACAGAACAATGCCATCAATTTATTTTCCTTCCTTTTTCTGTCATCATGATTTAATTTCACACGTTGTATAACATCATGAAGGTCAGGAATGTTACCTCAATTTCTGTCAGATACTGCTGAGAAACCAAAAGAAAATCAATGACATATCTTTTTTTTTAAAGGGCAGGGAATGGTAATTGAGAAAAATAATCCCATTCTTCTGCTTATTAGTACGTTACTGACCCACATTTCAAGTAGTAGGAATTGGCTGGGCGTGGTGACTCAAGCCTGTAATCCCAGCACTTTGAGAGGCCGAGGTGGGCGATCACCTGAGGTCAGGAGTTGGAGACTAGCCTGGAACAACATGGTGAAGCCCTATCTCTACTAAAAATACAAAAATTGGCTGGGCATGATGGCATACATCTGTAATCCCAGCTATTAGGGAGGTTGAGGCAGGAGAATCACTTGAACCTGGGAGGCAGAGATTGTAGTGAGCTGACATTGTGCCACTGTGCCCCAGCCTGGGCAACAGAGCAAGACTCCATCTCAAAAAGAAAAGAAAAATGAAGTACCAGGAATTAAGAAATATAGGCTGGGCACGGTAGCTCATATATGTAATCCCAGCACTTTGGGAGGCTGAGGCAGGCAGATCACCTAAGATCACGAGTTCAAGACGACCCTCACCAACATGAAGAAACCCTGTCTCTACTAGAAGTACAAAATTAGCAGGCCGTGGTGGCACGCACCTGTAATCCCAGCTACTTGGGAGGCTGTGGCAAGAGAATTGCTTGAATCTGGAAGTCGGAGGTTGCGGCGAGCTGAGATTACGCCATTGCACTCTAGCCTGGGCAACAAGAGTGAAACACCGTCTCAAAAAAAAAAAAAAAGGAAAAAGGGGGAAAAAAAAAGAAATAACATACAGCATTTATACACATAGGATGTAATACCTTAATGTCACTCCTCATGTAGCTCCAGTATATGGGCAGATCAAAGTGTGACAAACCCTTGGGACAGAATGTGGGTATACCAATCACAATACTTAATATTTAGATGTCAGGTTACAGTTTAAGACTCATCGTTCTTCCCGTCATTTGTTAACTTCAAGAAAACCCTGACACACAATAAAAACTAATATTAACATCTGGTATTACCATGGCTACAAAAATCTACTGTAGTAATGAAAATTTTTCTGAATCCATTTACAGTTAGGGACCTTCTTCACAATGAGAAAAAATCTAATTAGAGTGAATAGCAGGGAGGAAATACTGGGAGGAGATGTAATCAGGCAACTTGAGGTGGTTATGTTTTTATATATAGTGAGTGTAATGGAAGTATTTATTTTCAATTAAATTTAAATTTGTGAAATATTTGCTTAATACCTAGTAGGTACCCTGCGCTATATTATATACTCTAGGATGTGCAAAAATCAAATGATGGCGTTATTACCAACATGGAGTTTATAATCTCCCAATAGATAAGATGTATTACACACAAGTTAGAGAAAATATGAGAATAAATGAATCTCCCAACAAAGATTTCTTACCTATCTACAGTCAAAGGAAAGAAGCTGTTAAACATTTTCTTATCTTTTGCATAAACGTAGCAGATATTAAATAAACACACACACCAAAACTAGTGCTGAGAATGGTAAACTCTCTTTGTGTGGTAAAATCTTATTTTGCTGATGTTACTGATGATTATATTGATTCTTACTAGGCTTTATTCAAATAGCATTTCATTGTTCTTTCTGATGCAGTGATGAAAAAGAGTAAGGATATATTATTGAAAATATGCATGCATAGGTGAAATATATCACCTCATAATTTTTAACAGTACATTTTGTTTCTCATACTGAAATCAAATTTTAAGTGATTTCTTCAAATTTGCTTGAGTCTACACCACTATCAACTTAGAAATCAAACACATGCTTCAGTGAAGGAATTCATTGGGCAGAGAGTGGTGGAGAAAACTGCGTGGTCAGTGCCAGTAAACCCATCAGCACAGTAATAGTTTGGGATATTTATGGCAGGGCAGAGAAAATTACGGTAAGCTATTTGATTTAACCATCCGTATTGCCTTCCTTAAGGCAAAGTGATAAAAGTCAACATTTTATTTACATCTATATGATGTAATGTTATTTGGGGAGCTATTTGTAAAGTAGCCATAAATAGCTTTTTTGTTATTTTGTTAGTTTGGTGGCATAGCTCAACTATTACATGAATTCTTCCAACATTAAACAAACTTCTTCGTAGTTATTTCTTTAGCTTCCCATTTTGTGCATAGAAATCTTAGTAAAATATCTCAGTGTGCTTGCATACATTATTTTTATTGAAACTATAGAGTAATCGTGATAATAATATATGCTCTTCTCACTACCAGGCCTAGGCATGTGTCTGCCAGATTCTGTGAATGGAAAGTGGATGATGGGGTTAGGATTATTAAAGCAGGAATGTAAAGAAGGAGTTCATATGTGTCTTCTGATACCTGTAGTTGTGTGTGTGTGTGTGTGTGTGTGTGTGTGAGAGAGAGAGAGAGAGAGAGAGAGAGATTAATCTTAACATTCTTTTTTCCAAGCCTGGAGGACTCAAATCATATGGCTTGAACGGTGCTGCAAAAAATGCACCTTTTCCTAGGAGAATGTGATGTACAAAATATTAAATTTTTTTAAAGGTGCCCATACCAATCCATCCCTCAACTTCTACTGCTTAGAATTGTGACGAGAAGAAGCAAGAGTAGGATAAATAAGTACATCAGAGTTGGGATAATCCTTCTCATTTCCTGTTTGTTTTCTGTCTCATCCACTAAAATGTAAGCTTTATAGGAGCCAAGAATTTGTATGCTTTGTTACTCATTCTATCTTCAGTGCTTAGAATGATACACATTGTAGGTGTTCAACATTATTTGTTGAATGAAGTAAATGAGTTTATAGCTTTTTCTCTCTTCATAAGTGCATACATTATATCCAATTTATTCTCCACTGTATTCTCACTGCACAGCATATTTTCTAACACGTAATAGACACTCAATGTGTTATATGAAGAGAATATATTTTTAAGCACAAGTAAAGAAAATTAGCAATCATCATTTGAATGTTTTGTTTTTTCCCATAGTCACTAGAATTGGAAGATTACAAGAATGGAAATAACTCAAATCCTTTCAACACATAAAATAATCATTTTTCTTGTCTGTGTACTGAGATCAGAGTCAGGGAGAAGTAAGATGCTAAGATATCTCTAATGGCTGTGTTTTATAGGGCATTTGTTATGTCTTAGGTCCTGTCCTGGGCTCTTCACATACATTATCCTTTTAATCCTCACAACTCTACTGATATGGTTTGGCTGTGTCCCCACCCAAAATCTCATCTTGAATTGTAATCCGAATTGTCATCTCTATGTGTTGGGGGAGGGACCTCATGGGAGGCAATTGGATCACGGGAGCAGTTTCTGCATTCTGTTCTTGTGATAGTGAGTTGAGTTCTCATGAAATCTGATGGTTTTGTAAGAGGCTTTTCCCACTTCACTGTGCACTTCTCTCTCCTGCCACCACGTAAAGAAGGATGTGTTTGCTTCCCCTTCCGCCATGACTATAAGTTTCCTGAGGGACTCCTCAGCCATGAGGAACTGTGAATCAATTAAACTTCTTTCCTTTATAAATTAGCTAGTCTCGGGCAGTTCTTTATAGCTGCATGAAAACAGACTTAATTCACCTACTCTGAGTTATTATTACCATTTTCCAGATGAGGAAACTGAGATTCAGAGCGATTAAGCAGTTTGTCCAAGTCCTAAAACAATTAAGTGGTAGAATTTGACCTCAGGTCTTTCTGACATCATAATTCTTACTTGATTTTCGACCTTACTTGGATTGCCCACTTCGGCATGTACTGTACTATGCCATTTTATAAAAGGGACTTGAGCATCCTTGAATAGTGGCATGCATAGGGGAGCCCTAGAAACAATCTCCCATGGATACAGAGGGTCAATGACTGTACTCACACAGCAAATGGAGACTGTCTCCTCCTTGACCGGGTACTGATTGGGTCCCAGTGTCCAGTCCATTTGCTCATAAAGCATATCTCCCAGGAAATCTGGGAAGACCAGACCCAAAACATTTATTTACATCAAACCAATGGAACTAAGAGAATTAAAATCTCAAAATACAACTTGCCTTCTCTGAAAATTTCTTAAGAAGTTACACAGACATCTTGGATTTTTGCTTTATTAAGCTCTCACTCTCCCCTGCAATTAACTGCAGTCTGACTTGAAAAATTACTTAATATTTATGCACTCCACTTCCCTTGCCTGTAAAATGGATATATTACTTACCTCATGTGGCTTTCCTAAGAATCAAAAATGAGGTTTTTCAAATTTCTGAATGGTAGTAAGCTCTCAAAAATTGGCAGTTATTATGATAAAATGACGCATATTTTTGTGTCTTACGCATAAGGCTGGATACAAACAAGTACATTTAGAATATAAATAATATTGTATAGTCTGCTATGGTGTCAAGTTCCAAAAGGTAGGAAAATAATACCCCTCACCCTTATCCAGGGGGTAAAACATGCTAAGATCCCCCAGTGGATGCCTAAAACCACAGAGAGTACTGAACCCAATTGCCATCAATCAAAACACATTCCTCTTCATGTCCTTCACCCACAAATGTATTGCCTTTTCCATATTAACTAAGCATTTATGCACTGTGGCTGTAACTTTTGCAGTTTGAGGTGCAACAGCAAAAGTATTTCTTTTTAAAAAATTTTCAACTTTTATTTTAGATACAAGAGGTACATATGCAGATTTCTTACATGGGAATATTGTGTGATGTTGAGGTTTGGAGTGCAGAATCTGTCACCCAGGTAGTAAGCATAGTACCCAATAGGTAGATTTTTTAACCCACTCCCCCAACCCTCTAGTAGTCCGCAATGTCTTAATGTTCCCATATTTATGTCCATGTGTGTTCAATGTAATCTCCCACTTAGATGAAAACATGTGATACTTGGTTTTCTGTTCCTATGTTAATATGTTTAGGATTATGGCCTTGGCTTCATTAGTGTTGCTAAAAATATTATTTCATTCTTTTTCATGGCTGCATAGTATTCCATGGTGTATATGAATCACAATTTCTTTATCCAACCAATCTACCACTGACGGATACCTGGGTTGGTTCCATGTCTACTACAAATTTATTTTCCCTTCTTCCTGATTTCAGTGATCAAAGATTCTTTCTAACTATAGGTATTAGTAATTTCAGCATATAATTATATTTCATTTCTTATTAAATCACAAACATCAACCTTGCACTTAAAGGAGTTACATTATAGGCTTCTCTTTTGCATATTCAAATTGCCAGCATCACTACACTAATGCTTTGGGGTCGTTGTTATGTAAAATAAGGGTTATTTGAACCAAAGCATTGCAATTCCATGATATTCAGTATGTCATCAAGATGGCTTCTAAATGATTAACAGGCAGGTAGCATATACAGTGTGGATATGCTGGACAAAGAAATCCATCCTGGTGGGATGGCATGAGATTTCATTATAATACTCAGAAGGGTGAGTGCACAATTTAGAAAGTTAAATTGTTTGTTTCTGAAATTTTCCGTTTTAATATTTTCATTCAGTAGTTCGCCGCAGGTAGCTGAAACCACAGAAAGCAAAACCACGGATAAGGGCTGGAGGACACTACTATAATTCCTTCATTTTATCAGAAAAAAAGTGAATGAAGGAGACCCCACAAAAAACGGAATAATATTTATAAAGCCATGTGGAATCACTCTGATTAATACTTTCACCCTGGATGTATCAGGAACTTTTCTTTGTGGCTTCAAAACATTTTATCCATGCCCAGTTTCTGTTACTTTGATACTGGCAAAGAACAATCATTGCCATCATCTGATTGACGTTTACAGAAAAGCATTTGGTGCCATTTAAAATGTTCTACATTTAGACTGTGACAGAGTTAGGATTATAATCCTGGATTTCAAATCTGTAGTTATAATCCACTGTGCTTTAAAATATATAATGCAGGGGACAATGTTACATTCACATAACTGAAGATACATGGAAGAAAATTCAGTAAAAACAGTGTTTACAATCATCCACATGTATGACATAGGGAAAAATAAAATCAACCCCATAATGATTTAATAGCATTGTTTTTCGTTTTCCTGATGCTACTTTTCATTTGAATTATTTTTTCATTTTTTTCATTTTTAATTTTCATGAGTACAAACATATATACTTGTGGGATACTTGAGAATGTTTATACAGGCCTACAATGTATAATAATCACATCAGTCTATATGAGATATTAATCACCTCAAGTATTCATCATTTATTTGTGTTACGAACTGTATTAGGGTTCTCTAGAGGGACAGAACGCATAACATAGGTATATATGAAGGTGAGTTTTTAAAGGATTATTGACTGACAGGATCACAAGATGAAGTCCCACAACAGGCTGTCTGCAAGCTGAGGAGCAAGGAAGCCAGTCTGAGTTCCAAATCCTCAAAAATAGGGAAGCTGACAGTGCAGTCTTCAGTCTGTGGCTGAAAGCCCAAGAGCTCCTGGTGAACACTGGTGTAAGCCCGAGAGTCCAAAAGCTGAAGAACTTAAGAGTCCAATGTTGGAGGGCAGGAAGCATCCAGCACAGGAGAAAGACAAAGGCCAGAAGATTCAGCAAGTCTAGTCCTTCCATGTTCTTCTGCCTGCTTTATTCTGGCCACTCTGGCAGCTGACTGTGCCCGCCCAGCTTGAGGGGTGGGTCTGCTTTTCCCAGTCCACTGACTCAAATGTTAATCTTCTTTGGCAACACCCTCACAGACACATGTAGAAACAAAACTTTGAAGCCTTCAATCCAATCAAATTGACACTCAATATTAACCATCACACAAACATTCCAATTGTATTCCCTCAGTTGTTTTAAAAATGTACAACAAATGATTGCTGACTGTAGTTACTCTGCTGTGCTACCAAATAATAAATCTTATTTATTCTGTATAGCTATATTGTCATACCTATTGGCCATCTCCATTTTCCTCCATCCAACTACTCTTCCCAGCCACAGATAACTATCATTCTACTTTCTATCTCTGTGAGTTCAATTGCTTTACTTTTTAGCTTCCACAAATAAGTGAAAACATGTGAAGTTTGTCTTTCCGTACGTGGCTTATTTCACTTAACCTAATGGCCTCTGGTTCCCTCCATGTTGTTGCAAATGATGGGATTTCATTCTTTTTATGGCAGAATAGTACTCCACTGTGTATATGTAACACGTTTTCTATATCCATTCATGTGTTGATGGACACTTAGGTTGATTCCAAATCCTGGCTATTATGAATAGTGCTGCAATAAACATGGGAGTGTAGATAGATCTTCAATATACCAATTTCTCATCTTTTGATTAGATACCTAGCAGTGGGGTTACTATATCATACAGTATCTCTATTTTTAGTGTTTTGAAGGACATCTATACTGTTCTCCATAGTGCCTATACTAATTTACATTCCCACCAACAATGTATGCGGGTTCCGTTTTCTCCACATACTCACCCTGCACTCATTATTGCCAGACTTTTAGGTAAAAGCCATTTTAACTGGAGTGAGACGATATCTCATTGTACTTTTGATTTACATTTCTCTGATGATCTATGATGTCGAGAAAATTTCCAAATACCTGATTACCATTTGTATGTCTTATTCTGAGAAATCTCCATTTATTCTTTTGCTGATATTTTAATCAGATTGTTCAGTATTATTTTATACAGTTGTTTGAGCTCCTTATACATTCTGCTTATTAATCTCTTGTCAGATGGATAGTTTGAAAATATTTCTTTCCCATTCTGTGGCTGTCTCTTTACCTTGTGGGTTCTTTCCTTTGCTGTGCAGGAGCTTTTTCACTTGATGGGATCCTATTTGTCCATTTTTGCTTTGGTTGCCTGTGTTTGTGGGGTATTACTCAAGAAATGTTGCCAGATCAACGTCCTGAAGGGTATTCCCAATATTTTCTTGCAGCAGTTTCATAGTTTCAGGTCTTAAAGTCTTCAATCCATTTTGATTTGATTTTAGTATATGACAAGAGATAGGGGTCTAGTTTCATTTTTCTTCATATGGATATCCAGTTTTCCCAGCACCACTTATTGAAGACACTTTTCTTTCCCCAAAGCATGTTTTTGGCACCTTTGTTGAAAATGAGTTCATTGTAGATGCATGGATTAATTTCTGGGTTCTCTATTCTGTTCTATTGATATATGTGTTCCTTTTTTATGCCAGTAACATGCTGTTTTAGTAACTATAGTGCTATAGTATAATTTGAAGTCAAGTAATATGATTCTTCCAGTTTGGTGTTTTTGCTCAGGATGACTTTGGCTATTCTAAGTCTTTTGTGGTTCCTTATAAATTTTAAAACAGTGTTTCTGTTTCTGTGAAGAAATGTCATTGGTATTTTGACAGGAATTGCATTGAATCTGCAGATTGCTTTGGGTAAATATTTTCACAATATTGATTATTCTAATTCATGAATATGAAATATCTTTTCTCTCTTTTTTTGATGCTCTCTTCCATTTCTTGCATTAATGTTTTATAGTTTTCATTCTTGAGATCTTTTATTTCTTTGGTTAAGTTTGTTTATAGGTATTTAATTCTATTTGTAGCTATTGTAAATAGGATTTTTAAAATTTATTTTTCATATCGTCTGCTCTTGGCATTTATAAATGCTACTGATTTTTTTATGTTGATTTTGTATCCTGCAATTTTACTGAATTTATCAGTTCTGATTATACTTTGGTGAAGTCATTAGGTCTTCCCAAATATAATATCATATCATCTGCAAACAAGGACAATTTGACTTATTTCTTTTCAATTTAGAAGCCCTTCATTTCTTTTGTCTGATTCCTCTAGACAGGTCTTACAGTAAATTTTAGTTTTTCCTAATTCAATATGATACCAGCTGTGGGTCCATTGTATACGGCTTTTATTATATTGAGGTATGTTCTTTTTATACCCATTTTAACAGTTTTTATCAAGGAGAGATGTTGAATTCTGTCAAGTGCTTTTTCTGCATCAACTAAAATGATCATATAGTTTATAGTCTTCATTCTCTTGATATCAATGTATCACATTGATTAGTGTATGTGGAATCATCCATGCATCCCTGGGATAAATCCTACTTGGTTATGATGAATTATCTTTTTAGTGTGCTCTCAAATTTGGTTTGCTATTACTTTTTTGAGAATTTTTGCATTAAAGTTCATCAGAGATATTGGCCTATAGTTTTTATTATTATTATTTTTTAATGTGTCTTCATCTGGTTTTGGTATCAGGGTAATACTGACCTTGTAGAATGACTTTGGAAGTAGTCTTTCCTTCTCTATTTTTTTTAGAATAGTTTGAGCAGGACTGGTGTCAGTTTTTCTTTAAATGTTTGGTAGAATCCAGCAGCAAAACCACGGGGTCATGCGCTTTTCTTCCTGGGAGAACTTATGATATTGCTTCCATTAAATTATTTATTATTTGTCTATTTAAGCTTTGAATTTCTTCATGGTTTAATGTTCATAGGCTGTATGTATCTAGGAATTTATCCATTTCTTATAGATTTTCCAATTTATTGGCATATAGTTGCTTATATTAATCTTTAATGATCCTTTGAATTTTTTCAGTATCAGTTATAAATTCTCTCTTTCAGCTGTAATTTTATTTATCTATGTCTTCTCTCATGTTTTCTCAATTAGTCTGGCTAAAGATCTGTCAATTTTATCTTTTCAAAAAACAACTTTTCATTTCATTGATCTTTTGTATTTCACTTTATTTATGCTCTAATATTTATTTTTTTCTAATTTTGGATTTGGTTTGCTCTTGTTTTGCTGATTCTTGAACATGTATCATTAGGTTGTTTATCTGAAGTTTTTCCAGTTACTTATTGCTATAAACTTTCCTCTTAGTAATGCTATTGTAACATCCCATAGGTTTCGGTGTGTTATGTTTCCATGTTTGTTAGTCTCAAGAAATATTTCAATTTCCTTCTTAATTTCTTCATTGACCCACCCAATTCAGGAACATATTGTTTAATTTCCATGTATTTGTATGTTTCCACAATTCTGTTTGTTATTCATTTGAAGGGGATATTTTCCATGTGATCAGAGAAGGAGCATGATATTACTGTTTCATTTCCATGTGTTTTTATAGTTTTCAAAGTTGTTCTTGTTATCGATTTCCAGTTTTGTTCCACTGTAGTCAGAAAAGATACTTTATATTGTTTTAAAATTTTTGAATTTTCTAAGACTTGTTTTGTGACCTAACATACGTTCTATTCTCAAGAATGATCCAGGCACTGAGAATGTGTATTTCATAGGCATTCAAAATTTGGTCTATAGTGAAAATTTTTCTTTTTCTTCTACTTTTTTTTGAGACAGAGTCTTGCTCTGCACCCAGTCTGGAGTGTAGTGGCACGATCTCAGCACACTGCAACCTCTGCCTCCCAGGTTCAAGCAATTCTCCTGTCTCAGCCTCCCGAGTAGCTTGGACTATAGGCATCTGCCACCATGCCCGGCTAATTTTTGTAGTTTGAGTAGAGACAGGGTTTTACCATATTGGTAAGCCTGGTCTCAAACTCCTGACCTCAGGTGATCCACCTGCCTCGGCCTCCCAAAGTGCTGGGATTACAAGCATGAGCAACTGCACCAGGCCTATAGTACAGATTAAGTCCAAGGTTTTTTTTTTTTTTTTCCTATCTAAATTATCTCAAGTCCAAAGTTTCTTTCATGACTTTTCTATCTAAATTATCTGTCCAGTGTTGAAAGCAGTGTGTTAAAATATCCAACTCTTACTGTATTGGGGATTATATTTGTCTTTGGCTCTAATAATAGCTTTCTGTATTAGGGTGCTCCAGTGTATGGTGTATATGTATTTACAATTGTTGTAGCCTCTTGCTGAATTGAAACTTTCATCAATATAAAACGAACTTTCTTTTTACAGTTTTGTATTGCAATCTATTTTGTCTGATATAATTATAGCTACTCTTGATTTTTTGTTTTACTTTTCACATCTTTTTTCCATCCTTTTATTTCAGTCTGTGTTGTTATAAGTAAAGTGTGTTTCTTGTTGGCTATAGATTGTTGGGTTTTGTTTTTTTAATATATTAAGTGGCTCATTTTTTGGATTGGAGAATTTAGTCCATTTACATTGAATGTTATTATTGATAAGTAAGGACACTGCTGCTGTTTTGTTATTTGTTTTCTGGTTGTTTTGTGGTGTTCCCTTCCCTCCCTCCCTCCCGCCTTTCCTTCCTTCCTTCCTTCCTTCCTTGTCTTACCAGTCTTCCTTTAAGTCAATGTAATTTTGTCTGGTGGTATGCTTTAATTTCTTGCTTTATACTTTTGTATATCTGTTGTAGGTTTTTCTTGAATTATTTTAGGTTATCATGAGGCTTGCAAATAACACCTTATAATCCATTATTTTAAACTAATGACAACTTAGCTCTGATTACAAAAACAAACAAATGATCAGAGAGAAAACTAATAAAAACTATAACCTTTACTGTCATCCACCTCCAACTTTTTCTCTTTTGTTGTTTCTATTTATATTTCATCAACTGCTTATGCCTTAAAAAGTTGTTGCATATTTTTAATATATGTTTGCCTTTTAGTATTACTGTTCAAGATATGAATAGTTTACGTACCATAATTACAGTGTGTATTAGTTCATTTTCACCCTGATGATAAAGACATACCCAAGACTGAGAAATTTAGCGCCAAAAAAAAAAAAAAAAACTTTAATTGGACTCACAGTTCCACGTGACCAGGGAGGCCTCACAATCATGGTGGAAGGCAAAGAGGAGCAAGTCATATCCTACATGGACAGCAGCAGGCAAAGAGAAAACTTGTTCAGGAAACTCCCATTTTTTAAAGCCATCAGATGTCTTGAGACTTACTATCACAAGAACAACACAGGAAAGACTTGCTCCCTGATTCAATTATCTTCCACTAGGGCCTTCCCACAATGCATGGGAATTATGGGAGCTTCAAGATGAGATTTGGGTGGGAATACAGAGCCATTGCATATTACAGTGCCATAATATTCAGTAATATTCAGAAAATTATACTGCGTACTTACTGTTACCAGTGAGTTTTGTGCCTTCAGATGAATTGCTCATTAA
The DNA here is from genome assembly GCF_000951035.1 of Colobus angolensis palliatus. Taxonomy (NCBI): domain Eukaryota; kingdom Metazoa; phylum Chordata; class Mammalia; order Primates; family Cercopithecidae; genus Colobus; species Colobus angolensis. Next base: position 13,967,593 of record NW_012114599.1, on the reverse strand, counting down.
TTTTTTTCTCAAATTGAAGATCTTTTAACATTTCTTGTAAAATAGATTTGGTGTTGACAAAATTCCTCAGATTTTGTTTTTGTCTGGGAAAGTATTTCTTCTTCATCTGTGAAGGATATTTTCACTAGTTATACTATGCTAAGATTAAAGTTTTTTGGTTGTTAGTTTTTTCCTCTAGTGCTGTAAATATATCATGCCACTCTCTTCTGGCCTTTAAGCTGTCCACTGAGAAATCTGCTGCCACATATATCGAAGCTCCATTATATATTTTTTTTATGTTGTCTTGCTGCTGTTAGGATCATTGTTTTTTATCCTTGACCTATGGAAGTTTGATTATTAAATGCCTTGAAGTAATCTTCTTTGAGTTAAATCTGCTTGGTGTTTTATATATGATCTTCTTGTACTTGAATATTGATATCTTTCGGTAGGCTTGGGAAGTTCTCTATATCCTCTTTAAAGCCAATAACTCTTAGATTTGCCATTTTGAGGCCATTTTCCAGATTCTGTATGTGTGCCTCATTATTTGTTTTTCTTTTGACTCTTCGGACTGTATTTTCAAGTAGCCTGTCTTCAAGCTCACTATTTCTTCTGCTTGGTCAGTTCTGCTGTTAAGAAACTGATCATTCTTCAGTTTGTCAACTGAATTTTTTAGCTCCAGAATTATTGCTTGATTCTTTTTTAAATTATTTCAGTCTCTTTGTTAAATTTATCTGATAGAACTCTGAATTCCTTGCCTGTTTTGTCTTGGATTTTGTTGAGCTTCCTCAAAACAGCCATTTTGAATTTTCTGTCTGAAAGGTCACAAATCTTTCACTCTGGAATTGATCACTGATGCTTTATGTAGTTTATTTGGTGAGGTCATGTTTTCCCGGATGGTCTTGATGCTTGTAGATACTCGTTACTTTCTGTGCATGGAAGATTTAGGTATTTATTTTCATTTTTGCAGTCTGGGTTTATTTAGACCAGTCTTTGTTGAGAGGGTTTTTCAAGTATTCAAAGGGAATTGAGTGTTGTGATCTAAGTCTGTCATTGCTTCAGTCATTTGTGCATTAGGTGGTACCCCAAGCTCAGATTGCCTTTCAAGTTTATTTAGAAACTGAGAGCACTTTAGTCTGCAGTGGGAGGGCTTGCTAGAACTTAGGCTCTGACTTCTGGGATGGACAATTCTACACTGGCTAAGTTTGGACTAAATGCTCCCTCTATGGGCAGAAGCCAAATTCTGCCCTGTGTAGCTTTCTGTGTAACAGGGTAGCACTATGTTCCAATGTGAAGTCCCATATTCCCTTTGCCCTCTTTCCCCAAAGTGCATAGATTCTCTCTCTGCATGCCACCTTCTGCTGTCAGGGGATGAGAAAGGGCTTGTGTAGGCAATTCAAGACTGTCTTTCCTACCCTCTTCAGTGCCTCTTTCCTTGTTACGATTTTGAAACCAGGTACTATGATCACAAACCTCGTTTTTTGTTCTTATGAAAGTGCTTTCTTGGCTGAATAGTTCTTCAATTTGGTGTTCCTGGGGAGAGGTGGGGAAGGAGCAAGCACTGGAGAGTTCTATTTGGCCACCTGGCTTTGCATCATTCATCTGGATTTTGCATTGGGCATATGGACACAATCCCTTGGAACTATCACATTTATTCATCTAACTGCTAGAATCTACTAATTTATTTTTCTATAAATCTGAATATTTAACTCTCCAGGCTATTAATTATGAGAAATATTTACTTCTGAGATCATCAAATTATATACCTTACTCATATTTAACTACTCTTTGAGAAAATAATCTTACTTTAAGTCCAAGTTTTTTAAACTCTTAAAAACCAAAGTCATTGAAATTAACATGACTTCAACAATTATCTTATAGGTTTAGTAATATTTTATGTATTGTATGCAAATTAAAATTAAGAGTTCCAATAGTTTTAAAGTGGATTCGTCAAGAATTTCCATTTGCAAATACTTGTTATATGAAAAGAGAAATGGCTTTACTTCTTTCTTTTTCAACTGGATGTTTTTTATTTCTTTTTCTTGCTGAAATGTCCTGGCCAGAATCTCTAGTACAATGTGGTGTAGAAGTGGCAAAAGCAGGTATCTTTGTCTTGTTTCTGATCTTAGGTGGAAAACACTGAATCTCTCACCATTAAGAATAATGTTAGTGTTAGCTGTGTGTTTTTGTAGATGCCTTTTATTAGGTAGAAAAAGTTACTTTCTATTCCTACTTTGTTGAGCATTTCTACCGTGAAAAGTTGTTGAATTTTGTCAAATGTTTTTTCTGCCTCTACTGAGATGACCATAGGCTTTGATTTTACTGATTTGCGGATGTTAAACAACCTGCATTTAGGGGATGAGCCCATTGAATTATGATGTACTAGTCTTTTTAAATGTTACTGAATTTGGCTTGCCAGTGTTTTGTCGAGATTTTTGTGTCTATATTCATATGTATACTAATCTGCAGTTTTCTCATTAGGTCCTTGCTTTTATATTAGTTTCCTGGGGTTACCATAAAAAGTCATCTCAACATTGGTAGTTTAAAGTGACACAAATTTATTCTATAACAGTTCTGGATCTCAGGAGTCAGATATCAGTTTAATTGGGCAGAAACTGAGGTGCTGACTGGGCTGCACTCCCTTCCGAAGTGCTGGAGGAGAATCCCTTTCCTTGTCTTTTTCAGATTCCAGAGCTCAAATCTTTAGCTAATGATGCTTTTCTACATTTTCAAATCGAGCAGCGTAACATCTTTCAAACTCTGCTCTCATTATTACATTGTCTTCTGCCATCAGTCCTTCCACCTTTCTAAGTCTCTGGTTATGCATTTAGTGCTCACTTGGAAATTACAGAAGAATCTCCTCTTCTCAAGAACCGTAACCACACTTGCGAAGACTTTTTTGTCATATAAGGTAATATTTACAGTTTCTGGGGGTCAGAAACTATGTATTTGGAGGTCATTATTTAGCCTTCCCAGTTTTGTTTGGGTATTAGCTTAATACTAGTCTCATAAAATGAATACGTGGAGGGGACGGGGCACAGTGAAGATTGTCTGTTAGTGGGTACATTGTTTCCTTTAGTAAGGAAAAAATACACTGAAGTCAGTGGTGATAGTTGCACCATGCTGTGAAGATACTTTTAAAAGCATTGAATTAAATATTTTAAGTAGTTATAAGGTATATGAATCATATTCCAATAAGGTTATTAAAAATAAATTAAGTAGGGACTTTGTTTTCTTTGTTTCTGTAATATACCTATAAATGGACTATTTCTTTTCTGATAAAACACATTCAATTAACTGTACTAGGAAATCCAAACTAATGAAAAGAAGTGAGACTAGGTTATTTCTGGCAGCCAGTGGTAAGATTTAGGGTTTACCAAACCTCTGATCTCTTCAGCTTTCTTAACATTCTATGAATACACGAAATTAAGATTACATTACTGATATTTTAATTAATGTATTAAAATATATTAATTCCTTATTGCATATGTATGTCATGCATGTATCGACTTAGCAAATTAGCAAATAAAATTGAGGATGCCACGGTAATGGAAGTGCATGGATCACACTGGAAGTAGTATTCCAGATATGTCTAAAGACACGATTGGTAATCTGGATATGAAGCTAGACTCAGATGTCATAAACAGAAAGCCAGTTTTGAAGAAATCCTATAAAAAGCAAAAATCCCTAGAAAAGTGTGGAAGGCCTGGATGCAATAAAGTTAGGCATTTAACGAATTTGAAATCAGTGTCTAACTAGGAGATAAGATGTGAGGAGAGTGGGTATTAAGGAGGATGGGTGATAAATAAAGGCCATAGCACACCATGGAAGAAAAGCATGGTAACTGGATTTCACCCGCAAATAGAAATGCAATGAATAATTTTGAAGAGTTGAGTGATATAATAATATTTGAATGCTTAAAATATTACTTTTGCAAATATTTTTCTCTTATGTTGATGAGAAAGTGCAAGACCTTATTTAAGGATTCCAATTTTGAAGCTACTTTAACAATATAAGTAGGAAAATACAGTTTGAATTATTCTAGGGTCAACTGGGAGCAAAAACAATAGAATAAAACTAAGAGAAACTTAGGAAGTAGACTAATAGGGATCAATAATGCATTAGCTGTTGCAGAAGTAAAGAGAATGGAGTCATAGATGTGCCTACTACCAGTTATAACTTGGTTAAGAAAGAGGATAGTGGTATTCTCAATGAGAAAATAGGTTTGGGGAATTAAGAGAAGTAAATAAAAAGTTCAGTTTATATACATGTTGACGGAGGTGCCTGCAGGAGACATACAAGTAAGCAATATGGATAGGAAAATCATGAGAAAGGTTATGGCTAATGATGCAGATGAGGGAACGCCATCAGAATGTGGGCAATTTAAACCATAGGAATTCCATAAGCTGCACAGTGAGAAGAGAAGTCAGTCCTACATAACACATGTAACACTGACATTTCAGGATGAGGTTCTGAGAGAAGAAATGAGAACTAGCCTGTGACAGGAGATAGGAATTGTAATTTGCATTGTAATATTTTATAATAATTTTATATTATAATAATTATGAAAAATATCAAATTACCAAGAGTTCTCAGAACAATTACAGGTACTTGTAAGCACTTTGCTGAACTGATAAATCTGTCTTAAGATATGCATTCCATAAAAAGGAATCCTTATTAAAGTAGGCTGTGGGTTACTGACATGCGGTTAGGTTTACTCTTTGCTATTTTATGCTTCATTCTTCTGGTCTCGTAACTAGGGAGATCATTAGATAGATGATCATTGAACTATTTCTTTATGGTCTGAAACGAGACAAGGACCTTCTGTCATAATGTAGATCAACTAAGGCATGTAAGAAAAGCAAATTGTTTGGTGCAGCTAACATTTATAGGGCGGGAGATATATAAGAACTTTTAGATGGAGGAAGCAGTGTTGGTATATATCCTGGCACAAGCTTCTGATCTCACCATGAACCAGTAATATAGAGTTGTCAGGTGCTCCACTAGAGCAACACTGCTGAGAACTTCCCTTTCTGGCCTAGATAGAACAGCTTGAATCAAACCAAATGTCCTTCTCGAAACCACTATAAAACAAAACAAAATATGTGATTTTTAATAGCTTTGCATGTATCAGGATGCAACCAAAGCAGTTAGAATTTGAGGGATCAATATCCCTAATAGAAAGTAACAATGTGAGTCCTACATTTACCACTTTACTCCCTCAGAACATTTGCTGATTTCTAAAACTACACATGTGTTGATCAAGGGGGGGGCGGGGAAGCATTGGAAACCAGCTTTTAAGAGGTGAAAGTCTAAGCATAGTTTTTAGCAGTGTTTTTCTACTAGGGAAACAAAAATATGAGCTCGAGAACTCCTTGTAGAGTGTTGTAAGACTTAAATGAGATAATGTATCTAAAGTGTGGGGGTGGGGGAATACTTATGAGAGAAAAAAGAGTTTACTTGGAAGCACAGCAGGTCACGGAGATAGGACAATGCCATACATTATCCTGGAAGACAGTGGAGAAGATATTTTCCATAATGGAAGAAAGGTCCTAAGTCCCAGAATTACAAAAATATTATGGGCAAGAAAAGAAAATGAATAGGCCTCTAGTTCAGATAATTAAGAGTTCTTTGGTGAGAAATCTCAGTGAAGTAATGAAAATAGAAAGCACATTGTTAGGATTGTGGAGGCATAAGTAGAAAATATTAAGCACTTTTGAAAAAATTGGTAATGAAAAAGAGACTATATATTTTTAACATGATGAGTTATTGATCCCTTGACATTTTCTAACCACCCTGAATTTACTAGCAAATGAATTAATAAGTTCTTTTGATTCCTTTTTACATAAAAGAGAGCCATACTTACAGCTAGGTAAAAAAAAAATGAACCTTTCAAAGATAAAGGATAAATTATCTTATAGAAAGTTAATCCTAGTTTATATTTCTCTAAGCACTATATGATACTGCCAGAGATGGATAGCTTAAGGCTGTAAGAATTTATCCTCTATTTTGTAATGTTTAACTTTTTTTCTACAGTTTATCTGCATTTCTTTTTCAATAAAAATATAAGGATGTTACCTGTGGAAATTTTTCTTACCATCTAATATTAGATCCTATACAATAGAGTATCATGTACTTTCTGCACTCTCCAATGTTACAAACATAATTGGTGACTAAAGATGTTTTATTTTCAGTCAGAAAAGAAGACTTTTCCAAATAACTTCAAAAGCATACACTTTTTAAAAAAATTTTTTGCCAGAGATTAAAATTTGAGACGGAGTCTCGCTCTGTCGCCCAGGTTAGAGTGCAGTGGCGCGATCTCGGCTCACTCCCAGCTCCACCTCCGAGGTTCCCATCATTCTCCTGCCTCAACCTCCCATGCAGCTGGGACTACAGGCGCCCACCACCACGCCTGGCTAATTGTTTGTATTTTTAGTAGAGACGGGGTTTCACCGTGTTAGCCAGGGGCTGTCTCGATCTCCTAACCTCCTGATCCGCCCACCTTGGCCTCCCAAAGTGCTAGGATTACAGGCGTGAGTCACCGCGCCTGGCCGCCAGAGATTAATTTTTATAGAAAGCAAGTAGATGGATCATTATCAAAGGTAAAATCTATGACAGTGAAATGACATTATCACATTTAAATAAAACAGAATTATTAGTACTTTTTTTTCTACAGAAATGAAATTGTTTCAGTTTCTCTTCATTTTTAGCCCACACAGGTTTAAGAGTTTTCTCTCACTGAGCACATTAATTAGCAAATTGTTAATTATATATTATTCAAGAATACACACTGTTAAATAAAGATTATTCATAGTGACAAAACCTCCAATACCTGACACAGAAAGATAATTGAATGCCTTAAACAATTTTTGTTGAAATAATTATTCAACATGCCAATAATCCCTTGACAAAGGTGGGGTGGTGGTATCTGAGTGTGATGTACTGAATGTTATCCCATTTTTTAAACTAGACAACAGTAACACAATAACAGACCAAAATAAGCCTAAAGAAAACCAAAGTAGGCCAGGCACGGTGTCTCACACCTGTAATCCCAGCACTTTGGGAGGCCGAGGCAGGCGGATCATGAGGTCAAGAGATCGAGACCATCTTAGCCAACATAGTGAAAACCTCATCTCTACTGAAAATACAAGAACTAAGCTGGGCGTGGTGGCGGAGATCGCACCACTGCATTGCAGCCTGGCGACGGAGCAAGACTCCGTCTCAAAAAAAAAAAAGAAAACTAAACTTTACTTTGTATTTAAGAAAATCATAGAAAAGCAGGCCTCTCTTTCATTTATCTTTTTTTCTGTGCCCTATTTTAACTTTACTAATGACCTTAAATTCTGGGATTATCAATACTGATTGCTCCTTTTGGACATATTGTTAGGACATATTTTCTGAACTATAAAATGAAGTTTAATTAGGGGTAATATTTCAATATTTTCATCTCTGGACTTGCAAATTTCTAGTAAAATCAAGACTTCATAATTTCTAAATAGCTCTGAAGTATTTTCTTTCTTTCATTTAACTCCACTTACCCCTCATCCAGTTCTGAATACTCTACTGCCATGCCCAAGAATTTAAAAGCCCCTTATGGAAATGCATTCCTTAAATCTAAGCTCAATCTATCTACCTTTAGCCTATGAACATTTACCTGCTCTTGTCTCATTCTCCACGCATACTTCTATAGCTAATCTATGATGCTAAACAAATTACTGTTCAAAACATTAGTGAGTGACTGGAAATTATTTATTCTTTCATTGCATTTATTTCAGTATGCTTTGAATGCAAATTTTCTATGACAGGTACTGTACTGAAATGCTGAGAACAAATAGATGAGTAAAATGAAATCCTTACCCTCAGTAGTTCTCAGACCAGAAAGCTATTAGGAAACAATGCACCATCCACACTAAATACTATCCAAGAAAGCACTGAAAGTATGGTTGCAAAGAGGAAAGAGTACTCACCTCTCTCTATCATAAAGCTTTTATTGCCATTTTGACAGACATACTCTTGGAGAAAAATTCCATACCCATGGGTATGAGAAAATAACAGCTTAGTAGAAGAAGAACAAAGAAAGATTTGGGGTGGGGCAGAAGGCATTCTGGTGGTCCTCAAGTCACATCACACGCAGTGCAGCATTCTGCCCACTCCTTCCAGACATGAGGATCCTAAAAAGCTTTGCAAATAACTCTTGTACACAGATATACTCAGCCTCCTGATATTTTATAGGTAATATAGAAGCATTTTCCATATTTACATCCCAAAAGCCTGATGCTTGTCAGAAAAGAGATTAATGACAGTGTGGATAAGCTGTTCATAATTAATGTCCAGGCTGCTTCTCTTTGTAAGATAGTTTTTTCCTCAAGCTACTGCTAAAGAAAAACTTTCCATATCCTGTTTTCCTACAGCATAAGGACAGCTGACAGACAAGTAGGGGAGCCCTAAGTCAGGGTAGTCAGAGCTTAGACGGTACTGTGAGCTGTGTGTGGTATGAACTTTTTCAGAAAGCTTATCTCTGCCATCACACTCCTTCAAACTTTGAACTAGAACAAGATAAGGAAGTCTTGGCAGTTGGTAGTGAGACAGAAGCTAGGAAAATGCTGTGAAGAAAAGTCATGATCTGGGCAGGTCAAAGCCATGTACAAGGCATGAGAGAGCTAAAACCTTGGAGAAGCTGAGGAGAAGGTTGCTTAACAATACAGAATGAAATAATACTGTTGACAGTCCTGGGTCCTACTATATCCAATACCCAAATCTTACTGCCAAGAATCCTAGATACACCATAAATCCAGAACCACTTTCTAGCTATGGTCTTCTTGAGCCCTTAAATGATCCATTTCAATTCCAACATTTACATGATTATATGTGTATGTTTACACTAAACTATTTCATAAGCTACATAAGTAGATTTCTGTGCCATGGTTCCACAAAGGCTAGCAACAATTGTGTGTGTGTGTGTGTGTGTGTGTTAAAAATGCAGCAAATTATAATCAGGGTAAAAGGTGAAAACTAGGACACTGGAAAGTGTACTATGCTGGTCAGTAAGCCAGGATTCTAAGACAGATGAGTTTGGAAGAGAAGAGAGATTGAAAGAGAAGTTGGAGAAATACTATGCTAAAGAGGTAGAAAAGAGAGAGAAGAGAACAGAAGAGAAAGAGGGTGTGGAAGATAAGTCTGAGTTGATATAAAATACGGCTACACTTCCTAATGTCTCTAAATTAATTTTACCAGATTTAAGAAATTATTGTTATCTCATTAGTTCTCTCATCAGGGGTAACAATTCTCCTATTTTGGTATACATAAAAATAACCAGTTAGGGAGTTTTTTTTTCTTTTAAGTGAAGGCAGGAATCTGTATTTTTAAAGAAGTTCCCCCAAGTCATTCTAATGGATACAGAAGTTGCTTGGAGAACCACTGATCTAGAACAGAGAAATAGACACTCTTGTTTGGAGGACCGATCGTTTGTTTTCCCTTTTTCTTTTTAATAGGCATATATGATTGCAGAGAGAGACAAAGCAATGATTAGACAGGTAATAGAATTTATTCAAACAGAAATATTTCCGCTAGAAATAATACCTGAATAACAAGGTTTTTAAAGAAGTGATTATTTGAAAATCACTTTGTGCATTAATTTGTAGATGAATTTGTTGTACGGTTGAGATCAATTTAGACTACAAAATCAAACAAATAATTTGAGATGCCGCCTCACCAGAAACTATAGCTTGAATGATAACAGCTCTGCATTTTACCTTTGATTCTCATTCTTACAGCTAAGCAGAGAGATAAAGTGAATTATCTAAGGTCTCCCTGACAGTAAATGCCATAGTCTGTATAATTGCAAAGTTATGCCTGTCTTCGTTTCAACATCGGATCCCTCAATACCGAAGTTCGTCATACTTTAGCCAGAAATGGCTAGCGACATAGATATTTAAACCTTGCCCCTGCGTCTTATATTGTAATAAATCTTCTTTATAAAAGCTATGAGATTTTTCCACTCTTCAACTTATTCAAGGCATATTTATTATATTATCTCCAGCTACTATACTATGTGGCTCTGCTCTATTAAATTATCAACATCTATTTAATGTCTCCTACCTGACAAACACCATGTGACCTATTGGAAATAGAACCTCAGTCCTAAAGTTGTTCAAGCTTACAGTCAAATTCCTAGTTTTCTTGAGCATCTTAGAATAAGAAAAATTATATATGTAAAACATAATAATATTAACTCTATATATGGTGTTTACTATGTGCTACCTACTCTTCTGAGTACTCTATAAACTATTCTAATCATCACTACATAAGTTAGGTACTTATCTACCACCATTTTCAGATAAGGAAGACAAGCCCCAGCTATTTTAACAAACTATCCCACACCAATATGACTAGTGGGTGGCAGGGCTGGGATTTGAATCCAGGTAGTGCAGCCAAAGGGTCCATGACCTTATACCCTACATTACACTGACTTTCAACTTTTGCACTCAGATCTTTCAAGAAACTACCTGTAACAATGGGCCGGGCGCGGTGGCTCAAGCCTGTAATCCCAGCACTTTGGGAGGCCGAGACGGGCGGATCACGAGGTCAGGAGATCGAGACCATCCTGGCTAACACAGTGAAACCCCGTCTCTACTAAAAAATATACAAAAAACTAGCCGGGCGTGCTGGCGGGCGCCTGTAGTCCCAGCTACTCAGGAGGCTGAGGCGGGAGAATGGCGGAAACCCGGGAGGCGGAGCTTGCAGTGAGCTGAGATCCGGCCACTGCGCTCCAGCCTGGGCGACAGAGCAAGACTTCGTCTCAAAAAAAAAAAAAGAAACTACCTGTAACAATGAACTGAGCACTGAAAAAGGGTTCTGATATGCACATCTGAATTTTTACAGACATACAAATTTTTACAGTACTTGTGTCATGCTGTAAAGCACTCAGCCTTTTAATCACTCTTCATGTGAGAAAATGGAGCCAAGAATTCAATTTAAAAAAAATAATTCATGCTATAGAAGCAAATTGGCAATCGGTGTTTTATTTGTTTAGTGGCTGACCCTCACAGCACCACAGTGAATTATTCTGATGAAACCTAGTTCTCAGCAAAATTATTCTAGACAAAACAATTGGTTTTGTTCTCATATCCTCTAATTTTTATGCATTCAATGTTTTCATTTCTTGACTTAGATGCATAACATTCAAAGATATCTACTTAAAAATAAATCTTTATGTCTGTCAAATACTATTGTGTGTGCTTTTAAAGCTACACATAAATGCTTTTACATTTCTCATTTTAGCTTTTCTTTAACTTCAACATAATATTTAACTCAATCAATGCTAATAATTATAAATCTAGTTCTTAACTTTTATTCTTATACTATTCTGTGGCAAGAAGGTAGTATAATTTATTATTTCCCACCACTATGAACATTTAAATATTTTTAACATTTCAACTTTATGAATAATGTGGCGCTAAATATTCTTGGACAAATCTCCAGGTCTAGAGAAATGAAAGTGTTTCTGGAATATGTAACTGGAAGTGGAATTGTTGAGTCATAAAAATAATATATTTAGTTTTATTAAATTTGTGCTATAGCGCTCTCTAAAGTATACCCTAATTTTAGGAAATACCTATTATTTCTCTTGTTAATTTTTAAACTCAGTTTTTTTACACTTTGTTAAGTTTGTAGAAAATATATCTGTATCTCTTGAGTACAAAGATCTTATCATGTACAGACATTAAGACTATTTCCTTATGGCTTGTTATTTGGCTATGACATTTCAATTTTCATTATTTTTTGGTATAAGGATTTTAGTACAATTTAGTAAATTTTAAATATATTCTTTTTGGTTAATATTATCTTGAGTTTGACATTATTAGCTATTTAATACAACTAGAACTCATTTTTGTAAACAGTGTAACATGAAACTAATTTTTTATATGATTAGCCACTTATTAAATAACTTTATGTTGATAAACAGCTGACTTATGTAGCAATACCTCTGAAGGCATGTTTCTCGACCCGTTGTGTTCTACTCTTCTATTTGTCTAATACTTTATGAATACTGTAGTTTTACTCATCATAGCACTGTAATATCTCATAATATCTGATATTAAGTTCTTTTACCTTGGCCTTCTTTTTAAAATTCTTGTAATTTTTCTGTGTTATTTTCTTATACAGAATCCAGTCAATATCCACCCACTAAGAAACAGAGCAACAAAAACTTATTGTGAGTGTAACTGCACTAAATTATTACTGAAATTCCAAATAACTAATGGCTATACTGATGGCTCATCTCATTCATGAATATTTTGTATTTCTGCATTTATTCAAGTGTTTTTAAATGTCTTTTTTTTTTTTTTTTTTTTTGAGACGGAGTCTCGCTCTGTCACCCAGGCTGGAGTGCGGTGGCCAGATCTCAGCTCACTGCAAGCTCCGCCTCCCGGGTTTACGCCATTCTCCTGCCTCAGCCTCCCTAGTAGCTGGGACTACAGGCGCCCGCCACTACGCCCAGCTAGTTTTTTGTATTTTTTTTAGTAGAGACGGGGTTTCACTGTGTTAGCCAGGATGGTCTCGATCTCCTGACCTCGTGATCCGCCCGTCTCGGCCTCCCACAGTGCTGGGATTACAGGCTTGAGCCACCGCGCCCGGCCTAAAGTTTTAAATTATACTTTATGAAGTATTTTCACATTTTTGTATGTTTCAATTATATTCCATCAATTACATAACTAATGAAATTTTTCTATTATGTTTTCTAATTAGTTAATGCAGGTATAAAAGAAAATCAACATGATTTAAATGATGTCCCTGAATTCAACTAATTTCTTGAGCTATTTTATCAATTTCATAGTCCACATATTGGTTATTTTGATTTTTCTGTTAAGATTACACTACTGTCTACAAATAATGACACATACATTCAACCTTTTTATCTTATTCACTTTTCTTGTCTTAATTCAGTGACTGTGATCTGCAATGCTATATTATATGGCACGAGTGATAGTAGAAATAGTTTTCTTTATTCCAACTGCATCATTAGAACTATTTTAAAGGTTTATCATGAAACCTGTCCACTTTTCAAGCTTGCTAATTTTAAAGTCCTCGATCAAACAGTACTAAAATAGAATTCCTTATCAATTTCACAGAAATAAAGACTGTATGTACCATAAGTTAAATGGATAAGAGACTTATTTGCAAGTAAATACGATGTTAGTAGAATGGCAACAGCATTAAATAGTGGTGCGCATTATCTATGGAAAAAGAGTTATCAATGCAGTACAGAGCTCCAAGTAAAATTAGAGAAAATAAGTAACAATTAAGTATGAACACATTTTCTGTGTTTTATTATGGGAGAAAACTGAGAAGATATTTCAACTGAACTGTGAATGATCACACATTTATTGAAAAACCACTCAACAATAATTTAACCATTAGTGAATTCAGTGAAAGCATACTTTGAGGGGGTAAGAGATCTGCTGAGTGAAACCTAATCCTTACACCCCACTTCCCTGAAGATGGACTAGATTTAATGACTCATTCATTTCCAAAGAATAGAGTGGGAATAGGAAAAGTAGTAACTTTACAATACAGAAACTCGAAAAACACTATCTTCCAACCAAGTAATGAAGATGAACATCACCAGTAATGTCATGGGGGTGTCACCCCATATCATGTGACAAAAAGGGCATTCGGTCATGTTATTTCCCAACACTCATAATCCCAGTCTAACCGTTAAGAAAACAACAGACATACCAGATATGAGACATTCTACAGAATACGTAGCCAGTACTCCTCAAGACCATCAAGGTTATAAAAAACAGCAAAGATTGACAAACTGTCACATACCTAAGGAGCCCCAGGAGACACTGTGTCCGGAATTGGTGGGTTCTTGGTCTCCCTGACTTCAAGAATGAAGCCGCAGACCCTCGCGGCCAGTGTTACAATTCTTAAATATGGTGTTTCCAGAGTTTGTTCCTTCTGATGTTCAGACGTGTCCAGAGGTTTTTCCTTCTGGTAGGTTCATAGTCTCACTGACCTCAGGAGTGAAGGTGCAGACCTTCCCAACAAGTGTTACAGCTCATAAAGGTGGCGGTGGACCCAAACAGTGAGCAACAGCAAGATTCATTGTAAAAAGAGAAAAAACAAACCTCCCACGCAGTGGAAGTAGACCAGAAGGGCTTGTCTCTACCTACCTCAGGCAGCCTGCTTTTATTCCCTTATCTGGCCCCACCCACATTCTGCTGATTGGTCCATTTTACAGAGAGCTCATTGGTTCGTTTTACAGACAGCTGATTGGTCCGTTTTGACAGGGTGCTGACTGCTGTGTTTACAATCCCTGAGCTAGACACAGAGTGCTGACTGGTGCATTTACAATCCTCCAGCTAGACATAAAAGTTCTCCAAGTCCCCACTAGATTAGCTAGACACAGAGCACTGATTGGTGCATTTACAAACCTTGAGCTAGACACAGAGTGCTGATTGGTGTATTTACAATCCTTTAGCTAGACATAAAGTTTCTCCAAGTCCCCACCCAACTCAGAAGCCCAGCTGGCTTTGCCTAGTGGATCCTGCACCAGGGCCGCAGGTGGAGCTGCCTACCAGTCCCGCGGCAGGCGCCTGCACTCCTCAGCCCTCTGGAGGTCAGTGGGACCGGGTGCCACGGAGCAGGGGGTGGCGCCCGTCAGGGAGGCTCGGGAGCCCACGGCAGGGGGGTTTGGGCATGGTGGGCTGCAGGTCCCAAGCCTTGCCCTGCAGGAAGGCGGCTGAGGCTCAGCGAGAATTTGAGCGCGGTGCAGGCAGCCTGGAGGTGCTGGGGGACCTAGTACACCCTCTGCAGCTGCTGGCCCGGGTGCTAAGCCCCTCACTGCCTGGCTGCTCTGAGTGCAGGACCCGCCGAGCTTGGGCCCACCTGGGACTCACGCTGGCCCCTGAGCACCGCAGCCCCAATTCCCACCAGCACCTCTCCTTCCACACCTCCCTGCAAGCAAAGGGAGCTGGCTCTGGTCTGGGCTAGCCCAGAGAGGGGCTCCCACAGTGCAGTGGTGGGATGAAGGACTCCTCAAAAGCTGCCAGAGTGGACGCCAAGGCCAAAGAGGTGCCAAGAACAAGGGCTGCTAGCACGTTGTCACCTCTCAATATGACAACTAAATTTAATGTAGTAATGGACATTGTAAAACAGAAGAGCACATTGTAAGAGGATATTAATAGAAAAACCAGCAAAAACCACACAAAGTCAAGAATTTAGTTGATAGTTATATACAGATCTCAGTGTGTTCATTCTGACAAATAAATCACAGTAATGTTGGATGTTAGGAATCAGCAAAACTGGGTGAGGTGTGTGTGGAAATTCTGTACTATCACTGCAACTTCTCCATAAATCAAACATTCCAAAATAAGAAGTTTTGTTGTTTTTT
>NW_012114599.1:13910834-13947137 GCF_000951035.1 Colobus angolensis palliatus | reverse complement strand
TTTATCTGATTCAGTTGTTTCAAGCTTTTTTAGAAGATAGAGATACAGGAATAGTCATTTTCTTACCTCCTTAATTGTATTATAGTTATCAATTAACTTTTCTTGATATGAATTTCCCGATATGAGCCCCATTACTAATTTCTAAATTACAAAATACGCAAGAATAGTGGTAAAGCAACAGCAGGATGAATTGAGACCCCAGAGGAACTGAACTGTGCATTGCCCTTCTTTCTTCCAGAAGGCCATTTCTGCCATCCAAAACTTGGGCTGTTACACAGTCATGGACTCTGAAATTTCTATAGTAATGTTCTGTTTGTGCATTAGAAAAATAAATAGGATTTAAAAGATAAATAGCAGGTTTTGGGCAATTTACCTGTAAAGTTATGTCTGTTTGTGTATTGTCTGATAAACCTCTTTTTTTAAAATCACACCAGCTATTCCACAAAACAGTCTAGCAAAGAAGCTGGCGAGAGAAAAAACAAGAAAGAAAGGGATGGAGAAACAAAAGATAAAACCTTTGCTTTATGATTACCACTTCTAATTAGAATATGTTGTTTTGAAAGACTAAGCCACACTGTTCGTGTTTGATATGCTGTCCATCTGAAAGCTGGTTGCCAGGACTACTAAGGTATCCATAAAACAGATGCCAGTCTATGTAACTACTCTAGTTACATCAGGGCACAACTGAAGAAGTGCCACCTCCCAATATGTTCTATAATTTGGATCAAAAGCCTTCAATATTTGTTCCCAAACCCAGTATGGCAAGAAAATTCCTGTGTACACTTTGGCAATGCGTGGAGTGAAACCAGAAAATTCAGAAATCATCCGTCTGCCATCATGGCAAGTTCAAACTCTTCGTTCTTTTTTTCCTCCTTGCAATTTGGTCTTTGAAGAAACTGGGCCATTTGCTCTGTAGATTCTGTACAGTCCGTGTTTTGCAAATTGCATTCCATGGTGTTGTTTAACGTGTTCCTCTCAACTGCCCCATTACCTGAATTTCTTCTGTAATGAGATTAGTTTTCCCATATAAACTATTTCGGTATCCTGAGCCGTAACTTATACAGTAAAGGCAGACAAACTCCTGATTCTTTCTCTTTATCAGGTTTCCAAAAATAACTGGTTCTCTAGCATCCTTCAAATGTGCTTAATGAGCTTTTTAATTTTTTTTGTTTCATTATGAATTCATGGGTTTAAATATATTTGAAATGTTTTAATCCACTTCTAATGTTATTATATTCATGCTCAAATTGACCTAAATTTTGTCAGCATTGCTTAAATAAATTGGCTCCTGGTCATTTGACTCCGATTCAGAACTGTTTGATAACTTCTTTTTGTTGTTATTGTTATTGTTGTTGTTTTGTTAATGACAAAATTCTCCAGGTACATTTCAGGTATTTCTAGATCTGGAATCAGCTGCTTCTCCAAAGAGTCCTAGTTCATTTTAGTGAGATATGATATTTAGAGATAATAATCAGTGCTATGATTGGTCATTGTTTCTAGATCTTTTCAGTGAAATAAAGCAGGGAATACTAGTTTTTGATAAAATAATTCATAAGCTCACATTGGTATTTAGTTTAAACTCAGGACTTGGAATTTTAACTTAACTCTTTAATCTTGTATAAATTTCTTATTTTTTGCATTCTGAAAATCTCGATCTCAATGATACTAAACTAATTCCTTTTTTGTTTCATCACACACTATAAACATAACAGTCTCAAAATAATACCACCATTATACCAACACAGTCACTGATGAAAACACTTTAAGATTTTTGTTTTGCACTTCTTTTTGTCCTTATGTTTATACCACCTGGGATGTGGTAATTTTAACAAATCCCTTTATACACAGTTATAGTCAGTCATCTGTTACTTTTTTTCTTAATTCTCAGAAAATATAACTAAATTTTGTTTCAGAATTATAATTAGGTAAAGTATGTAGCATTTTCAAAAATAAAATCCACAAAACAAGTTACCTTTAGGAAAATCTAGTTAATATTGCTTTATCCTCTACCATACTCATACTTTCTCTCATTATTGAACTTATTTACCTTTCCATTTAGATATAATTAAATATACACATATATTCAACCATCTTTGTTAAATGGATAGATAGATAAATAAATGCTAATATGCTATACGTATTTTTCTCTACCTTGATGTGTTCCATTAAATATAATCTGGAAATCCTACTATAAAACTATTTAGAAATATCCTTTATTACTTTCTTAGTTACAAAGTGATCCATTCAGGAATATACCATACTTTGAGTAGTTCTGTACTAATGGCCATGAAGTTGTTTTCTATTTCTTAGCTAATATAAATAGATCTATTAAAGGGTCTTGTGAATATTTCCATTCATGATTATATTAGTGGGATGAACTCTTAGAAATGGAATTGCTGGGTCAAAGGTAAATGTATGCCTAATTTTTACATAGTTTTCCTATTTCTTCTTTTATGATATAAGATTGTAACATATTTCACATCAGATTATAACATTTTGCATACACTTAAACAACATATACTAATACTTATTTCCTCACTAAAGTTTTGGATTATTGCCCACATTGCCAATATAATAGTCACCTCAATTTTACATTTCTCTTATTCTAAGTGAGGTTGGGAATCTTTACATATTTCAAGAGCCATTTGTGGGATTTTTGCTGTAAACTCTGTATCTCTTCTCTTATTTTCTACTAAGTGTTGGGGTTTCTTGAATTTCTGTATTTTTTTTTTTTTTTGGTTTGTTTGGTTGTGGTTTTTTTTTCTTTTTGTTTTGTTTTGTTTTTGATACAGGTTCTAGCTCTGTTACCCAGGCAGGAGGGCAGTGGTGCAATCATAACTCACTGCAGCCTCCAACTCCTGTCCTCAAGCGATCTCCCCACCTCAGCATCTGGAATAGCTGGGATCAAAGGTACACACCATCATGCCTGGCTGATTTTTTTTTTTTTTTTTTTTTTGGTGTATACATAGGGTTTCACAATTTTGTCAGGCTGTTCTTGAACTCCTTGGCTCAAGAGATCCACCTGCCTCAGTATCCAAAAGTGCTGGGATTACAGGCATGAGCCTGTAAATTTATTTATTTTATTCTCCCAGCCTTAAAATTTATTTATTTTTAAAAGTTTTTTGTATATTACAGATATCATACTTTTGTCTAAATAGAGATTGGTAAATATTTTCCGTAAAGGGCCATATAGTAAATATTTCAGGTTTTGCAGACAATATGGTCTCTGTCACACCATTTAACTATGCTGTTGTAGCCAGAGATAATACATTAAAAATGAGCATGGTTGTGTTTCCAAAACACATAATTTATAGATACTGAAAACTGAATTACAATTAAACGTTATCATAAAATATTTTTTTATTTTTTCAACAATTTAATAATGCGAAACCATTTTACAAAATGTATAAAAAAGGCAGCGAGCACATTTTTTTCTTAATTTTTAATTTTTAAAATTTTATGGGTACATAGTATGTGTATAAATTTATGGGGTACATGAGATATTTTGATACAGCCATACAATGCATAATAATCATGTCAGGGTAAATAGGGTATCCATCACCTCAAGCACTTATCTCTTTTTGCTATAAACATTCCAATTATACTCTTTTAGTTATTTTTAAGTGTACAATAAATTATTGCTGAACTTAGTTACCCTGTTGTGCTATCAACTACTAGATCTTATTCATTATATAACACTATATTTTCATACCTGTTAATCATCCCCACTCCCCGCCAACCTACCCTTTCCAGCCTCCGGCAGCCATCATCCTACTTTCTATCTGCATGAGTCCAACTATTTCACTTTTTAGCTCTCACAGATGAGTGAGAACATGAGAAGTTTGTCTTTCTGTGTCTGGCTTATTTCACTTAAGATCATTTCCTCCAATTC
The DNA here is from genome assembly GCF_000951035.1 of Colobus angolensis palliatus. Taxonomy (NCBI): domain Eukaryota; kingdom Metazoa; phylum Chordata; class Mammalia; order Primates; family Cercopithecidae; genus Colobus; species Colobus angolensis. The sequence continues at coordinate 13,943,245 of NW_012114599.1, read as the reverse complement.
CATTCATATTGTTGCAGTTGATAAGAACTCATTCTTTTTTGTGGTGGAATACAACTCTTTTGTGTATAGGCACCACATTTTCTTTATTCATTCATCTGTTGATGGACACTTAGGTTGCTACGGAATCTTGGCTATCGTGAATAGCACTGCAATAAACATGAGAATACAGATAGCTCTTTGATACTCTGATTTCCTTTCTTTCAGGCATATACCCAGTGGTGCGATTGCTAGATCATAAGGTTGGTATCTCTATTTTTAGATTTTTCAGGAACCTCCATACTGTTCTCCATAGTATCTGTACCAAGTCACGTTCCCATTAACAGTGTACCAGGGTTCACTTTTCTCCACATCCTCACCACCATTTGTTACTGCTGGTCTTTTGGATAAAAGCCATTGTAACTGGGGTGAAATGACATCTCATTGTAATTTTGATTTGCATTTCTTGGATGATCAATGATGTTGAGCACCTTTTCATATGCCTGTTTGCCATTTGTATGTCTTCTTTGAGAAATGTCTATTCAGAACTTTTGCCCATTTGTTAATCAAATAATTTTTTTCCCATTGAGCTGTTTGAGCTCCTGATATACTCTGGTTATTAATCTGTCAGATGGATAGTTTGCATGTATTTTCTCCCATTATGTGGGCTGTCTCTTCACTTTCTTGATTGTTTCCTTTGCTGTGCAGAAACTGTTTAAACTGATGTGATCCCATTTGTCTATTTTTGCTTTGTTTGCCTGTGCTTGTGGGTATTACTTAAGAAATCTTTGCCCAGACCAACATCTTAGACAGTTTCCCCAAAGTTTTCCTTTAGCAGTTTCATAGCTTCAGGTATTAGGTGTAAGTCTTTAATCCATTTTGATTTGATTTTTGCATATGGTGAGAGATAGGGGTCTAGTGTCATTCTTCTGCATATCAATACCCAGTTTTGCCAGTGCCAATTATTGAAGAGACTGTTCTTTCCCCAATGTATGTTCTTGGCACTGTTGCCAAAACTGCACTTACTGTAGGTGTATGGAATTGTTTCTAGATTCTCTATTCTGTTCTATTTGTCTATGTGTCTGTTTCCATGTCAGTACCATGCTGTTTGGGTTACTATAGCTCAGTGTATAATTTGAATTCAAGTAATGTGATACCCCTAATTTTGTTCTTTTTGCACAGGATGGCTTTGGCTATTGTGAGTCTTTTATAATTCCATAGAAATTTTAGGATTGTTTCTTCTATTTCTCTGAATGTCATTGGTATTTGGTAGGGATTGCATTGAATCTGTAGATAGCTTTGAGAAGTATGGACATTTTACCAATATTGATTCTTCCAATCCATAAACATGGATTATCTTTCCATTTTTCAGTGTCCCTTTCAATTTCTTTAATCAGTGTTTTATAGTTTTTATTGTAGGATCTTTCACTTCTATGGTTAAGATAATTCCTAAGTATTTTGTTTTATTTGTAGCTACTTGAAGTGACACTACCTTTTTAAATTTTTTCAGAATGTTCACTGTCGGCATATAGAAATGCTACTAATTTTTGTATGTGGACCTTTATATCTTTCAAGTTTACTATATTTGTTTATCAGTTCTAATAGCTTTTTTGTGGATTCTTTAGGTTTTTCCAAATAGAAGATCATATCATCGGCAAACAAGGATAATTTGACTTCTACCTTTCCACTGTGGATGCCCTTTATTTCTTTATATTTTCCAATAGCTTTAGAGAGGACTTTGTGGAATAACAGGGTGAAAGTGGGTATACTAGTCCTCTTCCGGATTTTAGAGTAAATGTTTCAGTTTTCTCCCATTCAATATAATAGTAGCTGTGGGTCTGTCATATATTCCTTTTATTATGCTAAGGTATACTCCTTCTATACCTAGTTTTTTGGGGGTTTTATCATGAAGGGATGTTGAATTTTATCAAGTGCTTTTCAGTATTAGTTATAATGATCATATGACTTTTGTCCTTTATTCTTTTAGCATGATGTATTACATTAATTGATTCATGTGTGTTGAACCATGCTTGTATCCCTGAGATAAATTCCACTTGGTCACTATCAATGATCTTTTTAATGTATTGTTGAGTACAGTCAGGTAATAGTTTGTTGAGAATTTTTGTATAAATATTCATCAGAGTTATTGGTCTATGTTTTTTTTTTTTTTTTAAATGCATCTTTGTCTCGTTTTGGTATTAGGATAATACTGGCCCCGTATAATGAGTTTGTAAGTATTTCTTGCAATAGCTTGAGTATGATTTGTGTTCGTCCTTCTTCAAGTGTTTGTTAGAATTCAGCAATAAAGCTCTTGAGTGCTAGACTTTTCTTAACTGACAGCCTTTTCAATATGGCTTCTATCTCATTACTTGTTATTGGTCTGTTAAGATTTTGGCTTTCTTCCTGGTTCAATCTTGGTAGGTTTTATGTGTCTAGGAATTTATGTATTTTCTCTAGATTTTCCAACTTGTTAGCCTATAGTTGCTCACAGTAATCTTTCATGATCCTTTGAATATCTGTGGTATCAATTGTAATGTCTCTCTTTTCATCTCTGACTTTATATGGGTCTTTTCTCTTTTTTCCTTTATTACCCTGATGAAAGATTTGTCAATTTTGTTTGTTTTAAAAAAAATTTGTTTCACATTTTTGTATTGTTTTCTTCATTTCAAATCTGTTTATTTCTGCTTAGACCTTTATTATTTATTTTCTTCTACTAATTTTAGGTCCAGCTTGCTCTCGCTTTTCTAGTTCTTTATGATGTATCCTTGGGTTATTTATTTGAAGTTTTGTGTGTGTGTGTGTGTGTGTGTGTGTTTAAATGTAGGCATTTATGGCTATAAATTTCCCTGTTGGGACTGCTTTTCCTATATCCCATAGGTTTTGGTATGTTGTGTTTTCATTATTATTTGTTTCAAAGAACTTTTCAGTTCCCTTCTTAATTTCTTTATTGACCCACTGGTCATACCAGAGCGTATTATTTAATTTCCATGTGTTTATGTAGCTTCCAACATTCCTCTTCTTATTGATTTCTAGTTTTATTCCATTGTGGTCAGAGAAGATACTTGCTATTATTTCAATTATTTTTAATGTTTTAAGACTTGTTTTGTGATCTAACATAATCTGTCCTTGAGACAGGTGCTGAAACATAGAATGTGTATTCTGCATCTTTTCGATGAAATGTTGTGTAAGTATCTATCAGGTGCTTTTGTTTGATAGTGCAGGTTCAGTCTTACGTTTCTTTGTTTATTTCATGTCTGAGAGATCTGTCCAATGCTCAAAGTGGACTGTTGAAGTCTCCAGCCATTGTTTTATTAAAGTCTGTCTTCCTCTTTAGTATTAGTAAATATTATTAAGTAAATAACATTTGCTTTATATATCTGGGTGCTCCAGTGTTGGGTGAATATATATTTACAATCATTATATCCTCTTGATGAATTGTCCCTTTCGTCATTATTTCATGACCTTCTTTGCCCTTTCTTTCAGTTTTTGTCTTGAAATCTATTTTGTGTGATATAAGTATAGCTATTCTCATTCTTTTTTGATTTCTGTTGGCAAGGAATATCTTTTTCCATTGCTTGATTTTCATTCTATGTTTATCTTTATAGGTGAAGTGTGTTTTTTCAAGTTTATTTGAAACCCCTGAGCATTTTGGCCCACAGTGGTGAGGCTTGTTGAGAAACTCAAGTTCTAACCACTGGGATGAGAGATTCCCCTCTAGCTAAGTCTGGTCTAAATGCTCCCTCCATGTTCAGGCACTGGCTGAGCCCAGCAAAGCTTTGCTGTCAGCTGTGACAAGGCAGCACTGAGTTCAATATAAAGTCCCACAGTCACTTTGCTCTCCCTTCCCCATGTGCACATTCTTTCTCTGCACCACATGGCTGCTGCCAGGAGATGGGGGAAGAGTGGCATCAGTGATTCAAGACTGTGTCTGCACTCTTCAAAGCCTCTTTCACTGATATAAAGTTAAAACCAGGTACTATTATTGCTCATCTGATTTTTGGTTCTTGTGATGGTGCTTTAATGTCTAGAGTAAGTTGTTAAAATTTGGTGTTTTCGTTATAAAGTAGGGTGGGGATATGAATGGTGTAGGCTTCTATTCTGCCATCTTGCACTGCCCCTCCAGCTTTACTTCTTTCAATTTATACCTATAATTGTTTTCTATTTTCTATTCGAATATTTCCAACACAATGTTGAGTAATAGTTCCTATACAATATTAAAGAAAAGTGGAATAATGGACATCTTAATTGCATTTCCAATTTTATCATTAAAGCCTCGAATGTGTCCCCATTAAGTAAGATACTGCCCTTAGGACCACAATTCATATATTTTATAATGTTATTGAATTATCTATTCATTTTTACTGTTAGTATACATAGGTCTCAAAATGTGTATTATTTATCTATACCTAAAGAGATTATCTTAATTTTTTTCTTATACTATTAATATGACACATTATCTTGATGGTTTTCCTGATACTGAACTATCCTTGTATTACAAGAATTAACCCCACTAACTCATTATGTATTATGTTTAATGTGTCATGGGATTCTGTTTGTTAATATTTTGCATATTTATTATTTTATCAATATCCATAATAAATGAACTTTATCTGTTTTTTTTTTAGTGTGATTTTTGTCAGGTTTTGAAATTAAAGTTTCATTAACATTATAGTAAGAAATAAGAGGTTTTCCTTCTTTTCCTATTTTTGGTATTTTAAAATTATTATTAGTTCTATTTGTTGGCAGAAATCCCTTTTGAAACTTCCTAGAAATGATACATTTAAGAGATAATACTTTAAATTTTATATCTTCTAAGGCAAATGTCTTTCTAAAATTTTTATCTCTACTAGTGCCACTTTAGGTAGTATTTTTTTTTTCCAGAAAATTGCTTGTTTCTTTTAGCTTTTCAAAATAGTTTACTTACAGAGAATTGTGACAGTCATATATTTTGAAATAATATTTAGATTTGTGCCATAACTTTTCTTTTGATTATATGATTATGAAGTTTTCTGCTTTATTAATTCAATATTTGATATAGTTTGAGTATTTGTCCCTGCCCAAATCTCATGCTGAGTTTTAATCCCCGATCTTGGAAGTGGGGCCTCATGGAAAGTGTTTGGATTATGGGAGCAGATCCCTCTTGGTGATAAGTGACTTCTCGCTCTGAGTTCACACAAGATCTGATTACTTAAAAGTGTATGACATCTTCCCTTCCCACTATCTCACTCTTGCCTCTGCTTTTGCCATGGAATTTTACTGTTTCCCTTTGCCTTTTGTCATGATTGAATGCTTCCTGAGGTCTCACCAGAAGCTGAGCAGATGCCAGAACCTTGCTTCCTGTAAAGCCTACAGAACCATGAGCCAATTAAACCTTTTTTCTTAATAAATTATCCAGTCTCAGGCATTTCTTTGTAGCTATGCAAGAATGGCCTAATACAATATCCTATATCTGATTGAAAAAGTTAGTAAACTAGAAAACATTCTAACCATATAATTATGAGAAAAGACATGGCAAAAATCTAAAGACTATTTCAAAATGTATAACTATATTACACAATCCTATGCAAAACTTATTTCTTCTACTGAGCTTTTTGGTGTGCTTGTTTTTATATAAATACTATGTTTGTACATTCCATTTTTCCTTGTTTTGTTTTGTAGTCTTTTGTTATTTTGCTTTTTAGATTCAGTGCTAAGGCATTTATTTTTATCATTTTATATTTTTATTTAACGTTTTTAATGTTATAAGCTTTTTCCCTAATTGATTTATTTATGTTATATGGTTTATCATACATTCCTTTTTGTCATTATTTTCTAACATTTAAAACATTTAAAAAAATTTTTACCAAATTTTCTTTTAATCCGAAAGTTGGTTGAAAATAATTATGTAACTTTAGAGAATTAAAAGTGACTTTTAAATTACTTTAAAACTAGCTAATAATTTTGTTATACTATGCTTAGAGATGTTGCTTATATTACTTTTCTATTTTGCATTTTATGAAGCCTCTCTTGATGCTTAAGACATAATCAACTTTTATGACTATTATCTACTTAATAAGCAGAGGAGATACACTGAAAATTATGTTTATCTACTTGACTTTCATGTGTTAAATGTATTGCTACTATCAGTGAGCCATTTTCTCTCATCACATCTCTCTAACTCCTTAAGGAAGTTTTTCCATTTTGTAGAATGCATAAATAGTAGTAACTACTGTACCTTTATTGTGGTTTTTAGTCAATTACATGTATTAAGTGTACTTCTACTATTAGAGTGCCATTTTCTCTTTCTCATCACATCTCTATAACTAAGAAAGTTTCTCCTTTTTTACAGGATGCATAAATACTAGTAACTATTACACTTTTATTGTGTTTTTTAGTCAATTACCTCTATTAAGTGTACTTCTACTATTAGTGTACGATTTCTCTTTCTCTTCACATCTCTGTAACTACTTGAAGAAAGGTTTTCCTTTTTTACAGGATGCATAATACTAGTGACCATTATACCTTTATTGTGTTTTTAGTCAGTTACAATGTAAAGTTCTGTTTCTTTTTTTAATTTTTTGTTGTGAATCCCACAATGTCTAATATCAAATTTGTGATGTCTGTTTTTTTTTAATTGAATTTGCTTGGTATATCTTTCTCTATCTTTTTACCTTTAATATTTCCAAACCTCCTCATTTTAGCGTAATTTTTCTAAACCCAATTGATTTATTATGTACCTTGCAAAATCTATAGTTTCGTATTTAAATTTGTCAGTCAACTTAAAGTTTGGGTTTCCCTTTTAATAGGTGAGTTAAATTTATTTCTATATACATTGATATGACTAACATATTTAGCTCAGTTCTGGTATATCTGTTTGATATGCGTATATACAGCTTTTTTTCTATAAATGTATTACTTTATTTGACCTCTTATTACTTTGGCACATCTTTTGTTATTTAAATGGGCTATTTAATAATTTTAGAAATATATTTTTTAAATATTATATTTTTGTTCTAATGATCACCTTTGTATACTCTTATTATAATATCATTAGTCACCCCTTTTTGTTCATCCTATCTCTTGGCTCCCTGCATTAAGCAACATTAAAATTAGGTAAAAATCTCTATTTTCCCTTTCCCTTCCTTCTCATTTAAGACCTCATAAATGAGTGAGCTGATTCTTCTTGCCATATAATCTCCCATTTTCCCCTCATTTAAAAAAGCATATTTTGTGTGTATGTTATCTGAACATATATTTTTTGTATCTCAAATTCATATTATACAATATATATTCTACAATATATATGTTACATATCGTTACAAACTATCTTCCTATATTATTTTATTTTATTTCTAAAAAAAGTGTATATTGATGATTTAACAGCTGTCCTTATGCTTATACTTCTCCAGTCTGGCGGGGTGTCTAATGTTTATTTGTTAGAAGTAGATTCCTTAGTATGGGCTCATGAGAAAAATATTCCCTAATTTATTGCATGTTTATTGCACGTCTTGCACGTCTTTATATTTAAAAGTCATTTTTTTGTGGCTATCTCAATATCTTACTCTATTGTCTTCTGGCAAAATGGTTGCTTTTAAAAAATCTGATGTGAATCTGATTGTCCTTTTCTTTACAAATGATTTGGTCCATTTTGTCTATATATTTTTAAAAGTCACAATTTTCCTGGTGTTGGCTGTTCTAAATACACCCATTCAGTGAGACTTTTCAAAAAGTAAGTTCACATCTTCTTTATATAAGTTTATTTATCAAATTATAATATTTAATATTTTTATGTGTTACCAGGGTTTTGGTTTTCTATTTAGGTATATATTTCACATATGTTGGATTAGATAGATAGATATGGGTATAGATGGATATAGATGAAAGTACAGACATAGATATATAGATAAATTATCTTTCCCTCTTTCTGTAAAATGCTTTTATCTATTTATCTAATCTTTTTGATTAAGTAAAAAGAAATTTATTCTTTTTCATCTTATATTTATCTTGTGATATTATATTTGCTCTAGTGTTTTTCCTAGCTTAGTCTTTATTTCAAAGCAAATTATCTTTGATTTTAATTCTATACCGGGTTCTATCAGCTCTCTTCACAAGTCTTTTTATGTCCCATTGTGTCATTTTAGAATTTAACTCTGAATTATGCCCTTTTTTCACTATATCCATCACTACCTTAAATTTCATATCATTTTTGAATAACTGTATTAACATTTTCTTCTGCTTGGAGGCATGTTGTTCTTTCACACTTTCACTGTCTATAAAACCAGTCTTATTATTATTGTTTTAAATCATAATTTTTTTGTAAAACTTAACCATAATCTTACGTTGCTTGATTTCAGCTGAAATGTTTTGTCCTCTTACAGGAGAGGGAAGTTTAAGATAGATTTCCCACCTTTATATCTCTTCTGATTGCTCTGATGATACTATCATTAAGCAATCAACAATTGCGCCTTTAAATTCTGAGACTTCCTTATCTTTCTTCTATACACCCTCTTTTATTTGGCTATCCTTCTGCACATGAAATCTCTGTCTTACTCAATTTAGATTCTACTCTTTGCAGTTCCTCCTCAATCTGTGACATTATCCTGGAAGTAAGGTTACATCTTTTATTTCCAAAATTAATTGGAACCATCCTACCTGGCTTTGTCCAACCTTTTCCTCCTCTCTTTATTCCCACCTGTAAATTGGGGCCTGCAACAACTGCAGAGTTCGCTAGTCTCATATTGATTCACTCACACTTTCTACATTAAGAGAGAACCCCTCAGTATGGGGAAGAATATTTTTTGTGATTTTGTGTTAGATTGTCTGTCTCTCAAGGTCATCAAAGTTTACTTTGCTTTTCTTACTTCCTGATGTATAATTATTTATACAATTGCATTTTATTGCTCTTGGTGGTTTGGGACTATCCGATATTATTTTGGAGTTTACTTCGTCACTTAATTTTGTCATGAATGGTGTCAATGCAATTAGTTTTTTTTTATTACTGTTGATTCTGTTTTTTTCTGTTATACACTAAAGTGCTATGTTTTGGAGGGTGAGGAAAGAAATCAGGTAAATTTAAAAACTTCACTACTTCTGACACATTCTTGCTATGAAGTTCTTCTACTTAAATTTAAATTAAAAGCATTAGACCATACACACTCAGGAAATTAAAATATTTCTTGTTCTAACAATTTAAAGCAAATTTTACTATGTTTCACATTTCAGTGGGCTCTAAAAAACAGAATACTAGAAAATGGCAAGCATGTGAAGCTGAGAAATATGTGTCAAAATTGGCCAATTTGGAAAGTTATTCACAGTACTTTTCAGAAATTTTAAATGAAGCAGTACATTAAAATTTTGATTAAAAATAAACTATTAGGATTCCTTGATGTTTTCATTTAGACATATAATTTTTTCTCATAATATTTATCATAAAAACTTGTAGTATTCTTTTTCACTACTAAGGTCTAATCTATAATATTCAAAATAGCTAATTATTTGCCAACCAGCATGCTACCTCCTGTGTTCAAGAAATCACTTTGTTCAGATTAAGCCACTTCTTCATCAACATATTGGAAAAAATACACTCAAATTTCTTAGGACACTCTGATCATTTTATCAAAAATCTATAAAATCTTAACACCTATTAATAGAGTTTGACGGAGGTTGAAGAAAGATAAGTGTATCACAATTCACTTAGTGATGAGATCTTGTTTATTCTACATCCTGTTTAATTATGCTATTTCACCCTATTTGTTTAGTGAGATATATTTGTATGTTAATACCTGAATTAAAATAATGATTTAATTTTACTCCCTTGAAAATAACTAGTACTCTTTTTCAACATAAAGTTGTAAACTGTGATGTTTCAACTTAAATATCTAATGCATGTGAGATATACAAAAAATGGACCAGGATTTAATTTTAGATAATTCTATCATGATCTGCAAACAAAATCTTTTATTTTTTCATTTAGATTGTAAGTAAAAATTATATGAAGTAGCGAGTGTAGAAGCTAGTACTCTTATAGACACATGAAAGAGAAATAGCACTCAACTGTAAAAAGAATAGAAAAACATACAAATTTAGAATAAAGTTGATATATTAATATATAGTTAACAAAGTAAAATATAAGCTATTTTATGTGAGAATATGCTGATAAATCTGACAGCAAATTGACAGATCATTTCTGTAAAACTTACTACAATAAGACTACTAAATATTAAAAAGTTGTAATTCTAAAAGTAAATAAAATGTGTAGAAAAGCACCAAATATTCCATTTAAAGTGGCAAATAGTTAACATGCTATAAAGACACCTCTTCTAATTTACTTTAAAAATCACAGTAAAAATAGAAAAATAAAAGCAGAGATAAATGCATTGTATGACTGAAAGACAACCTGTTGATACTAAGAACATTTTTTTCTACCTTCAAAGCTTCTGGAGTAGGATTATAATCCTAAATGTGAAAGCTAACTCCTAAACTTCCAGAAGAAAATTTAAGAGAAAATCTAAGTGATATTACGTTAGGCAAAAATGTATTAGGCAAGACTTAAAAAGCACTCACCATAAAAAAATTATAAATTGGTCTTCAACTAATTTTGCCAGACACCATTAAGGAAATGAAAAGATAAACCACAGATTCTGAGAAAATATTCTCAACGCACACATCAGACAAATAACTGTTTGTCCTAAATATATAAGTAATTATTATAATCCAATAATAGAAAACAACAGCCCCAACCAAAAATTGGCAAAACACTTGAACATACACATCACAAAGGAATATATAAAAATAGTTAATAACCATATACATAGATACTCAGCATTATTAGTCAGCAAGGAAATGCAAGTTAAAACAGTGAAGGTGCCGGGCACGGTGGTTCACGCCTGTAATCTCACCACTTTGGGAGGTCAAAGCGGGCAGATACCTGAGGTCAGGAGTTTGAAGCCAGCCTGCCAAACATGGTGAAACCCGTCTCTACTAGAAATATAAAAATTAGCTAGGCTTGGTGGTGGGTACCTGTAATCCCAACTGCTTAGGAGGCTGAGGCAGGAGAATTGCTTGAACCTGGGAGGTGGAAGTTGCAGTGAACTGAGACTGCACCATTGCACTCCAGCCTGGGCAACAAGAGCAAAACTCCGTCAAACACACACACACACACACACACACACACACACACACACACACACACATACACACAAAACAAAACAAAACAAAGAACAGTGAAGGTATCACTACACACACAATAGAATGTAAAATTAAGAAGTCTAACAATGTCAAATGGCAGAAGTTCTCTTACTTGACTTTTTATTCTAGTCTCTCAATTCGAACCATTCTACTGCTTCCTCAACTTCAGTAATCTATTTATGATTAAAAAAGGAACTATGTGAGGAAAAAATTTATTATATTGACAGTTAATAAAATTGAGCACTGATTTTTCAAATGTTAGTAATAAAGGGAAAACTTCATGTTAGGTTTCTCTCCATTGCTAACCTTATATGATCTGGAATGTTTTACGTTGTTAGATAATCAGTGAATTTTCTTACAGCTGATGGTAACAGTGTGATGAATAAGGACATTTTTTAAAGTAATTCCCAGGGAGACGAGGATAAGAGATCCAGCCACTTTTCTCATATGGAAACTTCCTTCCATTGGTCATCTTGGAAGTTCTTCATGTAGCCTTCTTAAAGAAGTCAGCAGCTTGTCATAAAGTGCCCAATATTCCATACATTTAAAAATTTGGGGGAAAAGAGCTTAATCATAGTCAGTGATGGAGAAACATTTACCTACATGGGTAATTTTTCAGAGTATATATCCAGAATCCACAGCTATTCAGAAAAATCACCGAAGCGAAAGTCTTAAAAAAAAAAAAAAAAATGTAACACAAAACTAAGTCTAGAGGCTCATGAATCCATTACAAAATATTTTAATATTTTCTTGATTAAAAAATGTGCTGGATAAGTGCAGTTTGAGTAAAAGTGCATCTAGAAAATTATTCAGTGCCTTGCAGGAGACTTATAAGTAAAGAAATCTGAATTAAATAATGCCTGAACATGCGTACTTGTCACTGTCTCCTTGATTTTGCTTAAAAGAGTGCCTTGCAAAGAGTAGTGGCTTATTAAATATTTACCAAATGAGGGAAGAGCATATATTTAAATTCAAATATGTATGTTTTAAAAAGACAGTTTCACGATGATGATATATAGAAGGAGAGTAATGCCCTCAATTTTTAATAGTCAAGATAACAGATTCAATTGCCATGTGCCCAACACGTGGAAACATTTATTAATCCTCATTTGCATCATTACAGTATGGATGGACAAGAGAGAATATAGTGATAATAATACAGTTTCTGGTTACCTGTGGGAAAAAATGACTATTAACTTGATAATCGAACTGACTTTGTGTCTATATTTCAGTCAAAGGCACAAATTTCCCCTCCAAAAAGCTCTGAAACAAGCTATTCTTGCACCATGCTAAATTCAAAATTTCCATTTAATTAAATAACCTTAAGTGTACATGCTAATTGGAGTAATTGTTTCACTTCCAATCCATTAAATGCCATTAAATCTATTTCCCTCATCCTAAATACAGAGACCCAAATACACTGATGTCTTTCTTTAAAGTGAAAATGTTTCTCTTCATTCACTTTCTATAGTTAAGTAAATACAATCAGAAAACAAATTTTTCTTAATTGTTCAGCTTCACACTTACTATTATTAAAAAAATAAAATAAAATCTCTCAAGAATTCAAAGGTATTAGCTTGTTTTTGAATTTTCATTCTACTTTTCTCCAAAAATTGTCTTATGCTGTCCGCACTAGCCTCTTAATGACGGTATCTACTGAATTCTGGATGATAAGACTTGCAAGGGCAAAAGAGGAACGTGGACTAACAAGCCAAAATGTGTGGTTTTGAGATGTGAACTCTTTTCAGGGAACATGATCAATCATATTTTTTTATCATTAAATTTAGGTTTACCATTAAAATTTAGGTTGAAAGCATCATGGCCATAATAAAATTATAGCTCCTGCTGGCTCTCAGAATAGGCCTTTAAAAAAAAAAAAATTAAAGGCACAGGTACTAAGGAGCATTTATTGTAAGTATATTTAAGTCTTGGCGATCCATTTCTGAGGATTGCATTTGTTCTAACATATCATTATAATACGTTTAATGCTAAGGTTGATAATATTCCCAACTCAATTGCATTTTTCCAATACAGTTCTTATTTTTCGTTATGGAAAATACTTCCATTTTATTTCAACAATCCAGAAAATCTTTATTCACTAATTAACTTTCTTTTCTTTTGCTTAAATATTTTATGCTTTATCCTGTTAGCATTGTCACAAGTGAACTATTGCCCAACATACCTAAATTAGACATTTTACATATTTGGCTACATCTCTTTCCCATTCCCTTTCTTGAATCCTTTGCCAAAACCTTTGCATCATTTCATGATTTTGAACACACTGTCTTCTTCCTTTTCCCCTGCAGACTGTGCTTTGCAAGAGACATTTTATTTCTTCTCCAGAGCTTCTCTGCAAATAACTGTTCTTTTCAATTCCCAAGTTTGTACTGATTGGAGAATCAAAATTTTTGCTCTCCTTAGTCCAACATGTTTCTGAATGTAAGTGTCACCAGCCTCCTCACAAAAGCTCCCTACCTTAATATGTGAGCCCGATTTGTTGGTAGGTCTCTCTCGACCTTCATGATTGCTCAAGGTAATAAAATAATTAATTTGCCAATAGCTTTCTATTTTCAAATTGCCTTAGGTAAAAAATAAAATTTTTTTCAAGCACATTACATATACAACCAAAATGATATATTTTTTTAAAATTTATTATCACCTACTTCATCATGTTTGATTCACATTTGAACTTGCAGAATATTTTGGAAAAAACTACATGAAGTCTTTCAGAAGTACAGAGCATCAGGCTATCACTGAAAGAAAAGGATTAATTCATCATTGGGATATTAAAGCTATTTAAATATCCATGGTAAGCAACGTATTTTAGAATGACAGATGGACAATAAATAGTTTAGTATTAACTTCCTTAAATTATCCAAACTTCTTTCTTAGAATCTTGCTTAATTATTGAGTTCCAATGTCACTCCATCATTTCATAAAACAAATAATCATTGAAGGATTTGGGGCTCAGTATTTTACTGTGAAAGAATTTGTGAGTTTTCTTTCAATATTACATTTCTCTTTTCGTCATTGTTCTATATCTACTTTTATTATTCTTCTGCCTCCCTATATGACTGCACATCAAACAATTTAGCAGCACTAAGGATTCTATCACACAGTTTTCTTTCTCACTGATTACTAAAGACATTGAATAGATTAGGCTTCACACAAATCCTTCTGGTATCATCCTAAACACTTCCACTGGTCCCCACAGTTCAGTCAGCATGCAGTGCAGATGAGCCTAACTCCGTTCTGTTTGTTAATGAAAACAAAACATGGCAGTCAACTGAGAGCGGAGGGAGGTAGAAAGTTTTCTATAAGGAGGGGAATAGAGGCAAGCAAATACTCTGAAGATAGAAATGTGCTGTGTTGGAATATGATTGCTTCTGATGCATTTGCCAAACTACAGCTCCCAAATGCCCTGACCTACTCAACAGATTGACACAGAAAACTTTATTGCTGAGATTCCTTTTTCTCACACCTATTCTAAAATATTTTGAGTCTTGAAAATATTTACCTGATAGATTTTGTTATTGTTATTGAGATCAGTGATCAGCTGACTCTAGGAATACACTAATTTTTTAAATTCTGTTCATTTTTAGTCTTTGATCCAAATAATTGGTTGACTACATTAAATGATTATTGTGTTTTGTTATTTTCCACTGATAGATAATTGAGTTGAATCGATTTGAACCGTTTTTCTTCTCATCCTCTCTCCTATAGATGCCACATGATTGCCCCCTTCTATTTCTTTCCCAGTGGATGGACAGTCTGCTTTTCCCTTTGAAGTCCATTTAACTTTGTTTTTGTTTGGGACCAGCCTAAGACAGAGATGACTGGCTCTAAATTTTTTTATTGTTGTTTGAAGCAAAATCTTCAAAAAGAATCAGGGCTGCCAATTCTTCAGTGCTATGACAGGTTTAGGCATATTAACCTCCAACATCACAACAACTTGTTGCATTTATATGGGTGTTCAACAGCCAGTTGGAAATGAAATTAGCGTTTGTGCATATTCGTGTTACCTAACATGGTTAATGTCAGGATCTGACCTTTTGCTAGACCATTTGCTTGTCAGGTTGCAGAATTACTGACTATATTTGAAGAATGTGAACAGAATAAGATGCCAGCCTTTATTCCTAGGCAGTCAATCTAACAAGGGGATTAGCAACATACTTTTCCTGAGGGTATGACTGAACAGTATTATGCAGTAATGTCCCAGTAATTACAAAAGCAAAAATAGAATGAGATTATAAATGAGAAAGGTTAGAAAGTGAGAGATGCAAAAGAAAACTGCCACTGTTGGCAAATGATTACATTACACAATAATTGCATCAGATGTTCCTTAGTTCCTTACTCTAACTACAGATACATTTTCATTGCTATTGAACATAGGCTATTTAAGCCTATTCTATATTACCGGAACTTAGAGGTGGGTTATTTTGTCACAAAATGTAGACCCATCAACTGATTTTATCAGAAAACTTCTATGAGTTTTAAAAGAATGTTGTTATAAAATAAGCTATTTACTGCCCAGCATCTCTATCATGAACTAAGACAGTGTAAAGGTGAAAGAACAAAGAATTTTAAATCAGAAAACAATATGCCAATTACTAACTATGAGCAATTTTTTTTTCTTTTTTTGAGATAGAGTCTCAGTCTGTTACCCAGGCTGGAGTGCAGTGGCGGGATCTCAGTTCGCTGCAACCTCTTCTGCCCGGGTTCAAGTGAATCTCCTGCCTCAGCCTCCTGAGTAGCTGGGATTACAGGTGCCTGCCACCGTGCCTGGCTAATTTTTGTAGTTTTAGTAGAGATGTGATTTCACCATCTCGGCCAGGATTGTCTTGAATTCCTGACCTCGTGATTTACCCCACTCAGCCTCCCAAAGTGCTGGGATTACAGGCATGAGTCAATGCGCCCAGCCAACTGTTAGCAATTTAATTAACCTCTCTAAGCCTCAGTTTACTCAGTTATGCATCTGTAAACTAGAAATGATATTAATGCCTTTCATAGCTATTTGCAACACACAATTAACAATTATTATTTATAATAATATTATTAATATTGTTATGCCTAACACAAAAAAAATTCTAGAGCAAAATAATTGAAAAAAAAAATTTTGTGGTCTTGGTTAAGTAAATGTTTCTTATATAGGATGCCTAATTAAATAATTTTAATAAATCAGTTTATATCCTGCAAGCTTGCTGAACTTATTATAATCTAGTATAATAATAGTTGTTTTGGAATTCATAATCATTTTCTCCATCCACGGTCGTATCATCTTCAAATAATGCAGAGTGTGTGTGTGTGTGTGTGTGTGTGTTACTGTATTAGTCCATTTGTCTTGCTAATACCTGAGGCAGGGTAATTTATTTGAAAACAATATTTAATTGGCTGATGGTTCTACAGGCTGTACATGAAGTGTTGTGCCATTATCTGCTTCTGATAAAGAACTCAGTAAGCTTATCATCATGAGAAGGCGAAGGGGGAGCAAGTGGGTCATGTGACAAGAGTGAGAACAAGAGAGCAAAGCAGGGAGGGACCACACTCTTTAAACAACCAGATCCCACCTGAACTGAGTGAAAACTCATTCATTACTGAGGGGATGGTCCTTAACCATGAAGGACCGGCCCCCATAATCAAACAAATCTCACCAGGCCGCACCTTCAATATTGGAAATTTCATTTTAACATGAGATTTAGAGAAGATAAACATCCAAACCATATTAGTTACTTATCAAATCTGTATAATTTTTATTTATTATTCTGCCTTTATCTTGTCACTGGGACCCAAATACAATTTCATTTACGAAAACAGACATCTTTAATTGCTTACCCATCTTATAAGTAAAGTGTTACAGAACTAAGTAAGCAGTTTTCCATAGATTTTTAAAAAATTAATTAGGAAGTTTCTTCTACTTGTATACTGAGAGTTTATTTTTTTTAATAATGAATGGATGTTAAATTTTGTCAAAATCTTTTTTTGTATTTATTAAAACAATGATAAACTTCCTTTGTTAGTGTAACAATGATTGATTTTTTTTCTTTTATTTTAACTATTAAACCAACCTTGCCTTTTTAGAATTAACTCACCCTGGGTTAATGTGATCATTCTAAATATTTATATGCTACTATTTCATTAAATATTTTTGCATCTATGTACTTTAAAGATATTTCTGTGTAGTTTTCTTGTGTGTTTCGTTGTTGTTGTTTTGTTGGTTTGGTTTGAGACAGAATCTTGCTCTGTTGCCCAGGCTGGAGTGCAGTGGCATAATCTTGGCCCATTGTAACCTCTGCCTTCCAGATTCAAGCTATTCTCCTGCCTAAGCATCTCAAGCACCTGGGATTGCAGGCACCTGCCATGACACCTGGGTAATTTTTGTATTTTTATTAGGGATGGGGTTTCACCATGTTGGCCAGCCTGGTCTCGAACACCTGACCTCAAGTGATCTACCTGCCTCAGTCTCCCAAAGTGCTGGGATTACAGGCATGAGACACCACACCTGGCCCTTGTATGTTTTCATTTGGTTTGTATGTTAATTTAATGTTGGCCTTGTAAAATGAGTTTAGAAGTGCTCCTTCTCTTCTATTTTGTGAAAAAATTGCTTAGTTTTGGTAATAATTCTTCTTTAATTGCTAGATTTCATCCATTTGATAGAATTCATTTGCATCTGGAATTTTCTTTGTGGAAAGATTTTTAATTATAAATTTATTTTATTGAGTATGCATCTATTCAGCATTTCTATCATTCTTTGCTTAGTTTTGGTAACTTTCGTCTCTCAAGGAAGTTTTTCATTTCATCTGTCATTAAATATATTGGCATAAAGTTGTCCTTAATATTTGGTTATTAATCACATTAAGTCTGTAGATTCTATAATTATGTGGTTTTTCAATTCCTGATTTGGTGATGTACATTTCTCTATTTTTCTTAGTTAGTCTACATAGAGGAGTTTTATCTTGTATTGTTCTTTTCATTTTTTAGTTTTATTGAATATATTTATCATTGTCCATTTTCTTTTTTCAATCTTCTATGTATTTTCTATTTCACAGACTTTCACTCTGTTTTCTGTTATTTCCTTCATTTCATTTGTATTTAATTTGCTTTTTTTTTCCTGGATTTATATTCTTAAAGTAAGTATATTCTTAAAGTAAGAATCCAAATCTATAAACTTACCTCTATGCATTGCCATAGCTGTATTTCACAATTTTGATATGTTGTTTTTATTTTGTTTTAGTAAAACTATTTTCTAATTTTACTTGTAATTCCTAATTTATCCTGTTTTTTACTTGCCAGTACACTTTTGATGTCCAAATATTTTGAGATTTTCGACATATTGTATTTTAACAATTTGGAAATTAATTCTATTGAGGGCTATTAATAATAATAAAACATACTCTATACTTGTATTTTCTTTAAAGTTATTAAGATGACTTCTATGGCTCAGATTATGAACTATTATGATGAAAGTTCATGTGTATTTGGAAAGAATAGGTAATCTTCTGTGGCTCGGTAAGATATTCTATGAATTTCAGTAGGTCAAGTAGTTTCATAGCATTGGTCAGGATTTTCTTCTATTGACTTTCTGTGTACTTATTATTTCAATTACTAAGAAGCAAGTGTAAAAATATCTAGATAAAGGAATGGTTTTATGTAACACTTCTTTCTGCTCTATTAGTTTTTGCTTTATTGATTCAGGAGCTTGGCTATAATGTATGTCCACATTTTGGATTTTTGTTTCTTTAATGAATTAAACCAATTACTGTGAAGTCTGGTCTATTTAATAAGTCAACCTTAATTCTAGTAAGTAAACTTAGGTAGATCCAATAAAAATTCTGTGGATGTGACCAGGGTCAGCTCTCATGTGATACATGGTATTCTAATTTTTCTTAGCCTCTCTGTCCTTATGAGACTGCCAAAATCTCTGTTCAGATTCTCAATCTCTCAGGAACTGCTTATACTTTAAAATTAACAATTGCTATGGGGGAAAAAAGTGGAAAAAATTTAAGCCCCTATCTAGTGGCTTTCTCCTTTTACAGATCTTTGCCATGGGAATCTCTTTGCCCTTGTACTTCTCTTGTGACTTTAAATACATATTTTTAAATATTTTTGACATTTCTAATGATTTTTTATTACATAGTTAACCATTATCAGAATTGATACTCATGTTTTATTTCATCTGTTGCAAAATTTTCAAATTTGACAAAATACTACTGGTATCTATTTTGCATGTGAAACAAGAGTTATATAATATTATTTCTAGATTCTCTAGACTTATAAAATTTGGTCTTAATTGCCTAGACATTCCTGTGAACTGATGATAGATTACATGATATGATTAGAAGAGAAATGTAAATTCCAACGGCTCAGCCATTTTTAATATTCTAAAAGATACGAATCTAGTTTTCGTCTACATTTTAAAAATGCAATTGAAGGCCGGGCGCGGTGACTCACGCCTGTAATCCCAGCACTTTGGGAGGCCAAGGCGGGTGGATTACGAGGTCAGGAGATGGAGACCATCCTGTCTAACACAGTGAAACCCCATCTCTACTAAAAATACAAAAATTAGCCGGGCGCGGTGGCGGGCCCCTATAGCCCCACCTACTAGGGAGGCTGAAGCAGGAGAATGGCATGAACCCGGGAGGCAGAGCTTGCAGTGAGCAGAGATCCACTGCACTCCAGCCTGGGCGACAAAGCGAGACTCTGTCTCAAAACAATAAATAAATAAATAGATAGATAGATAGATAGATAGATAGATAGATAGATAGATAGATAGATAGATAAATGTGATCGAAGTAAGATACAGTGAGAAAATTTGTTTCTGTGTTTGTGCGTGTGCCTGAATACTTGTGTGTTTAGATATGATATGGAACTCCTTTTGCTTCAGACTTAATGCACTACATGTGAGTGAAGTGTTTAATCTTAGATTTAATCAACGTTAAATGCAAAGTGTTCCTGGTTTAAAAATTTGTGATAATGCATGATAAATTCTCTAGTTCTTTGGACCATTACTTCATAATAAGTTTGATGTAGAGCATCTTCTCCATTGGCATCTACTCAAATCAATACATGTTTAATTTTAATAAAAAAGAGATATATAGAGTCATAGTTTTTAGATGACATGCATATTATAATACCTGCCTAATGCAAGATGAGGTATGTTCTTCACCAAAAAATAGATTATTCTTTTTTTGAAAAAAGGCACTAAACCATTTTATTGTGGTAAAATTGAACATCAATCAATTTTCCTCCACTTTAAGTTATTAAATAAATAAAATGCTCTGCATTGATCAGAATAAACAATTTATGTTTATGCTTCCTTATTTTCATATAGTATATATAATAATAGTATGTCTCAATAGCAATTATTTGTTTTAATACAAATACATGGAAATATTTAATAAATAGATACAAAATATCATCTATCTTATTAAATAGGTTTACTTTTTTCTGGGACATGGTTAACAAACAAAATATCTGAATCTATTTAAAGTATACAATTTTGTAAATGCTGACATGTGTATATACCCTGATACCATCATCACAAGCATTAGGATGGACACACTTATCTCCACCAATACACTTTTCATACCCATTTGTAATTATTACACCCTGTTCCTCAGTACACAATTAGTTTTCAGGCAAAAATTGATTTATTTCTATCACTATATATTTGAAGTATCTAGACCCTAAAGTAAAAGAATTAAACAGCACATACTCTGTTATTGTCTGGCTTATTTCATTCACCATATTCATTCAGAGTCTTAATATAATTGTGTGGGTAGATGGCATATATCTTTTAATTAATATTCCATTGTATGTATATGCCATGATGTGTTTGCCCATCTATTGATGAACATTTGGAAGGTTTTCAATTCTTCCTACTAAAAATATAGTAGGTATTGTAGCCTTTTATTTCTTTTCGCAAATACAAAAGATAGGATATCTGGTACTTTGGAAATATGCATATAACATTTTTAAGAAACAGCCAAATTGTTTTCCAGAGTGGATAAATCATTTTGCATTCCCAACATGTTAGAATGAAAGTTTTAGGTGTTTCACATCCTTGACAGCACTTGTATTTTCAATAGCTTTTTAGCCTATAGGTGTATAGTGTTACCTCCTCTTGGTTTTTACTTGCATTTCCCTAGTTGTTCAGGATGCTGGACAACTTTTCACATGACTTCTCTTACACTCTTTGGTGAAGTGTCTGCTATTTGCCTATTTTTAATTGAGTTTAATTTTTAATTGAGTTGGGTGTTCGCTATGTATTATGAATAAGAGCCTTCTGCCTGATACGTGAATTGCAAAAATTTAATACTAGTTCATGACTTATCTTTTCATTTTCTTTTCTTTTTTTTTTTTTTTGATACTGAGTCTCACTCTGTCGCCCAGGCTGGAGTCCAGTGGCACAATGTCAGCTCACTGCAAATTTTGCCTCCCGGGTTCAAGGGATTCTCCTGCTTCAGCTTCCTAAGTAGCTGGGATTACAGATGCCTGCCACCACACCTAGCTAATTTTTGAAATTTTAGTAGAGACAGGGTTTCACCATGTTGGCCAGGCTGGTCTCGAACTCCTGACATCAGGTGATCCACCTACATCAGCTTCCCAAAATGGTGGGATTACAGGCACGAGCCATCATATCCAGCCTTCATTTACTTAATAGTGTCTTTCATAGAGTAGCTTTTAAAATTTTAAAAAGTCCAATTTATCCCTTTTTTATAGATCATGTTTTTGGCATCATATAAAATAACCCATTGACTAACACAAGGTCATGAAGACAACTTTCTCCTACATTTGCTTCTAAAACTTTATGTGTTACATTTAACATTTAAATATATTATCCATTTTGAATTCATCTTTATATAAAGTATGGGCTTTAAGTGAGGGTTTATTTAATTTAATTTTGTTTGCATATCAATATACAATTGTACAGCATCATTTGTTGAAAAGACTGTCCTTTCTTCATTGAATTGCCCTGGCACCTCTGTCAAAAATCAGTTGCCTACATTTCTATAGGTGTATTTCTGGAGTCCCTACTCTACTCCATTGATCTGTATATCTATCATTCTCCCAGTAGCACACTGCATTGATTATAACTTTATATTATAATTTTATTACAATAACTTTATATTGTTATAATTGGGTTATGACTTCTCAAATGTTATGCTTCTTTTAAAAATTGTTTGGATACTCATGTCATCAAAAATATTTTATTGGTACTAAAAATTGGTCATTATTGAATTTATCAATGTATTCAGAATTACCAACAATGGGCAAACAAATTAATTTTAAGCTAAAAAACTGAGCTACAATTATGCTTAAGATCTAATGTAGCAACAATTGAGTAAACCATCCTGCCTTCCAAGCAACTGTTAGTTGAAAATAACAGTGGAAGAACTCAACAAAAAGTCAGCTAGAATACATGAAATACAAAAGAAAAAAATTAAGATATCAAAAGATCTAATTAGTATGATTGTATTGTAGAATAGAAATTGAAAGATAGCTCCTGGAGCAATATAAGGTATAAAGTTTAAAGGCCAAAGTGTTATCATTAAAATAATCCTTATTTTTAGGTTACCTTCATTGAACTATATTTATACACAATAAACTATAACCATTTTAATTGTATGGTTTGATGAGTTTTGACACAAAGAAAATTATGAAATTATTGCCACCATCAAGCTATAAGATCTTCTTTACCTCCAGAAGGCTACCCTGTGACTCTTCAGTCAATCCACATCACCAACCCTGAATCTTTGCATCCAGTAATTTGCTATCTATCACTATAGATTGAACTTGCCTATTCTAGAGTATCATATGAACGCTATTACATGACTTGTACTCTTCTGTGTCTGGCTTCTTTAGCACAGCATAAATTTCCATAGGTTCATTCACATCGTTGAATGCATCAGTAGCTCATTCCTATTTAATTCTGATTTGTATGGATATACAACTGATTATTCATGCACTTAATGACAGACATTTTCTACTACATCTATTGGAGTTTTATCCACTTATATTTGAGTCTTCTGAGTTCTTTATATATTCTGGATACAAATCCTTTGTGTGATATGAGAATATTTTCTTCCAGCTTCTGGCTTGCTTTTTCATTTACTTAGTAATGTCTTTTCCTCATGATTTTTGTGTCATATCCAAAACTGTTTGCTTGTACAAACTGGCTACATTTATCCTATATTTTCTCCTAAGTGTATTTAGTTTAGCTTTCATGTTGAGGTTTAATATTTATTTCAAGTTAATTCTTGTATGGTGAAAGGTAAAGATTGAAGTTTTTTCCTGCATGATTTTAGAATTGCTCCAGCACTTTTTGAAAAAAAAAAAAAAAAAAGATGTTTATTCCCTCATTAAATTGTCCTGTTATTTGGTCAAATATCAATTTGCCTTTCATAGATAATATCTGGTTTCCTTATTCTGTTTCATTTATCTAAATGTATATTATTTTACTAATATTATACTATTGTAATTTCTCGTTTTATAGTGTATCTTGAAATTAGGTACTGCTGGGCCAGTGACTTATTTTTGTAAATAATATTTTTTTGTTGAAAATAGGCTTCCCCTTTTGTTCATTTTTTTTTCTATGGATGCTTTCCAGATACAGCAGAAGAACTGAATAGTTACAGCAAAGACTCACTATGGCTCTCAAAGTTTAAAGTACATACTATCTGACATTTATGAAAAGTTTGCTAGCCCCTGCTCTATTAAATGCTGAGTTTTAAATAGATTTTCAGTAAGTTATATTTACTCAATAATATTGCTATTGAATTTTGTAGTTAATTCAATTACAAAAAAGATAAAATTTAAATTAATTAAAATAAAAATGTATTTTCCTAGCTAATATAGAATATATTAATAAGGGCAGAGGAAAACTAAAATCAACCAAAAAATATCACAATTTTCAAATGAACAAATGAGAAAGTTAAATAAATGCTAACAAAAATAATTACTGCAGCACACACTATATATTAACAAACCAAATCATTGTATTGCCCAAAGCGCTGAGATTTTAGTAAAACTGGTAAAATAATGGATACCTTGTGGCAACCCAAATTGATTCAACTTTCTTGAATGCAATTTTTTAAAACATTTAAGGTGCATAATATTGATCAAGTCATCTGATTCAGTAGTCTCACTGTTAGAAATATGTTTCTAAAAATTCCACATCTATGACACTACTGCCACATTGTTTATAAAAGTTAAAGGTTGATGACAAACTGAATGTCCAGAGATAGAGGAATATTTATTCAATAGGATGGTATAATTCCATAATAATAAGCATTGTCAGTACTGTGAGTTCCCTAGGTTTCTATTTACAGTGTAATATAATTATTTAGAAATTTTTAAAAAAGCTTTCTTGACTGTATTTTAAAACCACAATTCAATCTACAATGGACCTCATATCCGCAGCAGTCTTTGAAATTAGTCTTGGCTCTCACTTTAGTGCTAAACTGCAATGGTTCCAAATACTTGCAATACTTTGACAGCAATTTTTTCCAACTTTCCTGTCTTCCACCTTTAGAATCAGCTGCACCAGCACCCTCCCAGAGGAAGCTGTCTTTCTTCTGAATCTTCAGAGTCAAAATCTTCACACATTAGGTCCTCTTTACAGACATCACGCCATTACCACTCTAATCTTTCGCTTTATTTCTATGTCTTACATTATATATGTATTAAGGAAAATAAAGCCCATTTAGCAACATATATTGCATGTTTTTCTCATGAATTCAGATATTTTTACTTAGAAGACTGGTATTTTGATTAAAGATGATATTATCTCCTTTACCTCACAGGACTTACTACAGTGATGGTAAATGAATAAAAAGGCATAAGTTCAGAAAAATGAGAAAAATAAAAGAGGGCCACCTCAGGCAAGAAATTTAATTTTTCCTCCAAAGTTTAAGACATAGATGAATAAATATTGATCAGAAAAACATATAGAAAAACAACTACTCAGAACACCACAGAGAAGACAGCAGCCAAGGCATTTTCAGGTCTGTCTCGTCACACCTTGGAAAGATTGGAAACTTGGAAATACACACACTAGGAATGCAGGAGGGAAAGGTGATGCTAAAAACAGGAGAATTGGCGATCTTTAGTGGAACTTTTATTTTTCCTCCATCATGAGAAAAAAAAAAAAAAAGCTACAGTTTAGTGTTTACACTGGAGGTTAAAAGAAAAAAAAGTATTCTTTCTACAAACAAAGAGACTACTTCCTGGCAAAGAATTAGGACAGATAATGTAGGCATTGGTACCCAAGATGCTTGGGAAGCATTCAAGCAACCTCATACCTCAGGATATTGACCAGTCAAAAGAAATTCGTGTACATACTTCTCAGGGTTGTTCATTTATTGACATATCCCTAAGGATGAAAAAAAGATACAAATTCATTTGATTAAATCCTAAGTATGAAGGAGCAGGTGCAAAATTAAAAACAAAAAGAAAACACTTAGATAATAAATGAAAGAAGAGGAAAATAGATAAACAATAATTTGCATGAAAATACTTCTAAAATATTAATATATTTTTATAGATGTAGTATTTAATGCAGTTATAAAATAACAACATGGAGATACAGAAAAAGAGAAAACAGGAAAGGGTTCTATGTAACTAAAGTTATATTACAAAAATAATGTTCTTAGGAATTGTCCAATGATCAAGTTAAAGAAAAATGTTTCAGAATACAGAACATAAATAAGCAAAAAAATTCAAGAAAATGTAATTCAGTGGGTACAGTGATTGATCTCTGAAATTCCAGAAAGAATGTAGATAAATAATTAATATTCTCAAAATCATAACAATAATAGAAAAAAGTGACTCAGAGCTAAAGTTAAACAGGATTCTTCTCATTAAAAGGACCCAATAGT
Source organism: Colobus angolensis palliatus (assembly GCF_000951035.1). Lineage (NCBI taxonomy): Eukaryota > Metazoa > Chordata > Mammalia > Primates > Cercopithecidae > Colobus > Colobus angolensis. The sequence continues at coordinate 13,917,227 of NW_012114599.1, read as the reverse complement.
AACTATCAAATGAAATGACAACCAGCTCACTTAACAACCTGAATGTGACATTTCTAAATCCAAATAAATACAAAAACCTAAAACCTATAGAATGGCAGGAAAATTGCCACCTATCAAAAAAAAAATACAAAAAGTAATCAGACTGGCAGCATACATCTCAGTAACAATATTGTTTATGGGAAGACAATAAAGAAATACTTTCAAAGGTTCATCGAAAATTTCTTTGAGTTCTATATTCACCCTTGCAATCAATTAAAGGTAAATGTAGTTATTTTAAATATCAGAAATCAGAAGATTTAACTTCCAACACATCTTCTCTTGGGAAACCATTTGATGTATTGGAATAAAACAAAGATGACTATAGAGACTTAAAATTCAGAAAATAGGTGAACAGAAAGTCACAACTTTGCAGAAGACAGGAAACATTTAATTTAGAGAGACAAGGCATATGATATGGTTTGGCTCTGGGTCCTCACCTAAATTTTAACTCAAATTGTAATCCCCACGTGTGGAGGGAGGGACCTGTAATCCCCACATGTCAAGGGAGGGAGTCGTTTCCCTCATGCTGTTCTTGCCAGAGTGAGTGATTTCTCACAGATCTGTTGCGTTTATAAGGGGCTCTCCCCACTTCGCTCTTACTTCACTCTCTCTCTCCTCCTGCCTTGTGAAGAAGGTTCCTGCTCCCTCTTCTGCCATGATTGTAAGTTTCCTGAGGGCTCCCTGGACCTCTTTTGACTCACAGTCTTGGGTATTTATAGCAGTGTGAGAATGAAATAATACAGCAGAGAATTTCGAAGAGAATTCTCCAAAAAAATAAAAATAAAATACATAAGAGGGCAATAGATGGGATGATAAAATATTTTGTACATTAAAGTATATGATTAATAGTTTGTAAAAATTTAGATTATGATGAAGATATATAATACAAGTAAAAATAATTTTTTAAAAATAAGAAAGACTTCCAGAAAGCTCAAAAAAATAATTAAAGTTTGGGCAAGAAAATCATACTCTTAAGTATAGAGCAAATGGGCCAAATGGGAACAGTGACTATCAAGGAGAAGAATGGAATGGGATCAAGCAAAGCTGGAGTAGATAAAAAACTGGAAGCTATCAGGGATATGGAGGAGAAGATATGTTTCTTTTAAGAAGAATAAAGGGTGGATCAGAAAGTCTTACAAAATTTTAACATAAAACTAATAATATACATGAAAAGCAAGGCATGATATGGCTTGAAGTAGCATAATAAAGTACAAGAAAAAAGATTGATATTAATATTTTTCTCAGAATGCCACAAAAGCTTACTGTGGAAAAAGAAAAGAAAATATAATAACGGAAAGCTACTTGAGATTTTCAGTAAATAATAGTTACACTATCATCACTATGTAAACCCATTTTACTGGAGTGTTTGGGGGCAGAGGAAGAATTAATCTAGAGCTAAAGATTTGATGCCTAAATTATAGTTATGGCATAGAATGTAAATGCAATCAACCTTGACAATCTAAAAGCTGAAGTTCAAATGACACAAACTGGGAGCTGAGGGTGGGAGGAAAGCTGGGGAACCAAACTGGAAAGAGTATGAGAGTATAAACAACAAAATTCTCATTTATAGCAGGGAGTATACAGATGACTTTATAAGTTCATAAATCAAGAAGAAGCAAAGTAAGCATATGATTTAAAATATAGATGTAAAGCAAAAAATGTTTTCATTATATGGCCTGTTCCATTTGATTTTTGAACTATGTTTGTGTGTGTATATATCTATATGTATGTATATATAGTCATATATAATTATACATATATAAATTTGATAAAAATTTTTAAAAACTCAAGTACTATGTTATATAATCTAAAATAGTTTGGTGCTTTCTTGTGTTTGATTTTCACATGTTTTGACGACAAGTTATTCCTAGCTGATAGCAATTTTAAGACATCATCAACTGTAAAATGCATCTGAATTTCAGAGATATTTAAATTTGAAAATATAAGTGCTTTAGAATCAGTGCAATTGGATAGATCAAATTTGATTCAGATAGATGTCCCTACTTACAAGAAAATGTAACAGAAACAACTGCAAGGTTTAACAACTAATAGTGAAAAACAATGGTTCATTTCAGAGAATGGCAGGTCAGCATGTTATCAGAGCTACAATGGATGATAGCTCATCAATATATGACCTTAACTCTGGACAGTAATACACAAATATTGCTGATGAAAAAGGCTTCATTCTGTAAAGTGTTGCTGTAAGAAATCTATACATATTGAATGGTTAGTTTACAATTAGGCAATAAAACAAAGGAGCTTAATTATCCATTTACATAAGAGAAAAATTAGTCCCCTATGAGAGCTCCAAATAAAATTATCTGAGATTGACCACTGCATGCCATAAATTTACAATGAGTAAACTGATTTTGTTATCCTAAATTAAGGTCATAAATATTTGCAAAAGGAAAAATATATAAGATATGACAATTATTCTGCTCATTGCAGTTATTCTCTGATTGACAAAATTTGCCTCAGTAAACCAATTGCAAGATGATCCATGGAGAGCTTATGAAGATGCAGTCATTCATTCATTTCTGACAGAAGACCTCAGTAGCCACATGTATCCAGATGAGAGAAGAAAGTAAGTTCTGAGAGGTTTGGGGAGCATTATTCCAGCACTGAATTTTTAAAAGCATGGTTAGACTATTCTACTGAGTATTTAAAATGTTTTCAAGTGTCTTAATGGTACTTCAGAAACAGCCCAGCCTTATTCTTCATATCAACAATGGATTACTACATAGACTAGTTCAGCAGTGAGTAGCTAGATTGTTGAAGTTACGTGGTTTTGTAACAGAGGAGAGTTGATTGTTTCTCAGTTTGCATCATGAATAAAATTAGAAGTTCCATGTACAATAAATTTTTTAAGTCTGCAAAAGTGCATAAAACACATTTGAAATATTTAAGCATTGAGAGAGAGAGAGAGCAAAAAGGTGGAGTAGGAACCTCCAGTTATTTCCCTGAAGAAACATATATTTGAACAACTATTCACACCAAAAATGTTTTCACAAGAGCTATGAAAAGCAGGTAAAAGATCACAGAACCTGATTGTAGTACAACAATAAGAAAAGATACATTGAAGAGGGTAAGAAGGACAGTATTACATTACCCATGTCACCATTTCCCCTACTATAGGCAATATACACAGAGAGACATTCCATGTATTTGGGGAAAAGGGAGGAAAGTAAGCACAGGATTTTGCCATGGACTGCAACACTGGGTCTGTCAAAGTAAAACTTGGCACCATATTCCAGGCTGGCACTCACAGAATGAGTCTCAGGTTCCACCCTGGTACCAGGCAAGACCACACAGCCCCAGCCTGCAGGCTTGCATGGCAGAATTGATCTCTAGCTTGCATACTGACAGGCCTACTTTGGTAGCCTGAGGCTCTGGAAAGCCTTCAGTGTTTATCTTTATTATGTTGAAATTCACTGAGCCTTCTTAAAACAACAATTTTGAAGACTCTGGACAGCCCTCAGTGTCAGGGAACCCAGAATCCTGGCACATTTCAGTACCACACCAGCTGCATCTGGCCTGGGTTTCTGCCAGTGTCAGACCAGTCAGTGTGCCCCAGATCATTAGCATGTCCCAAGGCCCCAATGCCTGCATCTTCCATGGACTTCTGGCTCACCCCAGTGCCATGCCTGCTGCAGAAATTGCCAGTGTGTGAAGACTAAAATAGTACCTAATTCAAATGTGCAAAAATCAATGCTCCATCACAAAAATCAGGGAAACAAGTCATCACCAGACAAAGTGATGTGTCAGTGACTGACACTAAAGAAATGGAAATCTAGAAAAACTGCCTGACAATTTAATATAATTGTTTTGAGGCCGGGCACGGTGGCTCAAGCCTGTAATCCCAGCACTTTGGGAGGCCGAGACGGGTGCATCACGAGGTCAGGAGATCGAGACCATCCTGGCGAACACGGTGAAACCCCGTCTTTACTAAAAAAATACAAAAAAAAAAAACTAGCCGGGCGAGGTGGCGGGTGCCTGTAGTCCCAGCTACTCGGGAGGCTGAGGCAGGAGAATGGCGTAAACCCGGGAGGCGGAGCTTGCAGTGAGCTGAGATTCGGCCACTGTACTCCACTCCAGCCTGGGTGACAGAGCGAGACTCTGTCTCAAAAAATAAAAAAATAAAAAATAATTGTTTTGAGAAAGGTAAATGAATTTCAAGATAATACAAAGAAATAAATCAACAAAACAAGCAAAACAGCGAGAAACTAGAATGATAAATTTAATAAAAAGATTGAAATAATTTTAAAAGGTAAACAGAAATCATAGAGCTAAAGAGTACAATGAATAAATACAATAAAAAGAATCAATAGCAGAACTGATCAGCAGAAAAAAGGATCTGTGAACTTAAAGACAGGTTATTTAAAAATATTCAGCCAAAGAAAAAAAAAAAAGAAAAAAGTGAAAAGGAACGAAGAAAGCTTATGGTATTTACGTGACATCAAAAGAGCAAATTTATGAGTCATAGAAATTTGAGAAGGAGAAAAGAAAAATAAAGGAATAGAGATCTTATTTAAGAAAGAATAGCAGTTCCAGAGACTTGGAGTGGAATAACAATTAAACAAAAATAAAGAAAAATAAATAGTAGCAGAAAACATTCTAAACCTAGAAAAGATGTAAAAACCTAGGTATAAGAAGATCAGATTCCTCAAACAGATTCGATCTAAACAAAACTACCCTAAGACACTTTAATCAAAATGTCATAAATGTAAGCCAAAGAGAGGATGCTGAAAACAGCAAGAGAAAAGAAACACACATTTTATAAGGGAGTTCCTATACAATAGTAGCAGACATCTCAGAAGAAACCTCATAGGCCAGTAGAAACAGGGATAATATACATAAAGTATTAAAGGGAGATTAACTGTGAAACAAGAAAACTGTACCCTGAAAAGCTGTCCTTCAGAAATGAAGAAGTAATACAGACTGTCCTAGACAAAAACTAAGGAAATTTATCACCACTAGATCTGTCTTACAAAAAAATGCTAAAGGGAGGTCCTCAGATTGAAAGAAAAAGATGCTACTGAGCAACACAAAAACATCTGAAAGCATAAAACTCACTGGTAAATGTAAGTACGTGGTCAAATTCATAATACTCTAATACTATTAGGGTGATAAGTAAATCACTTATATCTTTATTATGAAGATTGAAAGACAAAATTAATAAAAATTAAAATACCTACAGTAATTTTAAGGGATATGCAATATACAAAGATTTAAATTATTACATCAAAAATTCAACATTTGGGATGAGTGGTAGAGTAAAAATCTATAGTTTGTGTGTGTGCGTGCGCGTATGTGTGTGTGATCACTGTCAACCTGTTTTTAGCTTAAAACAATCTGATGTAACTATAAAGTATTTTTGTTTGCTTCATGATAACCCCAAAGCAACAATCTATAGTACATCACCAAAAAAAACCTACAAAGCAAGGTATCAAAACATAAAATTCAAGAAAATCACTTCACCACAAAGGAAGACAGAAAGGAAGTGTGAAAGAACAAAATAAATAATCTTTGAAACAACTGAAAATCACTTAACAAAGTGGCAGTAGAAAGTGTTTACTTATTAGTAATTACCTTGAATTTCAAATAAATTAACTTTTCCAATCCTAAGACATAGAATGGCTGAATGTAGTAATACATCTCATTCAATTTCTATTAGATTTACCGTTAGGTTTTAGATACATCTTGATGTGATTTGTAAATTGAATATTATAAAGTTCCATTGTCTGTTTTTGCTGGCACACAGAAATACAATTAACTCTTGCATTTTGATATACATCCAGTAACTCACTTCTTAATTCTTATTTATAGATTCTTTTGGATTTTATACATATAAAAACATAATATATTTGAATAATGATGATTTTATTTCTTTTCCAGTTCTTGTAACTTTTAATTCTTTTTGCCATCTTTGCTGCCTACAAACAAGCATCTTTGTCTTACTCCTAATCAAAGAGAGAAAACTTGCAACATTTCACCATTTAATTTTATTTTCACTGTAGTACTTTGCAAAATTCCTTTATCAAATTGAATAGTTTCCTTCCAATTTTGACTTTACTAAAATATTTTTCTTTTTAAACTTTGATTTGTCAAATCCCTTTTCTGTACCTATTTAGACATATATTCCTTTTTCTTCTTTCCGTTAATGTATTATACTACATGTATTGATTTTAGCATGCTAAACCAAACTCGAATTCCTAGAATGAATCTACTTTGGTTGTATTGTCTTTTTAAAGCTATCACTGGACTAAGTGTCTCATATTTGAAGATGTTTTCATCTATGTTCTATGAGTTACATTGGACTACAAATTTTCCCTAATACCCTTACTAAACATGTCA
>NW_012114599.1:13896970-13906594 GCF_000951035.1 Colobus angolensis palliatus | reverse complement strand
TAATAAGCATCCCCCTTGCTCAGGGGTAAAAGTTATTTCAAAGTATTTCTCTTCTGAATTCCTCAGTAATTTCAAGTGGTTTTCAAATTGAGAGGCAGATTACTGGCACCAAATTCATCAAATTTACATCTGTCGTGAACAGCAACATTATATAAATCAAGAACATCTCTAACCTGCACGGCTGGTGACGCCTGGAATTAGGGACTACAATGGCCCGTCATCAGCTAAATATACCAAGAGACTGAACTTCAGATTATCATCTTCCGGGGAGCTGTCCTCTCAATTACTGGGAAGAAACGAACCAAAACCTCTTTATCAGGTTCGAAACAACTCTCTGGAGATCTTCAGGTGATACATGTTTGGCTGCGTAAGGGTAGGGCATGCCAGAGTATTCCTTTTTCATCTCTTCTGCTACCTCAGCTACCACTGGCTCTTTCTCTTTCCTGGATCAAGACCAAAACTGCTATCATTTTGACTTCTTGAGATGAACTCCTAAATCATTTATTTTCAGCTATCCTTTTATTAATCATTTAAGACCAAATATCTGTCTAAGCATAACTTAGGTGGGACCCATATCCTTTGATATGCAGTATTGTATTACTATTTAACCCAAATATTTTCTGGTTTACATTGTGATTTTTTTCTTTGAACCATGAATGTTTTAGAAATGCATAATCTGCAAACTTTTGAAGAGTTTCTAATTAACTTATTGATATTGTCTAATTTAAATTTTTTGTGTTCAGACGTGTTCTGTATGATTTCAAACGTTTGAAATGTTTTGTAAGATGTAATTTAAAGCTATTCATATGTCCAATTATGGTAAATATTTCATATATACCTAATTCAATCTCTAGTTTTTGAGATTCAAAATGTTCATCATACAAGTTTTGAGATTCAGCATATGTGTCAATTAGATTGATTTTGTTAATAATATTGCTTAGCTTTCTATAATTTGATTTTTTTACCTGCATATTTTATCAGTTACTAAGAGAGTGGTATTAAAACATCCCATTATGTTTATGGATTTTTCTATTGCTAATTTTGATTCTGTTAAAGTTTGACTTTTGTATTTTGAGGTTAGGTTGTAAAGTACGTGCAAATTTAGAATTGTTATGTTTCTCCTGAAAAATAAGTTTATTGTCATTATAAAACATGACAGTTTTATCTCTAACTTTTTGCCCTAAAGTTTACATTGTTTGTTATTAAAGCTATGTTCTGCTGGTTAGCGTTTATGTAATAAACTTGTTTCATCTGTTCCCTTGAATCTTTTGGTATTATCTTAATAGGCAAGTCGCTGAACTTAAATATATTATTGTTATCTAAACTCCTCCAAAATTTTATGCTGTTGTTGTTATATATTTACAGTATATGTAAAAACACTCTTAAAAACATTAATATTATTGTTTTATATCATCTATTTTCTCTTAGATATACCACCGTATTTACTCTTTCCCTTGCATTTTACTTTTGTCAGGAGAATACCCTTGATATTTCCTGTGGTATAAGTCTTCTGGCAAAAAGTTTTGAGTTCTTGTTTATATGAAATGTTTTTACCTTTATTTCCATCTTCATTTTGAAAATTACATGGCTGTTTTTAGTTTTTGTTGTTTCTGTTGAGAAATTAGCTTGAGTATAATTTATCTTTCTTTGAAAGTAATTGTTTACCTCTGACTCTTTTAAAGATTTTTCTTTCTCATTGGTTTTCACACACAGAACAGAAGATAATGCTCTCCGTATCTGCTAGAGGTTTGTAGTGCTTCATGAATTTGTAGCAGTGATATTCACTATATTGACAACACTTCAGGTATTGTCAATTCATTATATCAACAATACTTCAGGTATTATCTATTTAAACGTCATTCTTGTCTAGTCTCCCTTTTATCTTTCTAGGGTATCAATTGCATGGGTGGTGCAAATTCTCACTGGATCCTCTATGTCTCTTATTCCTTCTTATTTAGTTTTTTTTTTGTTGTTTTTGGTTTTGTTTTGCTTTTTGTGGTACAGGGTGGTCATTTCAGTCCCAGAGAATCTACTGAGTATTCACTACATTATACACACGTTGCCAGAAGCTTTGAATAGTGGAAAAAAAGCAAAAATCATTACATCTGCCCTTAAGAACTTTTCAATCTCTTGGGAAAAACAAAAATCAAAACAAACAAAAATTGTGGGCTTTCTGAGAAAAGGAGGAATCTATGTTTAAGTGACATTCTGAGTGAGAAAACATTCCAAATTGTATTAAATGACATAATTTGTGTTTCTCTCATCCATCTCATGTTAACCTGCACAGAGATGGAGAAGTTAGCCAATCTAGTACTCATTGTGATGTCTCATTGACAACCAATCTTGATGTCTTTGTCAAAAAAGTTAGCACTTTAACATTAAAGTGTAATCCAAATCAAAATAATAAGTAATTTTTGAAGGATTTTTTAATGTCAAAAGACAGTCTTTTATTGCATTTAGCAAGACTGTTGCTTTTAAAATTGTGTGTTTTCTAACTGAATAAGGTACAATATTTGACTCCATCCTGGCTGGACTTGAATACATTTTAGTAAAATTACTTTGTATAAAGCCTTTTACTTAAAACTTTACCATTTAATGACTCACCTTTACAGAGCACATTACTCTGTTTTATTCCCAATTACGACATTTGGGTAAAGTATAATGCTCTCAATTTTGTGTGACAAACTCCACTCACCTCCTCTTTGGTAGAAGAACATTAGGAACTGAATGCTATCTGAATATTGATCTCAGATCACTCTTTAATATTCAGCCTTTTCCATTAATTGTCTTCATCATCCAATCTTGGTTATACCTTGTTATCAAGTCTATCTCTGCATCAAGAAGAAATTTGTTACCAGCCGAAAAACAGGAGGTTTTAATTCATTGCTTTCTCACTCTAAACACCTTGGGCATTGCAAAAAATAAAAATTAAAAATAAAAAAAGCTATTGTGGTTCCCAGCCATGCCTTTAGACTTTGCTATAACCGTGTAATCCTTTATGTTCTCTGGAGTGAGAGTGGTGAGCAGAGAATTTATCTTCCTGCACTCTTTCTGTCAGTTAAGTTCCAATGGCAAAAATACTAACACAATGGCAAGAACAAAGAAGAAAACAAATTAATATTGAAACAATATCCTCTCCTTCATTATCATATTTCTGTCACATTTTAACTTTTTGATTAAATTTATAATTATACTTAATGAGTAGCAAATTTTCTGTATACACTATCACTACATCTATAACAAGTATTTTAGGCACTTTTATTTTTCAAGGAATAATGCAAAATATATCTCAGTCAATTTTTTTCATATTCACATTCTTTCCTAATTACTTCCCCTAACCCTAAACTTCTTAAAAACTGTTTTACATTCACCAGTATATGTGTATGTCTGATAGGATTTCTCTTCCATGTACAGTTTCTATGACTCAACAAAACAATGTGCTAAATTTGATCATGTACCATTTGGAGTCATAGGGGCTTAGGTTTGACTTCCAGCTTTGACATGTGCTTGCTTGGTAGCCCGAAGCTAGTCAGTTTATCCCTGTGGCTTCTATTCTTTCACTTATTAAAAGGGGAAATCGGAGCTTCCTCACAGTGTTGTCCTGGGGACTGGAATTAACATATTTATAATTATTTTTGTAAGATGATAATCAATAATTTTGCCATCAGTAATTATAGAATAATAAGTATTGTTTTGATACATAGTATCTTTCTTTTGGTTCATACTATACGTAAACATACCTTGTTACAGAAAAGAGATTTGTTTTCCTTTTCATCGTAAAATGAATAAGAACCAAAATGGAGAACAATTCTTAGGAATTCTTTTACTGTAGAAGTGCATTCACTATCTCTGATAATTTTTAAAATTAGAATTTGAAAGCAGAATAATAGATAGAAAAGTAAGGCCCTAATTATTTTTAATGGAAGGTTCTAGAAGTCAGAAGCATTAGCATTGTCTTCTCCAGTCCTACTCCATTTACCATAGATTCGTGGAGCTTTAAATTATAGTTAGAGATCACTTTCATTTTGCTACAATTTTTATATTAGTCTTTTTTTTCCCCCAAGTAAGATTGTCAGGATAGTATTAGGAAGTAGAAGAAGGTTTTAGTTCAAGAGGAGGCATATTCAAATTATGGGTAAAGTGAAATCTACAATTACTATTTTTGTGATATCCAAAACTGAGGAGTATGTGATATCCAAATACTCCTCCAAATCCAAATCCAATATGTTTTGGATATTATGTGATATCCAAAACAACCTCAAGGAGTATGTTTCTAAGAGATGGATCAGTGACAAAATTGAATATAATATCAAGTGTTGAGAAGCAGGAAAATAACTAGCCTATACCCCCAAACATTTAAGCCAAGCCTGGAAAAGCAAGAAAAAGAGAAGAAAATAATACAGAAAGGAAAGAAATTTAAGTGAGCATATTTTAAATGTTCTTGCTTGTTCTAGCCAGAACTTTTCATTGGGGGTATGTCTATTCTGACTGAAAGTAAAATTGGCAGAATAGTAAATACAAAGTACGCCCCTAATTACTTTTAAGGAAAGGTTCTAGAAGGTGTGAGAATTAGGAGTTTTTCTTCCAAACGTATTTTTTTTTTTTAACCACAGATTCATATAGCTCAAGATCTCAGAGAACACTTTCCCTTTTGTTATAATAGAACAGGGCTCAGTAACTGCCTTTTATCCACGTGATCATTAGCCAAGAAATAATATATTCTTATTTTCTAAAGAAGCTAATTCTTAGAGTGATTCAATAATTCTTCAAAAGGTGGCAGAATTTCAATGGCATTCAACTTAACGATTCTTCCTTATCTTTTAAGGTCTTTGGATCTTACCTTATAGGCAACACAGTTCCGAGCCCACTGAAGATCAAACACTTTAAGGTACTTACTCATCTTTTATCCAACTTTTCTACTCTTGCATACATTTGTACTCCACCCCACAGATATGTGCTATTCCAGACTCACAGTATTGTAGTTTTACAATATTATTATACCTTCAATGTGTTTTAAAAGAATGGGCGAATTATAGCATTCTCACACTGCTATAAAGATGCTACTCAAGACTGGGTAATTCACAAAAGAAAGAGGTTTAATAAACTAACACTTCCACATAGCTGGGGAGGCCTCAGGAAACTTACACTTACAGCAGAAGGCAAAGGAGAATCAAGGACCTTCTTCACGTGGCAGCAGGAAAGAGAAGAGTGTAGGTAGGAGGAAATGTCAAATACTAATAAAACTATCAGATCTCCTGAGAACACCCTCGCTATCATGAGAACAACATGGGGGAACCCCCATCCCAAGATCCAGTCACCTCCCACCAGGTCTCTTCTTCAACACCTGGAGATTGCAATTCAAGATGACATTTGGGTGGAGACACGAAGCCAAACCGTATCAATGGGTAACATTTATTGAGGTCTTACTCTTTTGCAATAACTGTGTTAAGAATGTTTTAAGCATTATTTTACATAAACTCACCAGCAACCTGAAGAGACTGGCAATATTTTAAGATCAGGGATAATCTCTCCAGTGTGACTACCTGTTAAGCAGTTATGAGTAGAGCTGCTAGAAAGGATGGAAGTTGCAGCATGATTAGAAGTAAGTTTGCTTAGGGACTCAAGACAAAGATGGATATGTAATGCATGCAGAAAAAGAGGGCTCCAAGTGAAAACAGAGAGTGCTGGCAGAGTGTAGACAGTTATGCATCTTTTTCCAATGCAATATTACAGATAGGAAGTAAAAGCCTACAAAATAATAAGAATTTTAAAACCTCAGTCAAAAGAGACTTTTGAAGTTATTTTGTCCAGCATTCCACTTAATAGAAAAGCCACCTCTGGGAAAAGGTATAAAGGTAGGTTAATTAGTAGAGTAGAATGATAAAGCTTTAGGTATTAAACTATGGCCCACAACTGCTACTAAAAGCAAATACAACGTAAAGAGGGATTGTGAGAGACAGCCAGTGAAGACATTTGCATAACTAAAAGACTATTCAAGGAGGAGCTGTGTCCTTGGTGGTGAGACTCAAGACATGGTCCTTCTGATGATCAGATAATATAAAGTAAACATGGAAGTGAATGGATGCCAGCAGTGTCAGAAGAGGTACCTAAATTAGGGTGTAACTGAAGGACACGCCCTCAGAAGAGATGCTATAGAAATTAGTTGAAATATAGCAGGGCATTACAAGCTAAAAGAAGTAGGGGCAAAAAAAAAAAAAAGAGGCAGAAAAAAATGTAAGTATTGTATTGCCAGCACCTTGATAAATGACTAGCCCTAACAGTGAAGGCACCTCATGATAAGTCTAGCATATTAAATATAAAAACTTGTATTTTGTCCTGAAGGCAAAGTGGAAATGTGGAAAATTGATTGTAGGGATATTTATTTTAAACCAGAACTAGTTTGAAGTCATTTCAGAAATTCCTATGATAAACATTAAAAGTTCGAAACCAGACAGTGGTGGTGAAATACAGAGGATTATTTAATCTGTTAAATTAATAGAGCTGGTGATATAAGAAGAGTGACATTTCTGGTTTAAACAGCCAGGAAAACAGTGGTATTTTTCATGAATCTCAGGTTCTAATTCATTGGTATTAAAAAAAAAAAACAACAAGCACTTAGCAAGGGCTATGCGTGGAGGGATTCCATATTAGACATGTTAATTTAGCGCAACCTCAAGAAAAGAGATGTCTGAAAGTCAAGTGAATAAACAGCATGGGATTTCCAAAAAGAGTGTTGGGGCAAGTTCAGGTTACAATGAAACATTTAGAAGATTGAGCTAATTACACACACACACACACACACACACACACACACACACACACAATCATACCTTAATAGTAACAAAATGTGTTTGAGACTGTTTTTAATTCTCATATGGAAAAGATACTCAATGGTAAATCCCATCTTCATTTTCTTTGAGAGAGAAAAGCCATGCCCTGGTTTCCTATATACAGTAGTTGTCCATTTATATCAAGCTATGCTTTTATGCTTTCACTGTAAAGCTATCTTTAGATATATGTAAGGACTTTTATAGGATTTTATTGTTAATGTAATATATCCATAATTAAAATTTATAGATAGAAATGAATACATATTTGTTTCTTGCTCCAGAGATCTAAAACTACAGTTTGTTGTGTTTATTGCTACTTCTGGCAGACTCACAGAAGATGTATATTTATATATAAAACTCATAATAATAGTTGCACTTATTACTGCCATTGGAAACACATTAGGTATAAAATCAGCACAAAAAAAAAAAAATGCTGAGCTTTCAGGTTTTTGCAGCAATAAGATGCTTATAGCCAAATTGAAAAAGGCTTAACTAAAGAGTTGTGCCTTGCACTGTGAGTTGAAATTCAATAACCTGAGGTTTTTATTGAACCATGAGAAAACAGCGTATCCAAACTTTCATAAAACATGCTTTTTTTGTAAGTCACATATGTTTTTAATCTAGAAACTGTAGCTACTGAATTGTACAATGTGAATTTAATCAGTTGCATATTATTACAAATTAAAAACAATCAATAAATCAAATATAGAGATCAAAGTGAAATCTTCAGCTTGTAACAGCTAATATTTATTTAAATGCTCAGCTTGAAGGTCTTTAAAATCGAAATAGAGACAAAGAGAATATAAGACTTTATTGCATTTGGCATGAAACCTATACTTTCAACACCAAAAACCAAATATTCATGACATCAGAAAAGTACTCCAGGTTACAGACAACCTAAGAATCTAAGAGAAAGAAGAGATTAAGAATTTCTAGTTATGATCTGTATGCTATAAACAGATTGAGCTAGGGGGACAGATTATGTTTTCATCTCTTTATCCCCAGTGCCTGGTACAAAGAGTGCATCACATAATCAAGAGTGGTTTATAAATACCTGTAGTAGAATAAAGAACATGAAAGAAATACAGAACATTTTAGTTGTCCAGAATACTAACCCAGCAAAATATTGGCAATAATAATGATAATGATAAAATGAAAAATTCCATCTATCTGTTCAACATGTCATCAATACTATAAATGAAGAATCCTTTTCTGCCATAAAAATTTCAGGAAGAGTCTTCTCTATTATGGGATGCTTCCCATCTCTTCTCAAATATATACAATGGAAAGTGATGGGATCTTTTAACATCTGTCCATCTTCATCAAGTTAGAGTCAACTGAGTAAAACAACTAGGCAGACATTATCGCCTTAATTTATTCTTCATTTCTATGACTTCCAAAACTATGTGATTACTATAAAAATGACTTTTCCATAAGGCATGCCAATCTATCAACTATATTGAAATAGCTGTACCCTGTAGCTAAAATTTCTAAGTCCTACGAGGTAATGTTTTCACTTCTCAAAAATCTTCTCAAATTATGAACTTAATGAATGCTGTTTTAGAAAACTGAAAAGACTTTCTTACCTATAAAAGGGGCAGACCAAAAATGCCCGACTTGCCCTCTACAATTTTGAATGTATATTATTTACTAGGAAAACAGAATCCCACTTTATTAATAATATTGGTTAGGAACATATATTTAGGATAACAAATACTATCTCATGCTTTCTTCTGTATTACTAATAACACCTCTCAGGAATCATAATTCTGAGCAGTGCAATGTGGTTAAAATAGAAATATGTAAAAGATGGTATGAATTTCAGAATGTAAAGGTCACAATGGGAATTGATGGATTCTGGCAGAGGCATTAGTGTACCCTTAGGTTTGTTTCACTATTTCTTGTACAGATTAAATATCAGACTACATTAGATTAACTAGAACAACCTCTGCTCTTCATAGTAAAATGCCCAGGCTTCAGAATGAAAAATATACCCTCAGGCTAGAAGATAAATCCAACATTTAAGTGTGTAAGTTCAATTTGCATAGAAGCAGATCATTTTGATATGCACCAAGGTAAAGAGTCTTAGGGGTCCAAATGCACTAGGAAAAGCAAAACATAAGTAAGAACTAGAAAAAGAAAATGTACATTGCTAAAGAAATGTCAGGAATAACTCCCAATTCTAAGAATATTATGGTCTACACCTGAAGATGAAACAATAGGAGAATTACTTCCTTATTGTAAGCATAGGGTCATTTGTCAAAGACACAAAAACTGGAAAACTAGGAAATAGTCTAACAATAAGAATCCAGATTAAAATGCTCATAGAGTTACATAATGTTATATAAAAAGTATATGAATATATGTTTAAAATCTGATGAAATTACAAAAATAAATTTAAGTACCAAGAGGGGCCAAAACGGCCAATTAGAAGCAGTTGCAGTCCATGGCTCTCACAAAACAGCAAGTGAATTCTATACCTTCAACTGAGGTATCCAAATTCTGACACTGGGACTGACTTAGCAGCTGGCTTGACCCATGGAGAGCAAGAAAAGGCAGGGTGGGGCCAGGAGAGGCACGGAGCCACGGAAGCCCCCACTCCCAGCCAAGGGAGGTGGTGAGTGATTGTGTGACCCTTCCCAGGAAACCATGCTTTTCCTATAGATGTTTGCAACCCACAGATCAGGGGATGAGCCCACATCACCAGAGCCTTGGGTCCAAATCACAGAGCTGCGTAGAGTATCAGTAGAGTGGCCACTTGTGTGGGCATGCAGGGAAATCCAGGAGTTTTGCA
>NW_012114599.1:13880615-13890678 GCF_000951035.1 Colobus angolensis palliatus | reverse complement strand
TAAATAAATAAAAAATAAAACTATCAATAAAAAAAAAAACCCACAAAAACCTTATTCAAAGGTCAGTAACTTCAAAGATTGAAGGTAGATAAGCCCACGAAGGTGAGAAAGAATCAACGCAAAAATGCTGAAAACTCAAAAAGCCAGGTGCCTGTTCTCCTCCAAATGACCTCAACATCTCTCCAGCAAGGGCACAGAACTTGGCTGAGGCTAAGATGGCTGAATTGAGCAAGGTAGGCTTCAGAAGGTGGGTAATAATAAACTTTGCTGAGCTGAAAAAGCATGTTCTAACCCAATGCAAAGAAGCTAAGAATCATGATAGAGGAACTGACAACCAAAATAGCCAGTTTACAGAGGAACATAATTGACCTGATGGAACTGAAAATCACAACATGAGAACTTCATAAGACAATCACAAGTATCAGTAGCAGAATAGACCAAGCAAAGGAAAGAATCTCAGAGCCTAGAGATCATCTTTCTGAAATAGACAGGCTGACAAGTATAGAGAAAGAAAGGATGAAGAGGAACAAACAAAACCTCCAAGAAATATGGGAGTATGTAAAAGACTGAACCTATGACTAATTGAGGTACATGTAAAAGATGTGGAGAATGGAAACAAATTGGAAAACGTGCTTCAGGATATCATCCAATGGAACTTCACCAATCTAGTAAGACAGGCTAACCTTTGAATTCAGGAAATCCAGAGAACCACAATAAGATCCTCCACTAGAAGATCAGCCCTAAGACACTTAATCATCAGATTCTACAACATCGAAATGAAAGAAAAAATGTTAAGGGCAGCCAGAGAGAAACGCCAAGTCACCTACAAAGGGAAACCCATCAGACTAACAGCAGACTTCTCAGTGGAATCCCTGCAAACCAGAAGAGATTGGGGTCCAATATTCAACATACTTAAAGAAAAGAATTTCCAACCCAGAATTTCACATCCAGCCAAACTAAGCTTCATAAGCAAAGGAAAAATAAATATGCTTTTCAGACAAGCAAATGCTGAGAAAAAATGTCAGCACCAGGCCTGCCTTGCAAGAGCTCCTGAAGGAAGCACTAAATGTAGAAAGGAACTGCAAAAGCACACTGAAGTACACAGAACAGTGATACTCTGAAGTGACCACATAAACAAGTCTGCAAAATAATGAACTAGGACCATGATGACAGGATCAAATTCACACTTGACAATAGTAACCTTAAATGTAAATGAGCTAAATGCCCAAATTAAATGACACAGAATGGCAAGCTAGATAAACAGTCAAGACCCACTGGTATGCTGTCTTTAAGAGACCCATCTCATGTGCAAAGATACACATAGGCTCAAGATAAATGGATCAAGGAAAATTTACCAAGCAAATGGAAAACAGAGAAAAAGCAATTCTAGTTTTTGACAAAACAGACTTTAAACCACAAAAGATGTTTTAAAAGACAAAGAAGGGCATTACCTAATGTTAAAGGATTCAATTCAACAAGAAGAGCTACTATCCTAAATATATATATGCACCTAATACAGGATCACCCAGATTTATAAAGCAAGTTTTTAAAGACCTTCAAAGAGGCTTAGACTCCCACACAGTAATACTGGGAGATTTTAACACCCCACTGACATTATTAGACAGATTATTGAGACAGAAAACTAACAAAGATATTCAGGACCTGAAATCAGCTCTGAATCAAGCAGAACTGTTAGATATCTACAGAATTCTCCACGCAAAAACCAGAGAATATACATTCTTCTCATTGCCACATGGCACTTACTCTAAAACTGATCACATAATTGGAAGTAAAACACTCCTCAGCAAATGTAAAAGAACTGAAATCATAACAGTCTTTCAGACCACAGTGCAATCAAATTAGAACTCAAGATTAAGAAACTCACTCAAAACCACACAACTACATGGAAATTGAACAACCTGCTCCTGAATAACTCCCGGGTAAATAATGAAATGAAGTCAGAAATTAAGAAGTTATTTGAAACTAATGAGAACAAAGGGACAACATACCAGAATCTTTGGGACACAGCTATAGCAGTGTTAAGAGGGAAACTTATAGCACTAAATGCCCACATCAAAAAGCTGGAAAGATCTCAAATCAACACCCAAACATCACAACTCAAAGAAGTAGAGAACCAAGAGCAAACAAACTCCAAAGCTAGCAGAAGAAAAGAAGTAACCAAGATCAGAGCAGAACTGAAGGAGATAGAGACACAAAAAAAACCCTTCAAAAAAATCGATACATCCAAGAGCTAGCTTTTTGAAAACATCAAAAAGTAGACCATTAGTTAGACTAATAAAGAAGAAAAGAGAAAAGAACCAAATAGACACAATGAGAAATGATCTGCAGGATATAACCCCTTACACCACAGAAATAAAAACAACTATCAGATAATACTATAAACACCTCTATGCATACAAGCTAGAAAATCTATAAGAAAGGAATAGATTCCTGGACACATACACCCTCTCAAGACTAAACAAGGAGAAAACTGAATCGCTATATAGACAAATAACAAGTTCTGAAATTGAGGCAGCAGTAAATAGCCTAACAACCAAAACAAGTCCAGGACCAGATGGATTTATAACTGAATTCTACCAGAGGTACAAAGAAGCACTGGTACCATTTTTATTGAAATGATTCCAAACAATTGAAAAGGAGGGACTCCTCCCTAACTCATTTTATGAGCCCAGCATCATGCTGATACGAAAACCTAGCAGAGATACAACAATAAAATAAAACTTCAGGCCAATATCCCTGATGACCATCAGTGCAAAAATCCTCAATAAAATACTGGCAAACTGAATCCAGCGGCACATCCAAAAGCTTATCCACCATGATCAAGTCAGTTTCATCCTTGGGCTGCAAGGTTCAACATATGTGAATCAATAAATGTAACCCATCATATAAACAAAAGCAATGACAAAAAACACATGATTATTTCAATAGATGCAGAAAAGGCCTTCAATAAAATTCAACATCCTTTTATGTTAAAAACTCTCAATAAACTAGGGATTGAAGGAATATACCTCAAAATAGGAAGAGCCATATATGACAAACCAACAGCCAATATCACACTGAATGGGCAAAAGCTGGAAGCATTCCCCTTGAAAACCGACACAAGACAAGGATGTCTTTTCTCACCACTCCTATTCAACAGAACATTGGAAGTTCTGGCCAGGGAAATTAGGCAAGAGAAAGAAATAAAGCATATTCAAATAGGAAGAGAGGAAGTCAAACTGTTTCTGTTTGCAGATGACATGATCCTATGTCTAGAAAACCCATTGTTTTAGCCCAAAAGCTTCTGAAGCTAATAAGCAACTTCAGCAAAATCTCAGGATACAAGATCAATGTGCCAAAATCTCTAGCATTTCTATACACCAGCAACAGGAAAGCTGAGGGCCAAATTATGAATGAACTCCCATTCACAGTTGCTACAAAGAAAACAAAATACCTAGGAATACAGCTAACAAGGGAAGTGAAGGAAATCTTCAAGAAGAGCTACAAACCACTGTTTAAAAAAATCAGAGAGGACACAAACAAATGGAAAAACACTCCATGCTCATGAATAGGAAGAATCAATATCGTGAAAACGGCCATACTGCCCAAAGTAATTTATAGAGTCAATGCTATCCCCATTAAACTACCATTGACATTCTTCACAGAATTAGAAAAATCTATTTTAAAATTGGTATGGAACCAAAAAGAGCTCATATAGCCAAGACAACCCTAAGCAAAAAGAACAAAGCTGGAGGCATCATACTCCCCAACTCAAACTATACTACAAGGCTACAATATCCAAAACAGCAAGGTACTGCTACAAAATAGACACATAGACCAGAAACATGGGACAGAATAGAGAACTCAGATGCACACCTACAGTCATCTGATCTTCGACAGAAAATTGAAACTGGACCCCTTTCTTACACCTTATACAAAAATTAACTCAAGATAGATTAAAGACTTAAATATAAAACCCAAAACTATAGAAACTCTAGAAAGAAATCTAGGTAATACCATTCAGGATATAGGCACAGGCAAAGATTTCATGACAAAAACACCAAAAGCAATTGCAACAAAAGCAAAAATTGACCAATGGGATCTAATTAAAGAGCTTCTGCACGGCAAAAGAAACTATCAACAGAGTGAACAGACAACCTACAGAATGGGAGAAAATGTTTGCAATCTATCCACCTACAAGAGGTCTAATATCCAGAGTCTACAAGAAACTTAAACAAATTTACAAGAAAATAAAAAAAACACTCCCATTAAAAAGTGGGCAAAGGACATGAACAGACACTCCTCAAAAGAAGACACTAATGTGGCTAACAAACATATGTAAAAAAATCTCAACATCACTGATCATTAGAGAAATGCAAATCAAAACCACAATAAGATACCATCTCCCGTCAGTCTGAATGGCAATCATTAAAAAGTCAGCACTAGATGGGCTGAGAAGGTTGTGGAGAAAAAGGAAGGCTTTTACACTGTTGGTGAGAGTGTAAATTAGTTCAACCATTGTGGAATACAGTGTGGTGACTTCTCAAAGACCTAGAGGCAGAAATACCATTTGACTCAGCAATTTCATTATTGGGTATATACCCAAAGGAATATAAATTCTTCTCTTATTACATGCACACATATGTTCACTGCAGCACTATTCAAATAGCAAAGACATGGAATCAAACGAAATGCTCATCAGTGTTAGACTGGATAAAGAAAATCTGGTACATACACCATGGAATACTATGTAGCCATAAAAAGGAATAAAATCGTGTCTTTTGCAGGGACATTGATGGAACTGGTAGCTGTTATTCTCAGAAAACTAATGCAGGAACAGAAAACCAAACACTGCCTGTTCTCACTTGTAAGTGGGAGCTGAACCACATGGACACATGGAAGGAAGAACACAAACCCTGGGATAAGGTAGGAGGGGAGCCAGGGGAGAGAGAGCATCAGGAAGAATAGCTAATGGACTCTGGGCTTAATACCTGGGTGATGGGTTGATCTGTCCAGCCATCCACCATGGCACATGTTTACTTATGTAACAAACCTGCACATTCTGCATATGTACCCCCAAACTTAAAATGAAAGTTAGAGAAACAAAAATTAAAATACTCACATAGGCCTAAGAGATATGAATATACCACTCATTGTAATTTATACATTAAGTAGACAAATTAATTAGTAATATATACAGTTGACCCTTGAACAACATGGGAGTTAGGGGCACTGGCCCCTTATGCAGTTGAAAATACACATACAACAAAAATCTAAGATCTGTAGAATCTTTGAAAAAACAACAGTTGACTTTTAGAATGGTAGCATGAGGAGCTCCAAAAACCCATTCCCCAGTAAAATAACCACAACTGGCAAAAATTATTTCTTTTGAAAAACCCTGCTTGAAGTTTCTGGAATTGTCCTGAGGGCTTAGAGCAAATGAAGAAACATTTATTAGAACAAACCTACTAAATTTCAGTAAGAACAGTGAGAATCTGTGGCACTTATGCCATAACTTGTTCCCTCCCTTCCCCTTTGTCAGCTTAGTATAACAGGAGCTTTATTTCAAATGAGTGTAGCCAAAAGACAGGGTCCTCTTTTTGATCAGTTAGCTAAGAAGGCAGAGGTTTCATATAAGAGACTCTAGGAAAAAATATCAGAAGCTATCACTCCCACACAGTGACATATTTGTAAAGTATGGATGTTATTTGCTCTTTCCCTTCTGAAGCAGTGGTTCAGAGATGTTTTTTGGTAGGGAGGGCAGTTCACATGAATAGAGAACACTGAAGCTCTCCTAAAAGAAAATGACTTTATTTGAAACAGAGTATCAGAAAGTTCAAACCTAAATTAATAAAAAAGAAAAAGAGATTTTGATGGTAAGCAATTAAGAGGAGGCTTGGTATCTCTATGACAGCAACAAGCTAAACTATAGGCCAATTAGTTACCCAGAGACAATGAGGGAAAATGACAGCTAAATAGAACTCTTCTGGAAGAAATAAACTTCAAAAACAGGTCTCAGTAATGACCCTTATAAATAAGCCAAGATATACTGAATCAAACTGTAAAATAAGTGAGGACCAAGGACATTTTCAAACACAATCAAGCAATCAACAAGAAGTTAATAGAGCCTAATAGCTGAGTGTGATACTAATAGACAATCTAATTTCTAGAGAAATCAGAGAAAGGCACAAAGAGAGCCCTGCTAAAATCACCATCATTGCAGGTTGACTGCATACAAATGGTCAAAGCTCAGCATGCTAAAAAGTGAAATCAAAGACTTCAAACTGCAGCAGACTTGACTAAATTAGTTCAGCCAAGTCGCTAAACACATAAACAGGCAAACAACCAAATGAGTCCCTAAAGGACAGAGAGAATATTGTACAGAATTACTACAATACATTATCTAATATGTGAGCTGACAGGAAAAAAACAATATGAGACAGACAAAGAAACAGGAAAGTGTGACCAATATAAAAGACAAGCAGGTAATGAAAATTGGCTGTAAGAAAGTCCTGATGTCAGATTTAACAAGGATGTCAAAGCAGCTGTTACAATATATACAATGAACTAAAGGAAACTTTGCTTGTAAAGTAAAACTATGACGATACTGCCTCATCAAATATACAAATATATATAAACCAAGAATGTTATATCCAGCAAAGTTATCTCTCAGAAGTGAAGGCAAAATAAAGATTTTTCCAGATAAATAAAAATGGAGCAAACCAAATGGTAGCTGAGTCGCTTAACAAGAAATGCTAAAGGAAGTATTTTAGGCTCAAAGCAAGTAGCCTCAGATAATTTTAAAATAAGACAAAAAAAAAAGAACACCAGAAAAGGTAATTACGTAATTATGAGTGACAGGATAAATACATATTTCCTCATCTTTCTTTTTTATGTAAAAATCAGTTGTATAAAATCACATGTATGTAATTGTGTTTGGGGGCCTACAATATATACGCTTGTATTGCACTTAACAATATCAGCACAAAGGAGAAGGCTGATAGCCAGAAGACACATCATACCAAAACTTCTGTGACTTCCTGCTGGCAACGATGAGTGAGGAAAAATAAAACGGGATAAGAAAATGATAAAAGATGGTGTTTTAGGAGGGCTGGGGGGGGGATTTTAAGGGATTAGAAAGTGTTTATATTTTATTTGTGTACATTTCAGGGCTACAAGTACAGTATTGTTACAGTGATATACTGCATGGTGGTGAAGCCTGGGCTTATAGAGCAGCCTTCACCCAAATAGTATACATTGTTCCCATTCATCCCTTACCTTGCTCCCACTGTCCCACCTTTCCTAGTCTCCAATGTCTATTATTCCACCGGAAACAGTAAATAAGTAGTTTAAGATAAAGAACTATATAATAATATACTTGCTTTCCTTTTTTCTCTTAGGTACTTTAATAGATATAACCTTATATTTAGTTATAAATATAACAATGTATTCCTAGCTTTACAATGTATATAGGTGCAATACATATAACAATAATAGCACAAAAAGAGAAGAAGGAAATAAAACTATACAAATCTAATATTCCTATGTCTCACTGATATACAGTTAGTATTAATCTGAAATAGATCTTGATTAACTAAGATGTATATGGTAAGCACAAAAAGAACCACTAAGGAAATAACTCAAAAATCTAATGAAAAAAATCACTAATGGAATTAAAATATCATGGTAGAAAATATTCATTAAATACAAAATAAAGCAGAGGAGAAATAGAGTAAAAAAATACATGAGATGTATACAAAACCAAACATAAAGTGGAAAATATATGTTTAACTATATAAATAATAATATCAATTATAATAATAATAATCCCAGCTAATGCCTTACTTAATGGACAGAGATTGAATGCATTCCTTTAAAGATCAGGAACAACAATAGGATGTTCACTCTCTCACTTCTATTTAACATTGTGCCAGAGGTACTACCCAGAGCAATTAGGCAAGAAAATTAAATAAAATTCATTCAGACAGAAAAAGAAATAAAATTCTATTTATTCGCAGATGTCATCATCTTGCATTTTAAAGATTATAAAGATCCAACTAAACAAATATAAGAACTAATAAATAAGTCCAGTGAGGTTGCAAGATACAAGATCAATACATGAAAAATAAATTGCATTTTCATATGTTTGCCACAAATAATCCAAAATTGAAATAAATAAAGTAAACCCATTTGTAATTAGCATCAAAAAGAAGAAAAACATAGATACGAATTTACCAAAGTCCATGCAAAAATGTTGCTCTTAAAACTACAAAGGATTGTAGCAAGAAAGTAAAGAAAAACTACATTAATTGAGAGAAATCCTATATTCATGGATGAAATGTTATAAAAATTGTAACATTCCCCCAAATGGGTCTACAGAGTCAATGAAATCCCTATCAAAATTTCAGCTACATTCTGTGCAGAAATTGACAATCTTATCCTAATATTCATATAGAAAGTCAAGTGATAGAGCATAGCCACACACACAAAAAAAGATGAGCAAAAGTAGAGGACTCACACTTAAAGATTTCAAAACTTACTACAAAACTACAGTAATAAAAAAATGTGTACTGGCATAAGGATAAGTGTGTGTGTGTGTGTGTGTGTGTGTGTGTGTATTTTAACTAAAAAGGATTAAAATCCTCAAAGTAAACCTTTGCATGTATGGTGAATCAATTTCTGAAAATGGGGCCAAGGCAATTCAAAGAAAAAAAGCATAGTCTTTTCAACAAATGGTACTGGGGCATTTGCATAGCCACATGAAAAAGGAAAAAGTTAGACCCACTTCTCACACCAGACACAAAATCTACAAAAATTGGATCACAGACCTAAATATAATAACTAAAATTATAAATGTCCTAGGAGAAAAAAAGTGTATGTATATAAATATATCTTTATGATTTTTGATTACATAAAGGTTTTTTAAATACAACACCAAACGCATAATCAACAAAAGAAAATAGACAAAATTTGGGTTTAAGATTCATTGTGCTTCAAATGATATGTAATTTACAAAGTGAAAAAGCACCACGGAAAGAAAGATATTTACAAATAATATATTTGATAAAGGAAGGACTTGTATTTAGAATATATGAAAATTATTACAACTCAATAATAAAAAAAATTTTTGAAAAATGTGCAAAAAATGTGAATAGACATTCCTCCAAAGAAGACGTACAAATGGTCAAATGCACATGACAAGGTGCTCAATATCATTAGATATCAGGGAAATGCAAATTAAAATCATAATCTTATAGTAAATCAAAACCATAATCTTCCCACCCAATAAAATGGCTAGAAAATAAAAAGTGTTAGCGGACAGTAAAAAGTGTTGAAAAATTGAAACCCTTGTATAATCCTGTATATAATTAGTATAAACTAAAATCCTGTTTATAATTAGTATAAACTAAAATAGTGCAGCCACTTTGGAAAGCAGTCTGTTTATTCCTCAAATGTTACACATGGAGTTATCATATAAACCCAACAACTTCACTCCTGCTATATCTCAAGATAAATCAAAATATATTTTCACACAAAAATGTGTGCACAAAAGTTTGTAGCAGCACTGTTTACAATACCAAAAAGTGAAAACAAACCAAATGTCCATGAACTGATAAATGAATGATGTAATATTCATATAATAAAATATATTTTTTAATGTTTTGGTGAGTACATAGTAGGTGTACATATTCGGAGGTCAAGCGATGTCTTGATACAGGCATGCAACATGAAATAAACACATCATAGAGAATGGGGTACCCATCCTTTCAACCATTTATCCTATGAGTTACAAACAATCTGATTACATTAGCTATTTTAAAATATACAGTTAATTTACTATTGATTATAGTCACAGTGTTGTGCTATCAAATAGAAGGTCTTATTCATTCTTTCTAATTTTTTGTACCCATTTACCATCCCCACTTTCACACTATCCCTGCAACACCCTTTCCATCCTCTGGTGACCATCCTTCTACTCTCTATGACCATGAGTTCAATTGTTCTGATTTTTAGATTCCACAAATAAAGGAGAATATGCAATATTTGTCTTTCTGTGCCTAGA